>NW_009952719.1:1271070-1348312 GCF_000747805.2 Chaetura pelagica
GGGGAGGGGTTGGGTAGGGGGGGGCTTGGGGGGGCGGCAACCTCGGTGCTGAATATAAATTGTAGGAGCCGAGCTAAGGAAGGGAATTTTAAAGAGGAAGTGTTAGGCAGGCAGGGGAGAGAGCTGCAGCCTGGCTGAGCTTTCCTGCAGCTCCCTGGCCAGCTCCCTCTCTCTCCTGCTCCTCTCCCAGCTCTCCCAGTTCTCCCAGCCAATTCCTGGCCCCTGGCAGATGTCTGAATCCCTGCCAGCTCCAACAATGTGGGACCCACTCGCTGCCACCAGACGTTCGGGGCCTCAGCCCAGCTCATTCTCTCAGCACAGTGGGGTCATATATACATATTAAACAACTGTTGGATATTTTTTTTCCCCAGTCCCCGAGGTGCCTGTTCCCAAACCATATATTTAAAGGCAATGTTTTCACCTTCTGCTTTTAGGAAGGGGGTTAAATCAAAGCCTGACCTGTTTGTGGAAGGTGCACAGTGACTGATGATGCACCTGGGGCAAAATTAAAATCTGGGTTGTTCTTTTTTTCTGTTCCTTGTTATTTGGGTGCAGGAAACACACCTCTTTCTGCAATCCCTCCTTCCATCTCTCACAGCCTCAAACCCTCTCCCTCTGAGGGACAGCTCAGTACAACATCCAACCCCTGCCTTGGGCTAGTTTTTGTACACTGCATTTCACAAGGACTTCAATCCTCACATGAGGAACCCAGTAAGCTACAAATTCACCAGCAGCACAGAGGAAAAGCCAATTTCATGGTAGTGGGGTGATCCTCCAGGACTAGCTCTGAGCGAGGGCTTGTGCTGGAAGCAGCAAATTCCAGAAAGGAAATCCAAGCTGTCCTCAAGAGCATCACCTTCAGTTTATACCCAGGCCAGCAAAACCACAGGAGAAGTGAACCCATTTGCTCAGCCCCAGAAGGTCTCCATGCCAGAGCTGAGAGGGGTTCCTGCCTTTATTTCAGCACAGTTCATGTCACACCACAGTGCCACTCCATCTAGGAGAAGCATCATCATGCCTTGGACACGTGGTACCAAACCCTCATTCCCTGCTCCAGGACTTGCTGTTCACATGAAGGACTTGAAGGCAACTGGCCCAGGTTGCCCAGGGAAGCTGTGGCTGCCCCATCCCTGGCAGTGTTGAAGGGCAGGTTGGATGGGGCTTGGAGCAGCCTGGGCTGGTGGGAGGTGTCCCTGCCCATGCAGGGGGTTGGATCTAGATGATCTTGAAGGTCCCTTCCAACCCAAACCAGTCTGGGATTCTGTAACTGAAGCCCATGCCATGGCTGGGGTGAGGGTGCTGAGCAGCCACACGTCCCCTGGGCTTTGTCTCAGCTGCAACATCAGATGCAAATGGCTACCTGTGACTAATGCTCTTGACAAGGCACAAAGGAGGGACAAAATGGAAATCTGAAAGGAAAAGTCTAGTTGGACTCAGAGCATCATGTAGAGAAAGGAGAGCTTGGCCATCAAGAACAACTCCACTGGTATCTTCCACTTTATCTAATGATGGTCTCATCCTAAGACCATTATCACAGCACCCAGTGGGGCCAGTTGTGGCAAGGTGCTTTCCTTCCAGCTCCAAATGTCCGTGTGAGGGCATTGCCAACAGAGGAGAACATCAGAAAGCTCTAATCACTACATGGGGGCTGCAAAGCAAGTCCATCTGTGCCACTACACGCAAGTCAGAGAATGAAACATCTATTTTAAAAATGCCCCTCAGTGGGTTAGTGCTCAGGTGGCTACAGAGCCACCCTCAACCTCTCTCCCTGAAATCCAGAGGTGTCCAGCATTGCCTCCCCTTGTCTTTTCTCATCCCCCCTCCATAAACCAACTGGAAAGTGAAACATTTGACTCACCTGACTGCTCATCTTTGTTTGAGAAGAACCACCTGAAACAAAAATACCAAATGAACAAGTTAAAACTATTCATTCAGATGAAAGGTTTGGCTTTTGCCTCGGCAGGTGAGGAACAGGTGGGAATCATCATGAAAATATGATTTCTCACACAGTAGCATTTTTCCAAGTTAAATGAAAATGCAAAGAAGAAACATTTGCCTTTCCCCAGCTTGCTCAGTCCTTCTGAGGAGATAGATGCCCCAAGTCCAGGAAGGCAAAGCCAAAGCACCTGCCTGCAGATGGAAGGAGGTTATTGCACCTAAACTGCTTCTGAAGGAGGTCATTGCTTCTACAGCAGAGCCAGGAGAAGGGATGATGCCACAGCTTCTCCTAAGTGTCAACGAAAAATCAGTCATTTTAACTTAAAACCAGTAAAGGGGATGGTGCAGACCTGACCAGAAGCTGATAAGGGACTGCTCACACACTTCTTTCCCCTTGGTGAGCTCCAGGAGGGAATTGCTGCAGACATTTAGACCTTCAACCACTCCAGTTGAGCTGGGAAGAGGGTATTTGCCTTGGCCTCTAGCGAGCCATCCAGAGTTGGCCTTTGAAAATCTCCTCCTGAAAAGCAGATAAATCCAGCTCTGCTGAGGCTGCTTCAGTCCCTCAGGTAGATAACTCAGCCCCAAGCAGCCCTGCCTGAAGGAATCAGCTCAATCCTGGGCAAAGATCCCATCCAGATCCCTGTCCTGCTCCTGTCAAAATCCACTCTGCCCCCAGAGCAGTCATGCCTGCACAGCCTGGCCACACCTTGAGCATTTTTCCAAGGAAAACAGAACCCACAGGTCTCAGACCACTTGACAGCTATTAAATAAACCAGCAGGCCCAGTAAGACAGGGTACTGGAATGGCACTGATATGGAGAGAAAATCAAGGAGCAGTAAAGCAAGGTCAAAGAGGCAAAAATAAGCTAAAACCACTGCAGGTGCAGCACCAAGTACTTTACATCCTTTCCCAGTTCTGGGCCCTAAGGTTTTCAAAGGAATTTCTAGTGTTGAGGTTGACTAAGTGGGGCTACATTTTTGTTTTGGTTGCAAATTGGAAGCCACTATTTTTATCCACAAGTCCCCCAAAGCATCTGTTTCTCTCTAGCTATTTAAGACTTCCCTTTATAAGACCTAGTTAGAGCTATATGATTATTTTTAAATGTTACTCTTTGCAGTCACACTTACATCCTATCATCATTACACGTGTCATGATCTGTCTGTTTGAACTGTGTAATGATCAGGAGATAAAATCCCCCTCAGGGGGTCTAAGAGGTACTTCCCCTTGAGCAAATGTTTGGGGATAATACCTACCATTTGGTACAAGCTTGTGCATCCTCAGTGAAAGGAAAAGCAATCCTTTTACAGGCTTTAAAGTCACCCAGAGAAAGGAACTGTTTGGAAGCATCCAAAGACTAGCTAAATCCCCAGCAGAGAAGAAGAATCCCCCACTTGTGTCTAGCTTGTAGCCAAGGCACAGCCATCTAGAGAAAGCTGCACAAAGATTGTTTGCTTCCAGTGGGAATACCACAGTCACAGAGAGTTCTGCTTCTCCCAAGGAGTAAGAGATGGGGATCTATCAAACTGTGTCATGGTTGGATTTGAAGCCAGAGACAATATGTCTTATTTAATGAGCTACACAGAGTCACAATTTCAACAGACCTGACAGAGCAGTAGTTTTGGACCACTTAAGGGTTCATATAATGTGATCTTAATGCAAGGCAGGTCATTAAATTTAGGAGGCCACTTCCATTTTGCTGTTTCTGTAACTGATCTTCTACCTTGCTGCTTCTAATGCCTATGGGGATTTTTATTGCCTCATCACCACTGTCCTCAAGTGACAGGCAAGTCAGTGAGATCTGCTCTGATCTCTTCCTCTAGCAGGAAAAAAACAACAAAACACCCCTTCTTGTTTCTCAGTGGGCTGGGTACATCACCAGGTTCTGGGAGGCACCAGGAGTGGGATGCCAACACAACACAGGTCAAGCAGCAAGAGACCAGAAGTCTCAACCTCTGGGTCTAACCCATGAGACAGACACACACAGGAGCAGTGGCTAAAACTGCATTTCAGAGGGAACAACCAGATGTATCCTGCAACCAGCAGCAAGACATGCAGAATTGCAGCTCCTGACAAAGCAACAGCCCCAGTATGACCTCAGACTGTATTGGACTTGATTTTGTCCTTGGAGTAAAAGCTGCTAAACTGCCCAAGAGTGGGTAAAGTGCACAAAGTAGTGAACAGTCACACGTTATGAATGGTTTGGGTGACATTTTTCACACCTGTTGAGGCTTTCCAGCAAGAAATGGTGTCTTCTCTATATCCTATCCTGAAAATCCTGAAGAGGGAAAAAAAAATAAAAATCTACCTTCTCTCACCTTGAAGTCAAAGCTGAAACAAAGAGATCAAGATCAGCAAAGGCAAATTTTAGACAGAATAGCAATGACAGTGGGAACAACCTCACAGAGGTTGTAGCTAAGAAAAACAAGGGGTGGGAACATGACAGTAGGGGACCTTTTCTTCAACTTCTACTGTCCAACCCAGGTCAGAGCTGCTTATTCAAAAAGCAGCTGCCATATGAAAGCTTAGGAAGGGAAAACCAAGTCCAGGGATATTGGAAAACACACCCAAGGATTTGCCATTTTGTTTTCAGTACCAAAGGGCCACGTCTTGTCCAGGGGACACCTTCTCAGAAAGCCTGGGAGGGTGGGGAGGTGTGTGAACCCTTTGGACACCCCCCTGCCCTGGGATTCAGGGCACCCTGGCTAACAGCAGGAGGTGTGCAGGGTGCTGAGCCCAGGACAGTGCTCACCAGCCTTCCCTGGAGCTGCCACTGCCTGCCACGTGTGCCCTGGGGAGAACATGTGCACACACCTACACATTCCTTCCATGGGAGGTTCATTCCTCCGGCCACTGATTCCCTGAGCTCCCAGCAAAGAATGTTGCTGTCATGTTTAAACCTTCAAAACAAGAAACATTACACCCAAAGCAGGATTCTATACTATTCCAGACACACAAACCTCCAAGGAGGTACAAATGAATTCAGTATGAAATAGATGGTGGAGGAAGTCCTAATGGAAGTCCTCAGCAACTGTCTTTCCCTCTTCCCTTTTCTCCTAACATGAGGCTGGCAAGTGTCCATATCAAATGCCAGGAAGTTAAACCTTCATCCCACTCTTCTCCACCAAGACTGTGACTGGCACTTGCAAAGTCCTTCTCCAAATAAGCAGATTCCAAGAACTGCTACACTTTAAACCTATTCAAACACAGCTACATAGACACACAAAGTGGATTCCTCTTGGCCAGCCTTCTGGTGTTGCTCATGGACATTCATTCCTTGGGTTTCTATCTGAACCCAGAGGAGAACATATCCCACCTTCATTTCCATGTCTTGCAACCCTCAACCACTCTGAGATGTTTCTCACTGTCACCAGGCTGAGTAAATAGCATTAACCATTGTGTCCTTCAAATTTGTCAGAGCTCTTGTGCCCTTCCTTTCAATTTTTAAACCATTTTCCCCCCTGGAGGTGCATGGGGCTAGAGAACTATTTTAACTTTCAGAAAGTCACCTGCATCATCGATCAGGAGTTTCCAGTATTGCCAGTTTGCTACTGAAATGGTGAGAGCAGAGCAAGAGGTTTTTGAGGCAGAGAGGGAAGGAGTGATTTCCAGAAGCTGACAGAGGAAATGCACAACAGAGCCTGGAATTCCTCTCACATCTCTTGGTTCCAGTCCAAAAGCTTAAACCACAAGATCATCCTTCAGGCCTAAGACACCAACAAAATCTTTAACTCTCCTGCTGTAAGATCCTGAAGAATTTTCCATAACTGGTTTGCAGCAGAGGTGGCCTCCAGCCTAGGACAGGATCCTGATCTGACTGCCCAATGTTCCAAGACAGAGTTTGGGACCTATCTGGTGGAAAACAGTCCCACAGAGTTTCTAATTCCTGATTTGGGCATTCCACACCCCGGATGTGATGCAGCACTCCACATCTTTCTGTCTGGGAGCTGAAAATGGTGAAAGAGATTTTTTTTTCCAGACACAATCTCTTACTGAGAGATCATCCCTCCCTGTTCTTGCCTTGTACACCCTCAAAGGGGGAAAAAAATTAATCAGAACTTCAGAAAATCTGTAAAGTAGTGAACAGAATTTCAAATTAACCTGGAAAGAGAATATTTAAGCACAAAACAACAAGGTTGCTTGGAGAACACCTGTAGGGAGGAAGAAGGGAGGTCTTCTACTGTCCAAAATGTTGCTTTTCAGCAGATATAAAAATATTTTAACCCCATTTCCCTACAGCAAGGAACCAGCCAGAAAATAATGTGAAACGTGTTGATTATCATAGCAAGAGTGATGGCTGGGGAGGGAGGGAGGAGGGGCAGGAGACATGTGTCTACATGCTCAGCACCAAAGCAAGGAGGGTTGGAGAGAAGCAGATCTGTATCTGAAAGCAGACAGTCTTCTTGGGGGCTTGGTGAGAACCTTCATGGCCACTTGGCCTGAGTCTAGAGAAAGGCCAAGTGAAATAAATGGGGTCACAACGTAGCTATTAAAGAGCCACCTAACAGGGACAAAAAACTCTGCCTCTTTTCAGTTTCAAATGACTTCACGAGAAACGGTTCCACCCCTTCAGCTTTTTGGCTGCAGGTCCCCTTAGGACAGAGTGTAGTGAGCATTTTATCTCATTTCCATTTTCTAAATCTAGGTCACCTCAATCTGGCTGCTCTGCTAGTGTTACCTCAATGATTGGCCACAGCCCTGCCTTGGAGCAAGACAGCAGCAAGTTAGGAAATGCTCCAGAGCAGGCAGTCTCTAGTTAGTAAATGGAGAGGGGTCCTTATAACTCAGACTCTGCACCCTCACCCAAGGAGATGGATCACCTACCTTCAGGAGAAAAAGCCTTTGAGCCCAAAATCTAAAGGCAAGAAAATTCAGCTCTTCAAAGTGCTGGACACAGCCCCAGGAGGATGCAGCCTTCATGAGCACCACGCTACGTTTCACTAGGAACACTTCTGGTGAGAGGAACCAGGGGTGAGAGTGCAAGGTCCTGCACTCAGGTCAGGGCAATCCCAACCACAAATACAGGCTGGGTGGAAAATGGATCAAAAACCAACCAGAAGAGAAGGACTTGGGGGTGAGGGAGGATGAGAAGATCAACATGAGCTGGCACCGTGCACTGGAGCCCAGAGACCAACTGTGTCCTGGGCTGTGTCACCAGCAGAGTGACCAGCAGGGCCAGGGAGGGGGTTCTACCCTTTACTCTGCTCTTGTGAGACCCCACCTGCACTGCTGTGCCCAGTTCTGGAGCCCCCAAGAAGGACATGGAGCTGTGGAGCCAGGCTGGGAGAGTTGGGGTGTTCAGCCTGGAGAAGAGAAGGCTCCAGGGAGACCTTAGAGCAGCTTCCAGGGCCTGAAGGGGCTCCAGGAAAGCTGGGGAGGGACTTGGGACAAGGGCAGGGAGGGAGAGGACAAGGGGGAAGGGATGAAAACTGGGAGAGGGAGATTGAGGTGAGACATGAGGAGGGAATTGTGGAGTGTGAGGGTGGTGAGAGCCTGGCCCAGGTTGCCCAGGGAAGCTGTGGCTGCCCCATCCCTGGCAGTGTTGAAGGGCAGGTTGGATGGGGCTTGGAGCAGCCTGGGCTGGTGGGAGGTGTCCCTGCCCATGCAGGGGGGTGGAACTGGATGGTCTTGAAGGTCCCTTCCAACCCAACCCATTCCATGATTCTAAGAAACAGACTGAGGAAGCAGTTCACACACCACTGTCCCAACGTTCTGGAGATACCCTGCTGTCAACCTTTGAGATCCTTGCAGATCTAAGACCAGCAAAACTGAAGTTAAAAAGTTAAATCTGAAACCAGCCCTGGCAGCTCAAGAAATGTCCCTTTCCTTGCTCATGTGGGATTGTCCTTTAAAAAGGCCTAAAGGATGAACATGTAGACAATGGTCTCATTTGTCACAGCAGAGTCGATGGCTGCAAACGGGAAGAGGGAGAAGTGCTTCAGACCTGCTTTACATTAGCAAGAGACAGGAGAAAGAAAAAGAGCATCTGACACCAAAATAAAACTATTTTGGTCACTGCCATCTCCCTTCTTCTAAATGAAGCAATTGTGGGCTACGTTTGTTTTGCATTCATAATTAGCAGACAGAACAGATGGCAAAGGCGTCACTTAAAGCCACATGTCGGACAAAATAACCCAGGCTGCCAGTGCAGTTTTTCACTAGGAACAAGGAATACTTTCCCCTCTTCTTCCCATTGAAATGTATCCCAAAGAAATGTTTGCATCGAGTAGGGGATCCACCACAAAAAGGCACCCATTGTGTTGTGGAGTGTGTTGATTAGTGCCTGAGCGAGGAAGAAAAGGGCAACAGGGAATGGATTGCGAGGAGAACAAAAAATAGGGATGGAAACTAGCAAGATGTTGCCAGCAACATAACAAGGGGCTCAAATAAACATACACTCTCTCCTCCCTTTAGTCTTGTGGTTCAGGCATAGGCTGGAACTCAGGACATGTGTGTTTCATTTAAAAGACAGCTGAATAGGAGAAGCTGCACCAGGGAAGGTATCTGCTGTCCCACACCCAGCCCTGGGCCTGCACTAAATGCTATTTACCCTCTCAATGCTTCTCTCAGTTTAAACTGGAAAACTCACTGACAAACCTGGTCTAATGGGAGGTGTCCCTGCCCATGCAGGGGGGTTGGATCTAGAGGATCTTGAACGTCTTTTCCAACCCAAACCAGTCTATGATGCTATGAAACAAGCCCAGTACTGAGTTTCATGCATCACCCACTGCATTCAGAGAGCTCATCACCACAGCCAGGAGAGACTATTTCACTAGAAATCTGGAGCATGATACTCCCAGCCTATTTCTTCTGCCACAAGCACAGGCCTACGAGAGAAAACCAACCCAGAAAATGAGATGAAAACAACCCAAACCACACACTGCTTGCTGAAAACATGACAGCACTGTCCCTTGATCTACTGGATAGCATTGTCCTGTGTTTGGCTCGTGACACACAGAACACAGGTTCCTCAGAGGAAGAACTTCTCTGGGGAAACCTCTCCTGAAAGCCCACCCTGTGTGACAAAGTCCCTTTGTTAAGTTCTTAACCTCCTACAAAGCCCCAGCAATTTAACCAGGGGAATATCCCAGCTTGTTGGAAAGAAAAAGGCCAGACACTAATATAGTTTCACTCCTTTTATAGCCTTGCAAGGTCCTCCAGCAGCCTTGCTGATGGACAACAAGGGGATTTTGGCACCCCACTCCCTGAGCACCATGGATAAGCTGTTCCTAGCATGCATGACTGAGCAGTGTCAGGACACAGACTGATGGGCAATATAACAAACATCACGAGCCTTGCCTCACTCCCATGGCACATGTGCCAGCAATCGGGAGCTTCCACAGCTCTTGCAATCATGAAACCTCCTCTCTGTTACTACTAAGGTACTAAGAACTGTGAGTGTTGTCCAGTTATTGCAGCCACAGGGCTCCTCTCTCACAGGCTGCAAACATGCTGGGAATTGTTGTGCCTCAATCGCTGCTGCAGAGTAGAACTCTGCTCTCCCTGGTGTTGGAAACACACTAATCATAATGAGGCTCAGAAGCCTGCTCAGCTGATCCTCAGCAAAAGAACAATGCCTAGAGAAAGCACAGAGATCTCCTGGAAACAGCACAGGCTTAGGGGAAAAGGCTCCATGTCTAGGAAGAGCATGGACCTAGAGACCCATTTCATATGTAGAATTAAGAACATTCCACTTCAAACAGAGGCAGCACAGTCACAGTATTTCATGGGTGAAAGGACTTAACACAAAGCAGCTATGTTAATGCAAAATACAGTTAATTCATCTTCCTAAACCAGATGGTTCTAACATTTTTGGACACCTTGTTCCTATTTCCTCTCTGTTGTACAGTGCAGGCTTCACTTGGTTTTCATTTCTTCCCACAGTTATCTGAACATCCATAAGCAGAGAGCACTGGGTGAGAAACAAGCTCATCCAGACCATCAGGGTGACTTCAGCCTCAAATGACATTGGCTTTTTGTTACCCCCACCAGCTCCAAGCCACAAAATCTCCCTGCTTTTTGCCAGCTGCTCAATAATCCATGAGCAGGACCCCGAGATGCTAAGCTATGAGGACACAGAGCCCAGGGGCACAGCTTAATACCCTCCAAATTTAGAGCTGGACATTGGTCCACTGGCATAACTTGAAAACATCCAGCAACTGCTCTAAATTAAGAAGCTGCTCCACAAATGCCCCTGGAGCTGTTTTGCATCTACTGGGAATTCCCTTTAGATCTATAAGAGAGGGAATGGCTGCCATCAGGATACTGCTCTTCCAAGGGAAAGTGGCTTTCAAAGAGGCACAGGAAAACTTCACAGGGGCTACAACTCTTGCAGGTAAAATTCACACTGTGAGAAACCTGCCCCAGTGGTCTCAGGCTCGTTCCACAGAATGACTCAGAGTCTTCACTCAGAAATCTGGGAATCTGAGCTGCTCAGGAGAGTGACTCTCAAAATATCAGACTCGAGTTGTTCAACCTGGAGAAGAGAAGGCTCCAGGGAGACCTTAGAGCAGCTTCCAGTGCCTGAAGGGGCTCCAGGAAAGCTGGGGAGGGACTTGGGACAAGGGCAGGGAGGGAGAGGACAAGGGGGAAGGGATGAAAACTGGAAGAGGGAGATTGAGGTGAGAGATGAGGAGGGAATTGTGGAGTGTGAGGGTGGTGAGAGCCTGGCCCAGGTTGCCCAGGGAAGCTGTGGCTGCCCCATCCCTGGCAGTGTTGAAGGGCAGGTTGGATGGGGCTTGGAGCAGCCTGGGCTGGTGGGAGGTGTCCCTGCCCATGCAGGGAGTTGGATCTAGGTGATCTTGAAGGTCCCTTCCAACCCAAACCATTCTGTGATTACACAATTTACTGTCCTGCATGTCCCTCTCAGGCCTCTGTATAAAACAGTGACCACGGTCAATCACATGCAAGGCCCTGGAAGGAGATCACAGCACCCTCCATTTCTGCAGAACACCAGTGGTGAAAAGTCCAAGGAATGAGAGGAGAACACTGTGGAACCCAGCTAGGCAATCCCAACCTTGGAGGTCACTGGCTGGCAGCTGCTTTCTAGTGCTAGGACTCACTGTGCTTCCCTCTAAAGTCATGGAAAAAAGATGGCAAGACTCAGGCCATGGGAAGATGGAGCAGAGCCCTGGCCAAGGGGGCCAGGCTTCAATCCCTGCTTCAAGGAGTAGGTGTGTGTTTTGCATTAAATACTCAGCAATGAAAGTGCACCCACAGCCCTGCAAGCCTTAATCTCAATACAAATACCCCCTGAAACAAAACAATTCACAAGTCAAATCATGAGGTCAGTCACTGGAGCAGCTAGGAAGGTGAAGACCCACCTTGAGACCTCTGTGAATCCTTATTTAGCCACACAAAGTGGAGCAGTGTTAATGCAGGCTGGAGCTGAGCACACATTCCTGCAAGCTGGATGTGGTTCAGATTCCCTAAAGGAAGGGGAGGCAACTGAGCTGGAGTGACATCTGAGGTGACCACACTAACTCCTGAGGTGGTTGATGAGAAGATGCCCCTGTGATTGCTGGTGCTGACCTCTCTTCCTTCATCCTGTCAATTCCAGCCTTGAAAGCTCTGCATGTTGCTTTGGGAAAGCTCAAGGCAAACATCTCATGTTAAGCATGAGAAAAAAATGGGGTGGGGGGAAAAACTCCCTGTGCAGGAGGGAGAAAATGTATAGACTTCCCTCCCTTCACTTCCTGATCCTGTCACTAATCTCCCTGACTCCCTCCCCCTCTAAAAATAGCCCATTATTCACACAATCCAGGAACAGCCTCTTCCCCCTGAAGTCAAGGGTAAGTTACAAGACTTCTGAAAACTTGGTGCACTTCTAATTTAGGCACCAGTGAACCCAGCAGATTAACAGGTGTCAACATCTTCATGCACAGGGCTTAGTACAAGCAAAAAGACCCAGAATTCAGCAGCAGGAGAACAAAGCTGCTGGGCTTATTATTCATGCACACAGGTTGTCCACCAGGTCAGGAGTTACATTCTCATGCTGTCTGCACCCATATGTGTTATTCCCCATGTTACACAGTAAGTGTATTCAATATTTAATCTAAAACAGCACTTGGGGACATCAATGAGATATGTCATTTAGAACACAGATCAGTAGAGACACAGAGAGAGATGAATCTCAAGGCAAAGAGAAGAATTTCAGATCTCCAAAGGTGAAACCCTTTACAAATGGATTGACTGGGTCAATTCACCTTTGTGTACACTCACCTTTACTCCTGTAAGTCTTAAGCATCTTAGGTGGTGTCCTACCACTTCTTCCTGGTGGGAATTTCACCTGGTATGTGTAACACCTCTCACTTACACAGCATTAATTTCTGCCCATGGGCAAGATTCTCAGAAGTGCCATAAAATATGCACTTACCTCATTCCTCATGTCTAATCATCATTTCAAGGGAATGAGGTAACCAGCCTCAACCACCAATAAATTTATTATCATTGTTCAACCCGATTTTCCTCCTTTCTTATTGAATTAAACCTATTCACAGCTATGGCCTTGCATTAATGCTGTGCATTTATGGCACTTGGAATAACCATTCCCATGGTCAGGGGCAGCTCTGAGCTCCATCCTGAATTCCCAATCTCCTGCTGGAAAGACATCAACTTGAGGTGAGAGGTCTGGACCCTGTTACCAGCTCATGTGAGAAGGGACATGTCCCACTGCTGGCAGTGCAGAAGCTCCTGGTAACTTCTGCAGAGCTACACCAGGCACCCTTGAGGCAAAGGTCTGGGAGGCTGGAAATCTCCCAGCTTTGCTATTTCCACGACTTCTAAGCTTGGGAAATCAGGCTGAGATACCCTAGGAAAGCTTTGTAGTGATTTTTGCATTTCTGAGCATGTCAGAAGCCTCAGAGCTGTGCATTCCCAGTCACTTTTGACAACGAGACCGTGACACTGCTTGGGGCTTGCAAACTAGAGATCAATATTGTCCCAACACACCTTCTGCTAACAAGTTTAAGGTCCCTCTGGCTTTCTTTCATCCTGCTACTATCAATTCTTGCCCAAGTTTCTCAGGCAGGCAGAACTCAAATAACAGAATCATGGAATGGTTTGGGTTGGAAAGGACCTTAAAGACCATCGAGTTCCACCCTCTGCCTGGGCAGGGACACCTCCCACCAGCCCAGGCTGCTCCAAGCCCCATCCAACCTGCCCTTCAACACTGCCAGGGATGGGGCAGCCACAGCTTCCCTGGGCAACCTGGGCCAGGCTCTCACCACCCTCACACTCCACAATTCCCTCCTCATGTCTCACCTCAATCTCCCCCTTCCAGTTTTCATCCCTTCCCCCTTGTCCTCTCACTCCAAGCCAGTTAGATGTGCCCAGGCAGTAATAAATAAAATGATAATTAATAGGTTACTTAGATAAAAGCTTCCCATCCTAGGGCAGAGGAAAATATTAGTTAATTAATCATCAAGTTGGCATTAACTTATCTTCTTGGCACCAACAATAAAATGTAAATCTAAAAGGAGGAGCAAGGGGGGAACAAAGAAATAAGAAGCCAACAATAGTTTTGGAAACGGATGACAAAATCCAAATGTTCTGCCTCACTGCTGCTAAATTAAGTGCAGTGTTATCAGGGCAAAGATTAAAAAAAGAGAGATTTTTTCCTCTGAACCTTAAGTCACACTTCTTGGCTGCACAGGACATGACAGCAGTAGTGAAGACAAGAGAATTCACTCACCCTGAAATTAGTGGAAAGAAAAAAAAAAGGCTCTGTCCACTTCTTGATTTCCCCAAACACAGCTTTCTAGAGGGGAAAAAAGAAAGAAGGACATTAGTTTGTTGCACACAGCAGATGAAGAAGTGATCCCTTATTCCTTCCCTTGCCAGGCATCATCCCACCCACCTTTGCCTTGCTCTGCCTTCAGCTGCCTTCCCCTGCAGGGCACCAGGCAGGAGTTTCTATCCAACCTGCCCTTTTTTAGCTGAACATTGTCCCGGGAATTCTTTTGGTGTAAAAAAGGTGAGAAAAGTTGTTTTCCCACCTTCCATCAGAGGCTCTCAGCTGCTGAGCAAAGGTGAAAGATCCTGATGTGGAATTGGCTTTTCTCCTGTGGATTTTGTTTAGCTTCCTTTTGAGTAAAACTCCCTCTTCCAGAGAGAGGGCAGCTCCAGAAACACCTGGATCAGGTTCAATCTCAGCATCAATTGAGTCTGAAGGATGCAGGGTTCTCCCAAGACTCCTCTGCCTACACCTTCTCTGCCCCCTGCTCTGCAAGCAGCATGAAAAGTCCCTTCAGTTCTTGTTTGTTCTGTCAGGAGGTCCCTGCCCATGCAAGGAGGTTGGATCTAGGTGACCTACAAGGTTCCTTCCAACCCAACCCAGTCCATGATTCTATGATTTCCTGGGATTTTGCAGAAGCAGAAGAGGCCTCTCTCAACATCTCTGTTCACATGATACAGCAATGACAGCACAGGAGACACCAGAAGGGACACAACACTCCTAAACTTCTTGAAAAGCCATTTATTCTCCTAATTAACATTAAAGTGGAGGAAACCTAGGCCTTCATTTTTTTAGCTGCTCCAGGCCTTTCCTCTTGTTTTCTACTGCTGTGGATTTTTTATATCACTGATATATTTGCCTTTAATTCAAGATCTCCTACCCTACATTTGCCTACAATGACCTCCCAGGAGTCCTACTATCATCTCCAAGACTCTCTAGAGTCTACAAACCAGTGTTGCCAAGAAGGCATGAAGGCACCTGACAGAGGGCAGTTCCAGCAGCTGCACAACACCTGGGAAAATAGTGATATTCCCCAAAACCAGGTTCAATGAGCAAAAATCAATGTAGTTCTAATCAGCAGAGCTACTCAGGCACAGCTCAGAGCTCACAGCTTCTCAGAGGGCCCCTCCAACCCCATCCAGATGAAAACTTATTACTTCCATAGATCCACAGGCTACATCCTCTTCCCTTCTGTTTCCCTTTTGTCACCAAAATGAGGTGAAATCCAGCAATCCAGCACGTTCTGATGGAAAGCACAAAACCCACCAAGCCCTGGGTTTAGCTGCATCCAAGCACAAGCTGCCACTTCCCCCCTCCTTGTCCACCCCAAGTGACTCACAAATCCCCAAGAAGAAGAGGGAAAACATTTCTCCACCTCTAAAGACAGAGAAGATGCAGCTTGAAGTGTTGGGTTGTTTGTCATTGGGGTCGGTTTTTTTCCTCAGCATTAATTTCATTTCCAGAATGAAGTCAGATTCATTCCTTATTTTTTTTTTCCCCCTTCCCTTTCTAACGTGGCTGGTTATTTGACGAGTGAAGCATGAGATTTGTGAGTTGTTCTGCAAGCCAAAACATGCTGCCTTTCATTCATAACACTGAGCTGCTCTGCCTTCAACAGCCGATTATCATGAATGAAGTGGGTGTAACTTCCTTGAAATCCTCCAAAGACCTGTCAAAGCAGAGCTACTGCAGCTCAGTTTTCTCCTCCAAGCGCACAGATCATTGGTTTAATTGTTCCACACTGAGCTTGAAAGATGCTTTCTTGGGTTCAAAGCATGAGGTGGTATCATTTTTTGTGAGGAGGGCAAGGGGAAGGGTGGAGAATGGTGCCTGAGGATAAGAGAGACAAGTGGGTATAGGCCTGAACCATCAAATTTAGATTTTCTTTTGGAATCTAAATTGAGCTTCACCCATTTAAAAGTGTGTCTGACAAAACCTTACAAATCAAAGCCCTGGCCTGTTTTGCATGGATAATCAAGAGCCTCTGGCTCTTTTTGTAAGAGGAAATGTTTAACCCTAAAGAGAGGAGGACTGATCTGCTGGTTAAAATGCTGGGCAGTGAACTAGAACATTTACATTTGACTCCAGGTCTGCCATTCTCCATCCCATTCCCAACCCTTTGGTCTTAGAACTTTCACAAAGGCACATGCTGATATTTGCAAACCAAATGGACTTGCAGCTTAGAGACTGAAAGACTGCACACCCACTAAGGAAGAAATGAAGTAAAATCTGTCTCTCTGAACTTGTTGAATATTAAGATCATCCAAGAATGATCAGTATCCCTCAGAAAAAAAGCCCTGCAGCTCCTCAGCTATTCATCTTATCACACTTTAGGACACCAATGGATGGATCTTGGCCAGTAAGAAATGATGGCAGTGCCACTGACTTTGGTGGGCCCACAAAATATCTGATCCATGTCTCTTGCCTGACATTTTTAAAGCCTGGCAAGCTAGAGGTGACTACAGGAACCTCAGGAAAAAAAAACAAAACCATGAGCACTAACACACTTAACAAGGCTTAGTCTCAGGAAACAGTGGAGAAAGTGGCCCCAGTGAAAAATGATTCATTACAATTCTTGTATTTCAGCTCAGACTTTCTGCTGAATTTCACCCACAAGCAAAACAACGACAACAACAACAACAAATCTTGCTGGTTGTTTCATGTCAACAGTTTTTACACATCTCTTAGCAGCTGTAACACTAACAAAGGCTGGTGCTTTTGGGAAAAAATAATATAAAATAGAATCACAGAATAGTTAAGGTTGGAAGGGACCTTAAAGATCATCAGGATCCAAGGTCCCACGAGCAGGGACACCTCCCACTAGACATTCTGGAAAACCCAAGCCCAGGAACACAATGCAGCCAGCCCCAGAGACAGTGCTGCTCCCCATCTGCTCCTGATTCCTTCCTCACCTCCCCACCATGAGGTGACACCCACCTGGGACCATTCCCTTTGCAACTGGGGACTGCACTGAAACACTGTCCCCTCCCCAGAAGACTCCAATGCCATCATCTCAAGGTGCCCACAGCAGGGCAGGCAACTCTACCAGCTCCATCTTTTAAAAATCCACATCTCTTCCTTGCTTATCAGCAAATGGAAACCACAAATCCATGTCCCAAGGGATTATTCTGCTCCCATTAAAAGCAAGAGAGAGAGAATTCTGACACTGGTTAAAAAAGCAGCAAGAGCTGGCTGACACACCAGCAGGTCTGACAGGTTGCATTTTCATTCTCATTACTATTACAGGCAGGAAGATCCATTTCTATTTATCTTGAGCTGGCATTCCATCCAGTCCTGGATTTAAACTGCATCTGTGGTTGCATTGCTGTGAAATGTATCACTACTTCTGACTCAGGCTGCAAAGGACACATTTGTAAACTGACCCACCATTGACAAAATCCTCTTTCTTCATTTGTAGGAGGAGAGATGAGGCATAAGTTCCCCGTCTGCTTCATTTCCTGAGGAAATTTTTACACCCTGCATCTTTTTTTTTTCAGTCCTTATTCAGTCAGAGAGTAGGGAAGTGATTAATACAAAATCCATGCTTGACACAGAGTGGAAGGAGGATCCAAATTCTTTCAAAATCAGCGCGTAATTAATTGCTTAGAAAAACAACCCGTTGCCAAAAACGTGGGGGGTTGTTGTTTGGCTTTTTTTATTATTATTATTATTTCATTTATTGAATTTTTTTTTGGCTTCCCAGTTGAGAAAGCTTTTTCAGTTGAGCAACTAATTGCAGGCACCGGCACAGAGCGAAAGGCACCAAGGACAAATCTGGCACCTCTGGAAATCAGGAAGGAAGAATTAAGAGACCTGGACAAGGCTCCAGGCTGCTCCAGCTTCTCCTGCATCTGGTGCTCCAGCTCATTCCCTTCCAGCTCTGGTCCTTCCTCACAACCCGGCAGCAAAAAATCCTAGGAGAGCTGGAAAATCTCCCACCTCTGACAAACACAATGAGCAGCAAATTCACATTGCCCGAAATAAAAGATAACACAGAGAGAAAGAGAACCCTGAGGAAACTGCAGTAAGTTTTCTTGATCATTTTTTTTCTATCTACCTGATAATTCATATCAAGACAGTACTAACCAAGTCCAGATCGGGACAGGGTTGGGACCAATCCCCGGGGCTTGGAAGGCTGCTCAGAACTTGGCACTCGGGATCAGGCTCATTTCTCCGTCCCATTAGGGTGGGCAATGTCAGCCTGCAGAATTAGGGAGGAAAAACGAGCCGTGGGCTTTCCCTTCCTTTCTTCTCCCTCTCCCTCCCTCTCTCTCTCTCTCTCCACATTCTTCTCCTCTTGTCTTTTTCCCTGCGAGCACTGAATGATGGGATTTTTGACATCAGAGGAAAGTCATCCCTTCTCCACTCCCCCAGCTTCCTCCTCGTCTCGTTTGCAGACTCTATCCCCCCTCACAAAACAGAAATCAGCTGATCCGACCACAGCTTCAGCTAACTAAGCATCCTAAATCCTGCCCACAGCAGACCAGACTGACTGGTTCATTCACCCTGGCAGCCTGGGACCCACAAGCCTTCAAAGTCCATTTTGTAACTGCGACTGAGCTGGCACCGACTATAGCAAAGTCATTGTTTAGTCAAGGTAAAGTGACCTCTATTTACTTAGACAGCCCAGCTGCCTCCAGGGAATAACTGGATTGGAGATAAGTGAAAATTTGCTGGGAAAGTTTCACTTTGCTCCCTACAATCAGCTACATGTTTGGTCAGTTCGTGCCCTTTCTCCTGCAGTTTCTTCAGCCCTTTGATTTATGAGCTGCCACCAGACAGCAAATGACCCCCCATCTGATTTCAGCCAGTCTGTGCTGAGCCAAAACCAGGAGAGAGACTTGTCCAGCTCAGAGTATTTTCTGATCTCCAGTAAATACCCCCTTGATTATCTCAAGCTGCAGGCACCTGCCAGAAGTTGTTTATTTATGTATTTAAGGGTAGTGTGAACTGAATAAGGGCTTTTTCTACATGTAGCTTCTTGTTTTTCCCCTCAAATAACTCCAGGCATGAGTGCCAGTTAATTCCAGCTGCACTTGAGGGGATGGTGACTGAGAGCAGGGTCAGGAGAGGGGCTGGTGGGTCCCAGCACCACCCCAGGAATGTTTGCAGTGACTCAGGCAGGACTCTGAGTCACAGCTCCTCTCCTGCTTCCTCCTTGCTCCGGGGGGTGGAGGTAGGAATTTCCTGCTGGCCCAACCTTGTAAATCACAACGTCCTGTTGCAGCAAAGCTGCTGGGAGGGTCAGTGAGTGGGAGGAACTGGAGCTGCTGCTCAGCCCACCTGCTCTGGAGAAGGAGAGATGGAGCACATGGCTCCACTCAGGCTTGTCCACAGGGACAAGGCAGAGAGATTCCTCAGCAGGACCTTGGGTCCCCTTGTTCCACCTTGGAGTCCCATTGGCAGAACAGCTCTGACACCTTCAGATACCTCACAGCTTGACTGCAACTGCACACCAGCCAGCCAGCCAGCCAGCCCAGAATCCAACTGTCCTCTTACAAACACATGAACCTGGGGCTTGTAGTGAGAGGACAAGGGGGGATGGATGAAAATTGGAAGAGGGAAGATTGAGGTGAGACATGAGGAGGGAATTGTGGAGTGTGAGGGTGGTGAGAGCCTGGCCCAGGTTGCCCAGGGAAGCTGTGGCTGCCCCATCCCTGGCAGTGTTGAAGGGCAGGTTGGATGGGGCTTGGAGCAACCTGGGCTGGTGGGAGGTGTCCCTGCCCATGCAGGGGGTTGGATCTTGAAGGTCCCTTCCAACCCAAACCAGTCTGTGATTCTATGATTCTTTGAACTACCCTGACATAATCCAGGTAATTCCTTTGCCTTTCATCAAGACAGCACCATAAATGAGAAGAGAATCAAGTGTCTGCATGGCAACCACTATACCTAAGTATTCCCAGGTGTCCTTTAAAAAAGTTGAACTTAATTACAGTTACAGCTGGAAGGATTTCACTATCACCAAAGAACTGAAAAACATGGATGAGCTGTGCCATGACAACCCTGAGAAAAGCCAACATACAACTGTGAGAAAAGGAGCCATCCATAATTAGGAAGAGAAGGAAACATCTTAGCCTTGCAAGGACCAACTTCCAGCACAGACCTAACCTATGCTGGCAGAGGTGGTACCAAGCAGAATTCCTGGTCATACTCCAGGATGGTGAGACAGGACCAAATACACATGCAAATGAAAGTGGAAAAATGAGCCCAGGACACCACAAGAGTCATTCCTTCAGCCTCTACATGAAGAACTGGATGGACAGACAGCACTGAGTTACTCCACAGAGTCACCTGACACACAGTCAGCATGTACAGTGCTTAATGACTTTACAGCATTGTCAGAGTTGAAAGGGACCTCTAGAGATCATCTAATCCAACTGTCCAACACTTACTCAGAGTAACAGTTAAGTACCATACAGTGACATATAATATTACAAAGTAATTTTACTAGCACCTACCACAATAGGATTCTATCCCTTTAACTCTCCTGGTATAGCCATATGACTTGCCACCAAGTGTGGACACAGTTGGTGGGACTTTTCAGTCTCTCTATATATAGAATGGTGAAGGTTGGAAGGGAACTTAAAGATAATCAGGTTCCACCCCCCTGCATGGGCAGGGACACCTCCCACCAGCCCAGGCTGCTCCAAGCCCCATCCAACCTGCCCTTCAACACTGCCAGGGATGGGGCAGCCACAGCTTCCCTGGGCAACCTGGGCCAGGCTCTCACCACCCTCACAGTGAAGAATTTCTTCCTGATGTCTAACATAAACTAATCATGCAGCTTTACATTGGTTTAATGGAATCCTTTCTAGGGCTAATTTTGCTTTAGCTATTACAGGGCAAAATATCCCAGTGTTCAGCCAGTGCAGACACAAAGGCACATGCACAGAGATCACTACTTCAGACCAGGACTGTCAAAAGCATTTTCTAACACTGACACTAGAGGTGAAGTTTATGGATAGTAAAACCTGAATGGGTTTTGGCACATTTAAAAAAAAAATACAGTTTTTGAGACAGATCAAATGGTTTCAATCTGACTTTCACATCTTATCTGGAAAATGATGGCTCTTGGAAGATTTTTTTTTTATCATATCTGGGTATCAAAGACTTCTACAAAAAACTTCCACCAGTGCTCTTCTGTCAGGAGACAGAGGTGCACCCAAACACATTGGTAAGGAAGTAACAGCTAAGGAGACCAAAAATAAGACCCTCATTTTTAACAGCCAAAGGCAGTTAACCCCTAGAAGTGCTACGAAGGGCAGTGGGTGGTTTTCCACCACTCAACGTTTTAAAATCAAGACTAGATGAGATATTCTTCATCTAAACAGCTGCAGTTCAAGCAGGGAAGTCTTCTGGCCAGCATTATACAGGAGGTCAGAGCAGACCCTGGTGAGGATCCTGGCTGCCTCCCCAGCCGTTCACCTACTGACTCCCCAGCGCTGCTCTTGCAGTGCATGGCCTCGTTGTTCACAGTCTGTTTCCACACGGATGACCAGACCTGACCCTGCTTAGATTACAAAAGCTGAAGGGTTCAGAAGTGAGGAAAACAGGAAATCCAAACAGTGAAAATCTCAGCAATAACGTTTCCTAACAAAGACCCTCAGATCTCACTCTGAGCCAGCAGCTGTCTTCGTGACATCCCAAACAGACCATGTTCAGCATGGGGAAGACCTTCTGCCATTTCTTTTTTTACCCTGTTTATTTTTTCTATGCTCTGACATTTTCCTCCTCGTTCAAATCTTGGGTCATCAATGAGGGCTCTAACCCAAACCTCAGAAAACACCCAGGGATGCACATACTCCATATGTTTCATTTCCACAGGCTCCTAGGATGCAATTCTTCCTACAGGAAACCAAACCAACACTCTGCACCACTTCAATTCCCCCTTGGGCCACAAAATGGGATTGAATGCTGCAGAGCTTTTTTTTATTATTATTATTATTATTTCAAGAGAACTGAAACGAGATGACCTGTAGCTTAATTTATTGCACCACAAAGTCTGGGGCTGCAAACATTCTCTTGTGGGGAAGCCTGAGCAAAAGCTGAAGAGTGAGGAAAGGTTAATTTGGAAGGAAAAAAACCACACAAACCCACCGTGTTTGTTTGCTTGAGTGTTTCTGCATTTGAAACCTCCCTCAAATTTCCTGACCCAATAACATCTACATGCAAACTATGGCTGGGATATTCATGTGAGCCAAATGCTGTGGGTGGCACAAATTGATGCAGCTCCATTGGGTCACAGAAGTAAAGCACCTTGTCCTGGATCTTTACAGAGAGTGTTACGGGAATTCAAGGAGCTCCGAAGAGGCGTTTTAAGGTTGGGTTGTTCTGCATGCAAATTTTCTATTTCATCCCCCCCTTTTTTTTGAGGTGAAATTGGCCTTTCTCCCCGGCAGCGCCGGCGGGCGGGTTTTTGCCATTGCAGTGCCATCTAGTGCTGTGAGCTCGCAAGGCAAAGGGGCTGGCAGGACATGGGATGGCAGGAGATGGGATGGCAGAAGATGGGTGACCACCTGCAAAGGCTGCAAGGAGGCTCCAGGGTGAAATTCAACTCAGTTCCACAAAAAGAATCGCCAAAGGCACAGCCAGTGGTGGCCCTCAACCATCGACGGGGAACAGAAACATTATCACAGAATCGTGGGATGGTTTGTGTTGGAAGGGACCTGAAAGATCATCCAGATCCAACCCCCTGCATGGGCAGGGACACCTCCCACCAGCCCAGGCTGCTCCAAGCCCCATCCAACCTGCCCTTCAACACTGCCAGGGATGGGGCAGCCACAGCTTCCCTGGGCAACCTGGGCCAGGCTCTCACCACCCTCACACTCCACAATTCCCTCCTCATGTCTCACCTCAATCTCCCTCTTCCAGTTTTCATCCCTTCCCCCTTGTCCTCTCCCTCCCTGCCCTTGTCCCAAGTCCCTCCCCAGCTTTCCTGGAGCCCCTTCAGGCACTGGAAGCTGCTCTAAGGTCTCCCTGGAGCCTTCTCTTCTCCAGGCTGAACACCCCAACTGTCCCAGCCTGGCTCCAGAGCTGCTCCAGCCTCTGAGCATCTTCACGGCCTCCTCTTATGATACACAACAAACTGCCTACAATAGGAAGGCTCACAAAAGGCCACTCATTCTCCAGCTGTTATCCATGGTAAGGGACATTCAACATTCAGGACATGCAAGTTTGCAACTACAAGTCCAGCTGCTCAGCTGATAGAAGCTGCTGTTGCTCTCCCAATTTGTAACTGCCAAGCTAACGTTCAAGCAAAGCCTGCACAGAAGTTTTCCACAAGAACAAGACCCTTGGAAGCACTTGAATGCCTTTGGCCACGTTTCTTCCAGCTTTACTGGATGTGTTCCTCAGTACAACTCCCTCCTGCATTCCCCTCAGTTGTATCAGACCATCTGGGCCAAATTTATTCTCTTTGTAATTGATTTCAGTGGTTTCCACCACGGACCATTTTGACAGGCTCTATCCACAGCCCTTCCTATGGTCAATCAGCATCCAAAAAGGATTCACTGAGCCAGGACATCATCTTGCTCAGAGAAAATCCTCCTTAGAATCCCCATGCTCAAGGACTGGGCAGCAAAGTTAAAACTGAAGCTGAAATGAAGTGCCCTTGAGGAGTTAAAACCCCAGTCCTCATGTTTTACTCATCTTGAGGATATTTGTCCTCAGTGGTATGTGTGTCAGAGGGCGTGAAAGTGAGAGTGTCTTGAGGTTAACAATTGTTCATACTCATAGTGGATGAATCATATGATAACACCACAGCAACATCCTGTATAATTGTTGGGAGCCTCTATTTCTGGCAGTGTGTCCCTAGTCTGTCTCATGAGTAAATGTTATTTGTGCTTTACTATATAAAAACCAAAACCAAACCAAATTACACAAGGGGACACTTCTGCAGGCACCAGCCAAACTCACAAGTGCCTCGTGGAGCCTTCAGTTTCCCACTTCAATGATGGATTGTGTGATGAAGTTAATGGGGCTGAGATGGAGATCTCTGCTCTTCATCTGGTCAGGCCACGAGCAGCTCCCCACATGTGAGGAACAATATTTGTGTTTCCTTAGCCACGACTGAAACTCTGGGACTATCACAAACGTGAAGAGCTGGGACTCTGCTTGGGAGGCACTGGGTGCTGAGGGAATCAGCCTCATCTTGCAGCTCAGAAGATTGATGTTTTCCTTTTGGATGATGACAAGCAAGTCACTGCCCCCCCTTTTCTCCCTCCCTCCAGGCCTCCAGCCTCTCCTGCTCTTTGAGCAGCAGAGCTGCACCAAGAGGACACCCTTGGCCAACCTAAGCAGAGACCAACCTGTGGCAACCACAACACAACATGACAACGCCAGCGCATCACAGCAACTCACAGACTGAGAGCAAACTCCCTGGGACAGAGAAAAACTCCAAGTATCTCCAAGTATCTGTACCCCCCAGCACAAAAAGGCACCAATTCATTCATGAATTTCTTCTGAAATGTTTTCTTTCCCATTAGAATTAACTTTTTGCTTTGACTTTTACTAGCTCTGCTTTAATGTATTTTTGTATCTTACAGAAAAATTCAGGTTTGACACAGAATCTTTTAAATCCATCTATAGTGAATACATATTTTTTAAAAAACAAACCCTAAATATTTTGATTAAATGGTAAATTGTGTTCAAATGTTTCCTGTCCTGAAGGAGGAGAGGCACAGGTAGAGGAAAAGCTTCCTCCAAAGAATGTCAGAGCGTGGGTCTGTTCCTAAAAATAGGGAAATGTTAAATCCTTTGCAAGAATTATCTCCTGTTTAGCTCTCAAAAAACACATCCTTCTCCACTCAGCTCACTAAATGATTCCCATCATTATTTTTTCATTTCCATTGGAAATGCTCACTTCCAGTGTTTGAACCAGGAGAAATTTCCATAATTCACACTAATAAGAATGAGATTTTTAAAAAGCAATCTAGGGGATTAAGCACAGATCTTCCATTAAAACTCAAGTACCCTCGACTGCTTGAAATTCTCCTGAGATTGAGTTTAAGGAAGTCTGTTTCAAATGAATGCAGAAGTGGGCCAATACTGGAGTGTGGGTTCTGAAACTCTTTGCACTGTGGTGGAAGCAGATGGAAATCTCTCCATCTACAGCCCCCACCAGGCACCTCTCTGGATTCTGAGGAGACTTGGAAATTCTTTAATTCCATAAAGGGAATTAACAAAAAGGCCCCCCAAAAAGCCAAGCAAACAAAAATGAAGCAAAGCAGCAGAGGAGAAGACCAGCAGCAAAAAGCAGAAAGACTTTGTGAAGTCACATTTTACTGTTTTGCCTTGAAATCTTTGGTTATTCACCCATATTTTCCTGCTTCCAAATCCCAAACCTTAACCTTGAACCTGCCCCAAACCCAAATTCAGACGCTGCTGAAGGTTTCGATCCCTTCCCTGCAGGACCCAAACATTCCTTGCTATAAAGTAAGGGGGAAAAAAAACCCCAAAACAACACAAAACAAACCCTCAAATTCAGAAAATATCTTCAGTGCTGCCTCCTCATTTCCTGGCTGCAGGCAGAGCGGAAATAGCTCCATTTCCTGAGCAAGGCTGTTCCCCAGGGAACGGCTGCTCTGCTGCTGCGGGAACTGCTGGATGCTGGGGATGGAGTGAGGAGACTGGGTGGGATTGGGATGGGAGTGGGAAGAGCAGAGCTGAGGCTCTGCCAGGGACACCCGGGAAGAGAGGGAGGGAGGGTGGGAGGAGAGGGAAGCAGAGGGGGGGGAAGAGAAAGGGGGAAGAAAGGGGGAAGAAAGGGGGAAGAAAGGGGGAAGAAAGGGGGAAGAAAGGGGGAAGAAAGGGGGAAGAAAGGGGGAAGAAAGGGGGAAGAAAGGGGGAAGAAAGGGGGAAGAAAGGGGGAAGAAAGGGGGAAGAAAGGGGGAAGAAAGGGGGAAGAAAGGGGGAAGAAAGGGGGAAGAAAGGGGGAAGAAAGGGGGAAGAAAGGGGGAAGAAAGGGGGAAGAAAGGGGGAAGAAAGGGGGAAGAAAGGGGGAAGAAAGGGGGAAGAAAGGGGGAAGAAAGGGGGAAGAAAGGGGGAAGAAAGGGGGAAGAAAGGGGGAAGAAAGGGGGAAGAAAGGGGGAAGAAAGGGGGAAGAAAGGGGGAAGAAAGGGGGAAGAAAGGGGGAAGAAAGGGGGAAGAAAGGGGGAAGAAAGGGGGAAGAAAGGGGGAAGAAAGGGGGAAGAAAGGGGGAAGAAAGGGGGAAGAAAGGGGGAAGAAAGGGGGAAGAAAGGGGGAAGAAAGGGGGAAGAAAGGGGGAAGAAAGGGGGAAGAAAGGGGGAAGAAAGGGGGAAGAAAGGGGGAAGAAAGGGGGAAGAAAGGGGGAAGAAAGGGGGAAGAAAGGGGGAAGAAAGGGGGAAGAAAGGGGGAAGAAAGGGGGAAGAAAGGGGGAAGAAAGGGGGAAGAAAGGGGGAAGAAAGGGGGAAGAAAGGGGGAAGAAAGGGGGAAGAAAGGGGGAAGAAAGGGGGAAGAAAGGGGGAAGAAAGGGGGAAGAAAGGGGGAAGAAAGGGGGAAGAAAGGGGGAAGAAAGGGGGAAGAAAGGGGGAAGAAAGGGGGAAGAAAGGGGGAAGAAAGGGGGAAGAAAGGGGGAAGAAGGAAGAGGGAAGCAGGAAAAAGAGGGAAGAGGGAAGGGAAAAGAGAAAGGGGAAGAGCAAAGAGAAAAGGGAAAGACAGAGGAGAGTGTTCTCAACAGCCAGACCCTGAGTTCAGGGAAATCCAACATCACAACACCCCACATTTTCCAGCAGAGCCCCCTCAGCCTGTGTTCTGTACACGGGGTATCTGCATTACTTTGAAGGGCTAATTTTCCTGCAAAGGACAGTCCCATTCAACAAGAAAAGCAATTTATTAAGACAACATGATGGCTTGGTTCGAGCAGAGTGGGAAGAGATTTAATAGCCCAGAGGGAGAGAGGAAAGATGGATGAACACAGACTGTTTCAGAGCAACTCTGCAAATAGGTGGAGCCATTCACAATCCAATAAACCCCACAGGGAAAGCCTTCCCTTTCCTTCCCACATTGGAAATCCATTCTGCCTCGGCTCTTTGTGGCCAGGCAAGTCTCTAATTATCCAAAGAGGTGTAAAGTCCAAAAGAGTCCTTATACCTTTCAGGCAGTCATCTGAGATTGCTCTGGTCAACAGAAGTTAACCAGTAATTCAGAGTTTTTACCTTTGCAACTGGAAGAGAGTGCTCCTGGTTTCAGAGGCTGAGAGCTTGATACACAGTCATTTTCTAGCATTGTAACCATCCAAAAGTTGGGTTTCAATTCTCCTCTAATTGTTTAGGTGCTTTGTATCACAAGTGAAGAGATCCGGGCACCTGTGGGGGTAAATCAGCCCACCCTAAAGCACAGGGAAATGAAAGATCCTACCAGTTAATCCCCTAGGTCTGGACAGCTGGATTTGAGATGACTGAACTTAGTCAAGAACAATCTCACTCACAGAGGCAGCTTGAGGGAAAAAAAAAAAGCTTGAAAAAAATAAATAAATATCCATAAGGACCTAAGTCCCACTGTAATGAAATAATAATCTCCAAAAATGGCCATCAGTGACCTCAGGTCACACAATGAGTTTGAAGCTGTGAACCACAAATTCCTGAGAGCCAGTCTACTCAGAAGCTGGTTTGGACTCGACCTCTGCAGCATCCTACAAAAGGGGGTGTCAGTTGAAAACACCTGTTGAAAATACAACCTCAACCTGACCAATATCAAACCCAATCCATCTGCTGAGCTTTCAGAATTTTTCACCCACAAAACAGCTTTGCTTTGGTAATTATCAATCACCCTTATGCAGAAAGGTTCCTCCAATTTTTTTTAACTGCTCAATCCTTTGAGAGACAGATGAATTTTAATGATTTAGATTATTAACCTAAAGGTTGATCCAGGCAGGGAGGAACAGAATAATTTGTTTAATCATTATTATTATTTATAATTATTTAACATAGGGGAGAAAAATATCACCTTAAATGTCATCATGATGCTTTTTAATTGCCTCAGATGAAATTCAGAATAATCATTGCTCTGTAAATCTATACAGATCTAATTTTAAGCACCCTAAGATGCTGGATATTTATCTGGAAAATGCAAAGAATGCATATTCATTACTGTATAGGGAGTTAGAAAAATAGAAAAGGATTGATCAACCATTTATTGACAATTAATTATTTTCCCATTTTCACCACTGGGCTGTAATTTGACAAGAGGCAGAAAAATAAGCTGAGCCAGTTAATTTTTCTTCTTCACTCATTTCAGGATGTGAGTGTGTGTCCTTTATGAAGAGGAAGGCTTGATGGGTGTGGAAGAAGATACTTTTGTGTGCCTGTAATTTGTACTCCATACATGGTGGAGTCAGAATGGTCACACTGAGGGAGGAGGGATTCCCCAGAGTGAGGGGAATTTCAGGAGATGAGGGATATTGGTAACAGGCTCATCTGGGGAGCATCAGGACATCAAGCAGGGTCTATCAACTCCTGCTTCAGCAACAGCCTGGCCACCAGGCTCCAGGTGCAGAAGCATCCCTGGTATCTCCCAGCCCATCCTACTGGTTCCAGCAGGTAGCCAGAGGTTGGGACCAGTTTGTAATCTTGGTTGTGCTACAGGCTCTGATGTCAGGTTGTGGTACCTGACACCAACCCAGCCAGGGCCCCTCCATGGCAGCACCTCTGACATGAAGGAGCAGCCTTGGTTCTGATAGGAAACCTGCAGTGAATAACAACTGCAGAAAGGGAGGGAGGGAGGGAAAGAAAAGAAAAAGAAAAAGAAAAAGAAAAAGAAAAAGAAAAAGAAAAAGAAAAAGAAAAAGAAAAAGAAAAAGAAAAAGAAAAAGAAAAAGAAAAAGAAAAAGAAAAAGAAAAAGAAAAAGAAAAAGAAAAAGAAAAAGAAAAAGAAAAAGAAAAAGAAAAAGAAAAAGAAAAAGAAAAAGAAAAAGAAAAAGAAAAAGAAAAAGAAAAAGAAAAAGAAAAAGAAAAAGAAAAAGAAAAAGAAAAAGAAAAAGAAAAAGAAAAAGAAAAAGAAAAAGAAAAAGAAAAAGAAAAAGAAAAAGAAAAAGAAAAAGAAAAAGAAAAAGAAAAAGAAAAAGAAAAAGAAAAAGAAAAAGAAAAAGAAAAAGAGAGAAAAAGAAAAAAAGAAAAAAAAAAGAAAAAGAAAAGGAAAAAGAAAAAAAGAAGAGGAAAAAAGAAAAAGAAAAAAGAAATCCTGTTCCCTGTAAATTAGCAAAGAGCCCAATAGCCCAGTGCCAGGTGAGAGGATAATGGACCTCACTCCAGAACATCTCCTGGTTTTGCAGGAGTTCCAGGAGGTACCCTACACTTTGCCCTTCATTTTCCAAAGCCCTTTGTTTTCTGAGCTGAGTTAGATCAAGGCCTCCCCACTTCCCACCACACACGTCTCCCTGCCCCTGCTGCTGCTGCTATCAGAGCTGGGGCACAGCCACCGAGTGCCTCATCTGGGGGAAACATTTGCATTTTCATTGGCACAGGTACAGCATTCAGAATTCTTTCAGGCCAGGCCAATTAAAACAAGCTGAAAACTGCTGAGTGAAGCAGTTTCAGCAAGGATCTGCTTACATTCCCCCTCTGAAAAAAGCAGGGGGCCCACTTGCTGTAACTCCTTCCCTCTCTGCACAGTGTGGGTTTTGCTTTTCTCCCCCCCTCCTTTTCCTTTTTTTTTTTTTTTTCCCTTTCTCTTCCCTTTTCTTTTTAAGGTGGAATAACTTGTGCCCTTTACACAGTGGCTCTGAGAGATGGATGGTAGGACCTGGGAATGTGGCTTCATTTTCAAACCAGAGCCCAGGCTCTAACACCAAATTGAGGCAAAGGGAATAGAAAAATAAAAGAAGGAGGGGAAAATGAAAAGGCAAAACCACCCCCCCCAAAACTGGTAACTCTCCACAGATTAACACACTTCACCTCCTTCACAAATCTTGCCTGGTATGTTCTGAGAAAGGAATAGAGCCACATAATTAGCAATCAGTTGGAGCCTAAGGCTCTTCTACTACCACAGAGACTATTCAGTGCCTACTGGCTCTGCTAACACTTATTACTCGTGGGTTTCTTTTTGGACAACATCTTTCAAACCTCAGATGTGTTGTAAATGCCCACTGACAGGTTAAAAGATACCATTTTTATACCCCTGAGCAAAAAAAACCCACAAATGAAATGAAATCCCATGATACTAGTGCTGCTTTATTTTATATTGAGAAATACTAGCCCCTCTGCTCTGCCCTGGTGAGACCACAGCTGGAATATTGTATCCAGTGCTGGGCTCCCCAGTTCCAGAGGGACAGGGATGTATTGGAGAGAGTCCAGTGGAGGCCACGAGGATGATTAAAGGACTTGAACATCTCCCCTGTGAAGAAAGGTTGAGAGACCTGGGGCTGTTTGGTCTGGAGAAGAGAAGGCTGAGAGGGGACCTTATTAATTTCTATAAATACCTGAGGGGTGGGTGTCAAGAGGAAGGAAGAGGCCACTCTCTGTTCTGTGGTGCCTGTGATAGGACAAGGAACAATGGGTATAAGCTGGAGCACAGGAAGTTCCACCTCAACGTGAGGAGAAACTTCTTGACTCTGGGGGTGACAGAGCCCTGGGACAGGCTGCTCAGAGAGGTTGTGGAGTCTCCTTCTCTGGAGACTTTCAAGATCTGTCTGGATGTGTTTCTGTGTGACCTGCCCCAGGTGTTCCTGCTGCAGAAGAGGGGTTGGACTGGAAGATCTCTAGAGGTGCCTTCCTAGCCCTGACATGCTATGATTCTATGAGAATCCTCAAGTGTAGAGAAAGGCATGAGGTTCTAGGAATGAGTGTCCTAGGGATGGAAGGACATGGCAAGGGTCAGGTTTCTGCAAACACATCCTTATCCCAGGAAGATGGGATACACCCAGGAACACACCCTGGAAGGGTGGCAACTCTTCCAAACATCTGCATGCCAGGACCCCCTGTCAACCAACATCTACTATAGAGAGAACACCTGCAAATGCCCTCGCATCAGTCTGGGAAAAAACCCACACCAAGCCAGCAGAACAAACCACAGCACATGGATTTGCATTTGTTTTCACCTCTGAGAATGAGGCTGTGTCAGTCTTCCAGTCAGGCTGAATTGATCTGAAACATGCACTGCATGTCAAATTCGGATCCATTTGGAGCTGATCTGGACTTCAAACAACTACAGGAGCCAGAGGAATCTGAATCAAGATTGATTTCTACCCCCTTCCACTTCAAATGAGCTCACCTTCATAAATAAGCACTGGGTTTATACAGCAACCTACACAATACAGTTCCCATTAATGCCTGTACAACCAGGAGCTGCTAAACCACAACCAGAAACTAAATCAGAATGCAACATTGACACATAATCTGCTCCCCTAATCATCACAGCATTACTAATATGTTAATAAGAGAGGCACAGGAGAAGGAAAAAGGTGACAGCTGGAGTAAACAGTGAAAGATTTGAGACAACAGAAATAGAAGATTTCTTAGATCATCCCTGAAAAAAGACAGTTCTTTTCTATTTGCTTTCAGAGCCCTGGTCTAGGAACAAGCTGGCCCAAGGGACAAGGAAACTAGGACATCATGACTATTCTAGATCAAAATCCTTTCCTTCTTCAAAGGCTGCCAGGGTGCCCTCCACAGTGACCTCAAGCAGCTCAACTTGTCACCTGCTACACAGGTGACTATAAAGGCCATTTATTGATTTAATTGGGGCAGACAAAGACAAGACATAATCAATGCCTGAAGCACAGGGAACATGCAATGGGCATCCTGTGATCCCAGCTCTGCCTGTTTAGAGAAGGTGGGATTATTGATCTTTACCATGTGAGCAGATCCCCAACTTCACCAAGAATAAATGACACTCTCTGGCAGCTTTTATGTTGGAGTGTCCTGAAGCACTTACAAAGCCACACAACTCTACACCTCTCTCCTTCCTTCCTGGCTCCACCTCCACCCTGGCCTCTCTTCTCACAAAACCTACAGGTTAAAACAACCCCCATCCCTTTTGTCCATAAACAGCAACATTTTACTCTTTTTTAATCTTGTAGAAATCTTTCTCTTTTTCTTTCCCTCGCCAAGGAACTTCATTTAGTCTCCACTTTGATTCACCACCCCACAGAAAAAGCAAACAGTAACAAGTAAATATATCTTAAAATAGCCTCCATGCAGAGAAGTCTCAAGGCATAAGCAAGGACTGGACTGTAGGGCTGATCTTCAGTGGAAATCCAGGTACCACAGACAAGGACATCAAGAAGATCTTTGTGACTGAGCTATCTTGGTGGGTCAAAGTTACCACCCACCTGGGCTACCTGCCTCTCTAGTGACATTTCCTAAGGGTATTGCCCATGCTGGGATTCCCCCAGTCGTGCCCTACAAGGTTTCCTTTCTTCCTGGCCCTCAGGGGAAGAAAACAAATCCAAAAGAGGGGATGAGGAAACACTCACTTGGTGATGTCCTGAGCAATTCCCAAGATGCGAATGAGCCCAGGCTTCCTGCTGTCCCCTCAAAGATGTTATTTTCCACTCCCACCTTTCTTCCTCCTACTTATCTCCCTCCCCCTTGCCTTCTGAGGCTGACTGAGTCAACTAGTGCAGATTAGATGCCAAGCAATGCAGGCTCTGTGTAGAGATTCAACTCCCACAGACAGACTAGAGAGATAAAAGCAGTCTAGTCAAACACTGTCCAGAGGCAGCACAGGGAGAGCTGGGCTCACAGGGCCTCTGCCTGGGTGATGTCCTGAACTGGTAACACTCCAGCAACTGAACTGCAACTACTATAGGCACAAGCATTTCCTTCTGGTGTTTGTGCCTAAATACAAACAAAATGGGTTCAATTTTCCAAAGTAACAATTCTTTGGGGATAAGATGCACTGATGGAAACCCTGGTTCAGGCATCTAAGATGTGAGGTGTGAGGAACCAGCCCTCCTCTTTACACCACTTTGTGTGACCTGGTGCTCCCAGGCAGATAATGACAAGCCCAGGCACAAGAACATTCCTATTCCCCTGCTACTGATCCAGGCATTCAGAAACACACAGGGACTCCAGGAAAGCTGTGGAGAGGCTTGGGACAAGGGCAGGGAGGGAGAGGACAAGGGGGAAGGGATGAAAACTGGAAGAGGGAGATTGAGGTGAGACATGAGGAGGGAATTGTGGAGTGTGAGGGTGGTGAGAGCCTGGCCCAGATTGCCCAGGGAAGCTGTGGCTGCCCCATCCCTGGCAGTGTTGAAGGGCAGGTTGGATGGGGCTTGGAGCAGCCTGGGCTGGTGGGAGGTGTCCCTGCCCACGCAGGGGGTTGGAACTGGATGATCTTTCAGGTCCCTTCCAACTCAGACCACTCTATGATTAATGTGGCCCATCTCTGGTGACACAGTAAGAGCTGAAGTTCACACAGCAGTATCAACATGATGCTGACAAGGTTCAGTTAGACAGTGGGTGCAAGTCAGGCTGCAGTATCCAGGGGATACTCTATAACTGTAGTTGTCATGTTTATCTCTGGCTTCTTCAGATCCAGCTTTATTAGTTGGAGACAGAGCACACAAAAGGACTATTCAGTGCAATCCATGATCTGAAAGAAACCAGATGCACTGTGGAAGTTTGCAAACTCCCCAGCACAGAAGGTTGGCAGGTCTCTGCTCCATAACCAGGGCCCATCTTCCTGGCAGCATCAGGAGCCCTCCCACAGCCCTGGTGCCAGTGGTGCTGCTGGTGCTGCTTAGAGGGAAGACAGTCTGGAGGACAAAGCACTTAGCTTGGCAGTTAAGAGGGATGCTCTGCAAGGCTCAGAGGCCACCTGAGCTTTTAAACACTTCCACCAGTTTGGGCTGGAAAGGTGAAGTTTCTTTTCCTTTTCTTCTCTGTTCTGGCAAATTACTGAGCAGAAATGGGAAAGCACATGAGAGAAAAACCTATCATATGACTTGGTGGGAGTTTTGCTCCATGCAAAAAACCCAAGAGGTCAAGGTGCCAAGAATGTAGATAGGGATCAGCTTGCAGAGACTGCAGCTTGGCATGAAACAATTTTGAAGATCTAGTGAAGGAGGATGCAGTAAATCAGGTCTAAGACCAAGGATTGGTTTGAACAAGGTCAATTTTCTGTCTGGAAAGAATAAGGGCAGAGTCAAATGCTTTAACTGGGGAGGAAAAAAAAAAAAAGCCCCTAGTTGGAAATGCATTTTGTACCCATTTTAAGACCAACCCAAAATGCTTTTGTTCCCAGCTGGCATTTCAGGAATGAGTGGAACTGAAGGCACCTGAAACACTTTTGGAAATGAATCAGATCCGATTTGGCCAAACACAAAGGAGCCCCAGACGCTGAGGCTGCCCTGGGAGAGGATCCCAGCTGCCTGCTCAGTTTCAATCCTGTCCTCATCCTCCTGGAGAGGAGGCAGGAGGGACCTGCTGGGGCTGCTGAGCGCGGTGCTCGGGGCCAGGTCTGCCGGAGCAGAGGCACAACCACTGCCTCCCACTGCCAAGCCTGGCAGCAGCATAGCAGGAGAGGAGCCCGAGCCTCTCAACAGCCACCCAGGGCTGGGAACCAGGCAGAGGGGCTGAAAACAGCAGCCTGAGTGAGGATGAAATGGCAGGAAGCTCAGGAGAGCAGCGGGAGGAAGCCTGGGCAAAGCACCTGCTGGCACGGAGGGGACTGTCTTTTTGGAGGGACTGGTCCTGCTGCCAGGCAGCAGAAACCAGCCCGGGCTGATAAATCCTCCTGGCTGTGCTCAGCAGCTTTCCAGCCCTGCTCCAGCACTCCTGAAGCCCACAGGGGCCCTGCCAGGATGTGCCATGGGCAGGATGGGGAGCAGGGGAAGCCAGGCCAGTGGTAAGGAGAGCACTGCCTCAAAGCAGAAGAAATCCTTGGAAAGAAGCCTACAAAACTGCTACCGTGCCCTCCTTCAGCTGTTTAAGTCTTCAGGCCTGCCTGCAAAGCAGGCAGCAGCAGGCAGACTGCAATGCCTCTTCTCTGCAGATCATGTCCTGAGAACCTGCTGTTCTCCTTTCCTATTCACTCAGGCCACGTGTTGCCTCACTGGGATAACTGGACACCACATCTTGGCTTGGATTCATCCCAACAAGGTGCAGGCAACTGGTTGGTAAGAGCAGAGTCTGCTTGGGCTCCACAGCAGATCAGCAGAGTCTCCAAAGGTGATTCAGCCCCATCTAATCTGAGGGCTCTGTGCAACTAACTCAGGTAGTGGTACACACCAAAATGTGGGTGTCCTGAATCAACCCAGGCTTGTGCAGATGTGGGTCTGATAATAAAGTCAGAGAAGCATGGTATGGTTGAGGTTGGAAGGAACCTTAAAGATCATCATGTTCCAACCCCCCCTGCCACACCTCCCACCAGCCCAGGCTGCACCAGCCCCATGCAACCTGCTCTTGGACACCTCCAGGGATGGGGCAGCCACAACCTCCCCGTTCCAGTGCCTTCCTACCCTCATGGTGAAGAATTTCTTCCTAAAATCTCTACACGGGGCTTCTTGTTGCCACCACTAAGCAGTAAAACACCAAACATGGCTCATACCCATTCCACCTCTCACTAAGGTGTTTGGTCAGCTCATAATAATCTTAAAAGAAACCTCCAAGTGCTGGTATCCTGGGTTCCAATGAGGCTCAGTCAGATTTTGTGGCCTCATATGCTTATTGTGTCAATTTAGTTCACCTGGCTCACACTGCTGCTAATTTCAAACACATGCACTTGAAATAAGTTCTGACCACTCAGAAAAAGACAACGTACAAAGTTTCCTCCCCTCAGATAACTCCAGAAGAAAAGAAAATGAAGCCAAGTCCCTGCTACCCCATGAACACGTGGTTCTGGATCCCTTTTCCACAACAGCTCCCAAACCAGGCCACCCCATAACAGAGACCTGGCATCTTTCTCTGCAGCACATTTAAAACCCTGCCCTGAATCCATCCCCTTTCTGCAGTGCCCTGGACTCTCCCTGTGGATCAGCAGGAGACTTGGATGCTTCCAGAGCAATAGTCAACCTGCCTGAAGTCCAAGTTGCCTTTTGCACCCATTGAATTTCTCTCCACCCTCCCAGAAGTAAGCTGGGAAGCAGAGGAATGTGCCCAGGCAGCAGAGCCACATCCTCAGTGTTAGATAGAATTAGTCTTCAACTCCAGGAGTTTGTACATCCAGAACAAGTGAATCAGAACTGCTCTGCTGCACTGACACTGTAAAACACTGCACCTACAAAGTTTTCAGCCTCAAAGTAAGCATGAATGATTTACACTGGGCACCTGGTCTTCTCAGCAGCTGAATATGCATAAACCATGTTCAAGTGAACTAAAGGAATGATCAAAGCACCAGGAAGCCATCCCAAAACTGAGCTCTGCTCATGGGAATTGTAAGGAACTCAAACTTTGAAGCCAAAGAATCCAATCCTGATTGTCAGATTCAGGAATAACTTCTCGTGCAGCCACCCAAGACACAGGTTTGCATCAGCTGCAGATCTGGCCCATCTGAAACTCCTTCAAAGAGAGCAAATGCAGTTTCTTAGGAACTGCCCCAGACGTCAGCTGCACGTTTAATGGCATCCAAAGACAGAAATCAGAGCACAGGGTGAACCAGAGAGCAGAAGAACCCATGGATTCCTCAGCCATCACAAAATATTTTTGCTAAGCTGCTGCTCATTACCACTAGTAGGGTTTGTATTACCAGGGATGCCTAAGTGTTCTCAGCACTTTGCAAATAACAAGCCAGAATTCCCAGACTTTTCCACCTAAAACACCACCCAGAGAAGGAGGAAACTGAAAGCTTACTCAGTCTGCCTCATTACAAAGCACCTTCTGAAACTTCATTGACCTTATGAAACTATGAAACATTTGATCTAGAACCATTTTTTAAATCATTGAAGCCTGACAACTGTGTAACTCCTTTCTGGGACAAGGGAATTTTCATTTGTGGCATTTTTATCACCTTGAAATCCATGTGCAGGATCTTGCTGAGTTACCAGCTACTCCCAGAACAGCAACACCAGGGAAAAGGTACTGACCTGTGGTGCTGGTGGGATGTGTAAAGCACAGCCCTTGCATTCCTTCTGGACACAACTTGAACCTCTTCTCAGTCATCTTTCCTTTGCAATGGAATTCCCTTCCCATCTAGCTGCCAAAAGGAGACCTGAAATGAACATCAACATCCATCAGTTATGGGTTTTGCTGGCTTTGGTTTTTTTTCCCCTGCTAAACATCCAAACCTATCTCTTAGATAAATAAACAAAACAAAATGCTTGGCCCGAACCAAATCCTGGCTCCAAACAAACCTGGGTAAGACATTTGTGGTTGGGATCTGTCATGTTCAATCCAGTGAAGTAAATTTCCCTCTGATGTGTCCATTGCTGTGACAGCTGAACCCTGAACCCTTTGGTGGGCTGGGTTGTGCCTTCTGGCATCTTTCAGGATGTGGCCCAGGGGTATTTCTGCCCTCTGGGGTCAGGGACACTTCAGTTGTGTCCCAGAGAGCTAATACAGACCCAGAGACCCGGAGCAGCACAGAGGCTGAGCACTCAGGCTGGGTTTCCATGAGCAGTCAAGCCATCGGGATCAGAGCATCTCCGTGACCCTGTGCCATGGCCACCTGAAGTCAGGACTAGCTGTGGCATCTCTTCTCCCCATGGACATGCCCTTAGGCCTGGACACACCTCACTTACTTTTAGGGACCTACCTGAGACCCCTCAGACTTGCCCAAGGCACTCACAGGGACCTCTGGAGATGTTGATCTCTCCTTAGTTGCTTGAGGGCAACTCCAGCTAAATGGTCTGAGCCCCCAGTGCCTCAGATCCAGCTCTTCCTTTGTGCTCACTTATCCTGGCTGCTCTCTGCTCCCACCCAAAAATGCAGCACCCTGGGAAGCCTGCTTTCCCACCAGCATCACCTGCAGAGCTGGAAGGACACGTGCCTATCTTCAGCACATCTTCCCTTCCCCTTGACTTCCCACCCTTTCCCTAACTTCCAGGGAACACCAGGGATTTGCTGTGGCACGTGGGACTTGAGGGCAAGACACAGTGCTGAGATTGAAGAGGGTGAGAGCAGAGCAGAGCTCTGAATGGGCTGCCTTGTCTCTGCACTTTCCACCCAGCTCCAATTTTGCCTAATAGGGATTAATGAACATTGGACAACCCCACAGTGGGTCCTCACCAGCTGTGGAGCAGAGGAGCCCGTCACTATGGTGATCCAGCATGACAGGGCTGGGTCCAAAACCTTGTTCTGGCAGGGAGACACATGCACCAGGCCAGGATCTGAGCTGCTGGTAACTCTGGTGGAGACACTCCAGGCTCAGCCTGGTGTCCCTGTGAGCAGCCCTGGCCTGCAGCCCCTGAGGAGGGAGAGGAGAGCTCCATCCTGCCGTGCAGATGGTTGGTTGCCTTCTCATTTGGAGGGGCTGAATGACTTTTCAAACCTTTGATTCCTGCCTGATGCATTCACTTCAGGAGACACAAAAGTACAAAATCTCAGCATGGAGTGACTCCCATGCTTTCTTTCCCTTTCCTTCCCATCCCTCCCCCCTCCTCCTCCATCCCCCACCTCCACCCCTTGTCTTTTCTTCTCTCCCTGGACAGTTTTATAATTTTGGCATGTGGCCAGAAGGTCTGTCCTGATTAGCCTGGGCTGGCTGTGAAACACCTGCAGCCCATTACAGCAGGAGGATGAAAAAAAACCCAATCACTTGTCATAGGTAAAGTAATGACCACTTTTTCCTTTGTTTTAACACACTAAAAGGACAGTTGAGAGGGCAAGCAAACACTGACATAGCTTTACCACCTCTGCTGCTATTGACTGGACTCAGCTGTGGATACTGGATCATATTTTTATCTGGTGACCCCAATAAATTGTTGTCACTTCACAGCAGTGAGGGTCCCAGTTTATTCCACCTGACACACACTCAGATGGTGTCTTGTGCACCTTTTTGAAATGTTTGTCTTTATGAGGAACTAAATAGGCACTAGGAAACAAATTTCCCTCTGGGCAGGTTATAACTAGACTGCCTAGTGGTGTAGCCCTCCAATATCCCAGCTGGCCCTGCCTGCAAACTCTGCCAGATCCTCCACGATGGCAAAGCAAAAGGGCTGCAGGATGGGACAGAGACTCCTGAGTCATAGAATCATAGAATCTTAGGGGTTGGAAGGGACCTCGAAAAATCATCTAGTCCAACCCCCCTGCCAGAGCAGGGTCACCTAGAGTACATCACACAGGAACGCATCCAGGTGGGTTTTGAATGTCTCCAGTGTTCCAAGTTCCAAGTTCCAGTTCCAAGGAGGCCTTAGCTTTCCTAATTGCCTCCCTACATCCTCTGACAACAGTCCTATATTCCTCCCACGTGACCAGCCCCTCCTTCCATGATCTGTAGATTTTCCTTTTCCACTTAAGTTTGCCCAGTAGTTCCTTCTTTAACCATGCAGGTCTCCTAGCACCCTTACTAGATTTCCTAACCATTGGGACGCTCTGATCCTGTGCTTGCAAGAAGTGGTCCTTGAATGTTGACCAGCTATCTTGAGCCCCTTTATCTTCTAGCACCCTGTCCCATGGGATTTCCCTTAATAGATGATTGAGGAGACCAAAGTTTGCCCTGTGGAAGTCCAGGGTTCTGGTCCTGCTGGGTATTTTGTTCCTTCCACACAGGATCCTGAACTCCACCATCTCATGATCACTGCAGCCTAGGCTGCCATTGACCACCACTGCTTCAACAAGGCCCTCCTTGTTGGTTAGTGCAAGATCCAGCAGCTCCTCTTCTAGTCGGCTTGTCCACCATTTGCATTAAGAAGTTATCATCAATGCACTGGAGGAACCTCCTAGACTGTGAAAGGCTGGCTGTGTGAGTCTTCCAGCAGATATCGGGGTAGTTGAAATCTCCCATGAGTCCCCCAGGCCTGAGCCAGAAGAAGGGCTGAACATCCAAAAGACTGAGCAGGCTACAGGCAGGGATGCAGAAGTGATACTCAAGGTAGCACTGGAGCTCTTGGCTCTGCAGCTGTGTTAAAAACTTTGATGATAAGCACAGAAATGTCTGTGATGGAGGCACAAGGTGACACTGGTGAGCCAGCGAGAGGCAACATCTGCTCACCCACCTCCCAGCCTCCACAACCTGGATTAGATCCTCTCCAGAGGACCTTTCCAACCCCTACCATTCTGGGAACTCCATCGTAGCTTGAAGAGCAGCTTGTGGTGCTTCTGCAGGACTATCCATCTGCAGATCAACCCTGCTTATGATTACCAAACCCTACTTCAAAAGCTGTATTTGTACCCAAGGGTGACTGTTACCCAGAAGAGGTGCTTGGTGCCTGCTAGGATGTTGCCAGCAAAGGGATGAAGACATACTTTAGGATCCCCTGCTGTCCTGGACATCCCTGGACTGAAGGAAAGGCCACAACCAAACCTCCTGCTGTATCCATCTCACTGAAGGTGTGTGCATGGTGGTGGGGGATGCCAGAGAGAGAGGATCTGGGAGGACAGCTAGAGCTCTAAATAATTGATCATGGCCTGGAACTACAACAAAGTAAGTAGCTTAAATGCAGCTCCAAGAGTTCTGCTACTGAAAGCAGCCTCACTCTCTAAGGACCAGATGGTATTTCAGTCCCAACAGCCCATTCAGTGGAAATGCCACAGTTGGGATGTCAAGGGACCCAGAGTCCCTTCCAAAACTTTGCTGTGTTTTAATCAAACTTCCTTGTCTAGCTGCAAGGCAGTGGAGACATTTAGCCCAGCAGCTGATGTTTCTAGTTCTGCATCAAGTGGAGAGCAGCCATTTAAAAAAAAATTTTAAAAAAAAAGGAAAAAGAAAGGAAAAGAATAACTTGTCACCACCAGGGACTCTGCCAAAATGTTTCTAGTTCTGCATCAAGTGGAGAGCAGCCATTTAAAAAAAAATTTTAAAAAAAAAGGAAAAAGAAAGGAAAAGAATAACTTGTCAACACCAGGGACTCTGCCAAATCTTCCTGCTGCTGTCCTGGAGCATGGAAACACAAGTCTGCTGTTGCACACAGGTCTGACTATTTGCATTTTTAATAATTCAAGAGTTTAATTAGTATCATGGCCTTAATCAGAGGCTGAAAATACAGCTGAAGTCATCAGAGCTTAATTAGTTTTTTAAAAAAACTGTATCTGCAGTCTGAAAATGTGTCTACTAACATGAAGGTCTGTCTTGATGCTCGGGGTTCAGCTGAGCTTTTACCTGTTGCTTCTGATTTCCTGTACCAGCACATCTCAGAGTAACTCCAAATCCCCCCAAAATAACAAACCAAACCAGTGGGCTTCCCTGTTTATTTCTCTAAACTGTTGCACAGCTTTCTTCAACTGCACTCAGAAAAAACCGCCCAGACTGAAGAGAACCTCTTCAATTAATCCAGGTATATCCCACAAGCTGCCTGTGAGTTCCCCCTCTCCAGGAAATACATCCTTAGACCATCAACAAGTATCCTTGAATCCTCAAGCAAGTCCAGAGGAACAAAGTCCTGATGGAAGTAACTTAGTCTGGCCAGAAGAATCATCATTTTAGACTGTAGAGTCTGCCCTGTGTGGGAGCAACCACTGGTCCTTGCAGCCCAAGTTGGGTGGGGAAGCAGAGGAGCTCTGGTGCTGCTTCCCTTCTTGAAGGCAAGGGATGGATGTGGCCTCAGGAGGAACCACCACCAGGTTGGACTGAGGGAATGTGAAGCCCTGGCAACAGCCATCCAGTTATTCCCTGGACAGACTGATAGCATTGTACAGGACATCCTGGATGAACTCTTCTCAAACAATATGGGATTTAATGGGGGGGGATTCATCACCACCCAATGCTGTGGAGGCCAAATATATAAACAGGTTCAAAAATGGATTAGCAAAATTCATGGAAGATAGGTCAATCACAGGCAATTCAATATGGGAATCCGGATACAACTTCCAGTTCAGGAAGTTAGTCAGTCTAATGCCCTTCCACCTCTGATTTACTTGTAAAAAGGAAGCCAGAATAATTCTCCCCATGCCAAAAACTGTCCCTTGGCTCCAGGCATTAGCCAGAATCACAGCAAATTCCTTTTTCTGGCAGAGGGAGGGGGAGACACTTTCTTTCAGTAATGATATTACAGCATGCTATTTAGTTCCCTCTGCAGCTCCTGAACCTCTGTGTAACCTCCCATCTCCCTGTCCCCTCAGGAATATCACAAAGAAATTAGTAAATCCTACTGGAAGGTGATAGCAATCACAGAGAGCACAACATTCCATTTAGCAAGGAACCAGGAACCCAAACCCTTATGTACATAGGAAAGGTTTCTGAGTGGATCATACTGAGAAAACATTCTGTCTTTGGAAGTCCTGGACCAGAGGAAGATGCTGGAAACTCAAGATGGAAAAACAGAAGTTGGTTTGTCCACAAGGAAGTTTCTTGTAACCCCAGGACAGTTACTGTTTGATTTATTCCCTGACACACCAGGCAGAGAGGCTTGCTTTAGATACCTAACATACACAGAGGACATTTCATCCTGCAGTGTCATGTATCCCCATCCCCTCTGAATCCTGCTCAACTCTTGCCAACTCCTGCCCCAAAGAGCAGCTCATGGCACTGGGTTATCCACCCTCTGCTCCCTCACCCCCTTACCTGCTGCAAACACTTCTGAAGGTGCTCAGGGGCTTTGCTGGAGAGCAGGGGACAAGATGACAAATGAGCTACCACACAGCAATGGAATGTAAGTGAGGCTCAGCTATTTTTAATTAAGAAGTGATGACAGCTGACTAAATTCCCTGACACTGCAGTTAAAGGCTCCCTGACCCAGACATTATTGGACACACTCCTCAGCCCAATATATATTGGTCCCGCCGGTGCTTCTATTATTGTCCCTCCTGTCTCGACAGATGCAGGACTAACAAAATCTATGTCTGTTATCAGCATGCAAACAGTGAGAGAAACGTGTGAATGCTTATGAGCAGGAGGAGGCAGCAGGTGAGAGGAGGACAAGGAAGGTCATTTCCAAGGGAGCCCTGAAAGTGCCAGTGTTTGGTTCCAATCAATGTTCAAAAGGTTTGGACAAATTTAACTGCCGTTTCCATTTGCGGTTGGTTAAACCAATGACAGATTGAGCATGAGAGAGGGAGAGAGGCAGAAAGAACATTCCCTGCTGTAAGACAGATAAAAGATAAGAGGCAAAGCAGTATGGTGCCTTGGACTGGCTTTTCTCAGCCCCACAGATCACAGGGAGGCCTCAACTGAGAAAGCTTTTCTTCTAATTCCCAGACCAGAGAGGCCAGCAATGTGACAAAGTGCTCTGAATTTTGAAGGACAGGGATTCACCTGGCTTCTTGTAAGGACTCTTTAGCAGAGAAGAGACTAAAGTCAAGGTGTCTAGTTCCTACTGTCACAACAGACTGGCCAAAAAATGGCTGTTTCAGCCCAGGAAGATGTCAAGAGGAAGATACCAACCCCAAAAAGACAATACAAACCCCGCTTTTGTCCTCAGGGCTTGCACAGAAATGAATCCAGCAGCAGATCCCTTCACCTGGAGCTCACCAGTTCGTTTTAGCAGGACAGAAAAAGAAAGCATTCTCTCCTACCCTTTCCAGAGGACCATGGAGAAAAGGGGCAAACTGACACCTGCAGCAAAGTCACCCAAATCCCGTTCAGACTTGGTGTGAGCGAGACCAACACATTAAGGAACATCATCAGGAACTTGCCAGCATGCTTGAGTGGTGGGAGGGGAAGGGAGTTGCTTTCTGCTGTTGCTAAGACAGTTCCCCCACCCTTGCTCTCTCCCAGCCCAATCCAGAGGCTTTCTCCTCTCATTTGCTCCCCAGCTGCATCGAATGATCATGACAGGTTCTCCTCCTCCTCGCTCTATTGGCTTCTGCCTGTGGCCCATTATCAGGGGAGAGCAAATGAGACACATAATCAATATTTTGTGAGAAGGAGCAGGGCTGGGCGATGCCACATTTGCATTCAATCTCCTGCTGCCCATGTCTCTGCATTCAGGTAAACTGGGATTAGCTGTCCTGGCCATGCTGGGGAGGGGAGGTGCCAGCAGAGCAGCAAAGGCAGCTGCTGCAGCTCCAGTCCTGAGCCTCAGCCCAGGCTCTACCTGAGGAGAAGCTCAGACCCTGACCTTGCAGGCAATCCAGCACGATCCAAGGACCACCAGCAGCAGATCAAAGATCTTAAAGGTCTTTTCCAACCAGAACAATTCTGTGATCCTCCCTGTGCACTCCTCTAGAGGCACAGAGCAAGCAGCCTCACTCCCACCCTGAGCCAGTGTTCCCAGCTTGGGTACCTGTTAGGGCACCTGGCTCTGAAAATAAGGAAAAGGTCTATAGCAGGGGAGAAGTCTTCCCTGTAGTAGCCTCTCCAGCAAGCTGTTAGAAAGTTGCTTGGTGTGAAGGTGTCTGGAGGGCTTCTAGGACAGACAGAGTGCATGGAAACACTGCAGAAGGCCAGAGGAGGTTTCCCTGGCTTGAACCAGGATGGCTGATGACAGAGGGAGCTACCACAGCAGCTGCTGTGCCAGTGCCAGCCTGCAGGGACTGGGGAACAGGGCTTCCTTGGGCTGAGCATCCCTCTCAGTTTGGCTCTCCCACCCCACCAAAACCCCCTTACTGGGCAGTGAAACCCAGTGGGACAACTGGTCAGTCCTACCACAGCCCAGGTGAAGGCCTGGAACCAGGTGCAGAGAAGAGGCAGATGAGTTGGAACAGGTTTCCAGCTCCAAGCAAACTGGGCAGGCATTGACATCAGGAAACACCAGTGCCAAACAACTGGATGTTGTCAATGGCTTTAAAACCAACTGGGGAATAAAACTTCTTCTGGGCAATGGGGACCTCAGAGCTCAACCAGGTTAAGTGTGAGGAACTTCTGAGCTGGCCCCAGGCCTTAAACCTTTGCAGTTTAACTTGCCCAAGTGAGGCAGCTGCTGAAACACCCCCAAGCACGTTGGTGAAACACCAACCCTGAAACACCAACCCCTCAGCTATTTTCTGCCACCACACAGGTGAGTCAGCATCCGGCCCTTGGAGGACAAACTGGTGTTTCCTTTTCTGTTCAGGACTGCAAGTGCCTGGCAGCAGCAGGAGCTCAGGCCAGTTTCTAGCCTACAAGAGGTCAGTGAACCCACCAAGCCATGTGGTTGGATGGATGTTGTCCCCAGAATATTAGATCTTCCTAGTTTGGACAGTCCACTTGCTCTCTATACATTCTACAGAGGTTTGGGTAGGAAGGGTCATCATTCAAACTTGTAAAATAGTACAATTAGCAGGCAAAACATGGGAAAATTTTCTATGGAAATTTCCACAGCCATCTATTTATTTGTTTCAGAGGTGGGGGTGGCTGGACACAACACACTTGCTCAGTTTAAAAAAAAAACCACACCCAAGTGTTTGACCTGAATAAATCCATTTTTTATGAAGTGAGATGGTGGCTCCAACATAGGATGAACCTTCAAGTTAAAAGGAGGCAAGAGAAGAAAAGAGCATGCATAAAAATCAGGTTCAAACCCCTGCTTGGCCACTCTCAGTAAGGACTCTGAATTACATCTACAGCTACTGAAATGGCTTCAAGTATTTTGGGATCTCTCTCAGGTTCATGTGATCTAAGTTTCATCCTGAGGCAGAACAGGAAGAGTGTTCTGAGCTCTCAAAAATGTTCATGACTTTGGACAAATACATTATACCCAACTTCAAAACAGACCTCTTCTCTTTTTGATCTTATGTAATAGTCTAGATGTCTGTGTTTTGATTCCTCCCAATTGTGCATTCAAACTGGTACAGAGCTCCATGAAAGAAAATTAATGGACTGGAAGGAAACCTACACTCTTTTCTTTTTAATATCTCTAAACCCTGTGCCTCTTTTCCTGATATCTTCACAGAGAAGAAAAGCCTGAAATTTAGCAACAGCCAAGTTGATAAAAATGAACTCAAATAAGAACTCCTATTATGAGTCCAGCTTGCTTCAGCCATTCAAGAAGACAGAGCCTATGACTGAAATCTTTCTCATCAATAAAAGCCTTTCAAATAAAAGGAAAGCTCCTCCAGACCAATTCAGAAGCAACCTACAATGGAAAAGATTTGGTCCCAGATTCCCTGGAATCAAACTTGTTTTCTCTTTTTCTGTTAGTGTCTACACAACAGCACTCAGCTGGACTTCTTTGATTTGCTGTGGAGAGTAAAACAGTTTCTTACCATGAACAGGCAGGAAATGCCCACCACAAAGACAAGGCTGGGGTGTTAGAAGCTCTGCTGCTGTGGCTGGCACAGTGGTCAGGCCACTGCTGCCTGCTCCCCCCAGGGGGAAGGTGTGTTCCCTTACCTGGGAGAGTGTTCCATCCTGAATGGCCACCTTGTTCCTCTCCTCAGCCAGAAAGGGGTGATGCTCCTCACCTCCAGCAGGCACAACCTGGGGGAATAAGAAATAGATGAATATGAGGAATAGCATGATGGATGACCTGGCTAGAAAACCCCAAACAGTGTCCTTAGCAATATTTCCCTACCTCAGTGATGATATAGAATCATGGAATGGTTTGGGTTGGAAGGGACCTTAAAGATCATCAGGATCCAACCCCCTGCATGGGCAGGGACACCTCCCAGCAGAGCAGGCTGCACAACCTGCCCTTGAGCACCTCCACAACCTCCCTAGGCAACCAGTGCCTTCCTACCTTCATGGTAAAGAATTTTTTCCCAATATCTAATCTAAATCTCCCCTCTTCCAGTTTAAAACCATCACCCCTTGTCTGCACTTCTTTCTGGTCCAAGCCTTGGAGCTCAGGGCTTCCAGGCTGCTGTTCCCCACCTGGCTGGAGAACAAGGAGCCAAGAAACCTGAGAGCCATTGCTGAGCCAACAGCTTGTTCCAAGATTCAATTTTGCTTTCAGATCTCCACTTGGAAATATGTTCTTAACTTCCCATGTATTTCTTTTCAGATTCATCTTGCCTGAAAAAAATTCCTGGAATATCAGTTGTCTTTTTTGTCATGGAGCAGAAACTCTTCTCTAGATGCATTTCAGAATTTTACACCAGATTTAAAAAATCAAGTATCCCAGCCATCCTCACTCAGGGATCCCATGAAGGGGTTTGGTTTCTGTCTGTGTGCTTCTAGGTTTTTTTTTCCCCAGCTTCATTTCATGAATACAACTTCTCCAGCAGTTTGGATCATTAATAAAGCCCAACCACAGGAAGACTTCTCCTAAAAGGCAACTAAAAGGTCTCCCAACCTCAATTTCATCTTTAAATAGTTCTGTGCAAGGTAACTCAATGTTTCTAGGCCCGTTTTGCTGTTCAGCAGGGGCACAGAAGAGTGCTAAGAATTGTCCCAGGCCATAAAAGAAGTAGAAAAAGACAATCAAACCCTGAGTCCTGATCCACAGGCTCCTGCTGTGTCCCAGGGGACAACCTTCTTTCCCATGATGACTAAAATTATTGGGAGCTTCTGTAAAACAGTCTGGGATGCAAAATTCTAGGGTGAAATGACCAACCCAGCATGAGAAATCCTAGAAGTGAATTAAAATACTCTCAACTTTCTGAACTCTTGGGACAACAAACAGCTGAACAACTTGTTTCCCACAGAGACACCTGGGTTTTAGTAGCAGAGAAGAAATGATACATGTACATATGGAGCTGAATTGCCTTTTTTTTCCAGCTGTCTCCATATATGCCCAAGCATAAAATGCCTGCATAAATGTATGTGGATATCAAAGATATGAAAATTAGAAGGAACTTTGATGTTGGGCTCTGAAAAAAATGCTAATCACCCCCCAGCAGGGCTGTGGGAATGAAATGCCTGCTCTGTGCACAGCCCATGAAATGCAAAGCCCTCTTTGGAGGAGAGCACAGGGCCAAGACACTTCCCTCAAGATGCTCCTTCCCACCCATGCCCTACCCAGGAACATGGACTTCCCACATCTCCACTGGTTAAACCCTGCCTCCTGAGCTTGTGCCACCCCACACCACTCCCTCACTGTCACCACAACACCTGCCTACCTCACAGGTACATTTTTTTGTCACTGAAGGGGAAACATACCTCAATAAACCAGGCTGAGGTGGCTGGAAGCCTCTGGTGCTGACACCAGTGCTCTCCTGAATGCTGACTCTTAAACCAAAACAAGCCAAAAAGAAGAAGTAAACTAACAAGTTTCTAGACTCATTTGTTTAAAGTGACAGATTGACAAACACAGTCATTTTTTTTCATGTTATTTTTTTTTTTAACAAACAAGCTTTTTATATCTCCTCACCCAAAATAAGCCCTGACCCAGCTGTGCTGCCATGTTAAACAGTAATTACTCTATATAAGGCTGACCAAATGGGAATATCTGTGGGCCAGTGGAATGAAATTATTTTAGGACTTACACAAACTTGCTCAGGGAGGGGTGAGACAAGCTGTGGGTACTGTGGTGTACCCAAGAAACAAGTGGACACAGGAGAGGTTTGTTTGCTTCTTCTTCCAAGGCCTCCATTAAAACTCACTGGGTGACATGAAATGGCTTTCCCAAATTGCTGCTCAAGGGCAAAGGAAAAAAGTGAAGTAGAAGGGAGATTTGTTCACCCCTCTAGAAAAGAGGCTTCACTATGTAGATATTTTGAGATTCTCCTTCAACCTGCCTACCTGTCCCACCTGCTGAACCTCACCCAAACATCTGCAGAGCACAAGGTGCAAAGCAACCTTGTGATAATTCATTAGACTGGGGGGATTGGAAGGAAAGAAATAATCAAACCTCATCTCCAGCTCTTACCTACCACCCAGGCTGCTTCACCATGAGCTTCTCTGCAACACCAGCCACTGAATCATAGGAACATAGAATCATAGAATCATGGAATGGTTTGGGTTGGAAGGGACCTTCAAGATCATCCAGTTCCAACCCCCCTGCATGGGCAGGGACACCTCCCACCAGCCCAGGCTGCTCCAAGCCCCATCCAACCTGCCCTTCAACACTGCCAGGGATGGGGCAGCCACAGCTTCCCTGGGCAACCTGTTCCAGTGCCTTCCTACCCTCATGGTGAAGCATTTCTTCCTGATGTCTAACCTAAATCTACCCTCTTCCAGTTTAAAACCATCACCCCTTGACCTCCTTCTTCCAGCCCACAAGCTACACAGATGGTTCCACAAAGCCAAACCCTTCATGGAGATTTGCCTCATAGCAAGTTGGAGCAACTTCTTCCTTGACCTTTGCTTGAAATGATGTTAAACTCCATCAACACACACTGAAGAGCCACTGTCCATCCTGTCTACACCAAGGATGAGCTGCCACTCCTGACCTTTTGGCAACATTTGGGCCCACTGTATCTGTTCTGCTGCCCTAGGAGAGGAAGAACCCATCAAGCCAAACTCTCTCATCTTATCAAATACTCAGCTCATCTTCTCCAATACTCTGCTCTTCATTTCAAAGTTGCTGATTACATTTCCAAGTGCCTGACCCTGAAGCAGGTGAGGCAGCACAGCCTGCAGAGAAAGGAACATAAATTCTGGAACCTGGGGCATGTCCTGCCTTGTGGGAGGGTGGGGATCTCTGTGGGGAATCCTAGAAGAAGAGGCTGACAGAGCCCTCAGGGTGGCAATGCTCAGTTCAAAAAAAAACCTGTAAAAATTAGTGGCATGCCATTCTGGTGCAAGTGGCAGTTTTCCAAGTTCCAAAATATCCCTCCTCCTTATGTCACGGTGAAGCAGAGCAAAAATGGAAAGTGGTTTAGCAAGTAGGAACATTGCAATTCAAAATAGAATCCAAGAGGATTAAAGCAAATACCCAGACTGTTCCAACCTGCGTTTACAGCCCAAATACTGTACCAGTTCCTGTTATTTTCAGGGGGTTCTTCCTGTGTTGTAACATTCTCTCTGGGATTAAACTTGGTCCATGCAACAGATGAATCATCTGACTTCAAGTCCCTGGGCATGTGCTGCAGGTTTTGCAGATGTTTGTCACTGCCATCCCATCCTCCAGCCCAGGGCAGCACATTCCAAGTGGCTTTTTGCTGGAGGGGTAGGAAGAAAATGACAACATCTGCCTGACACTAAATTTTAATCCTCAATTAAGGACTTGAAAAATCAATCCACTTGCTGAGGAGGATGGTGGGTGGGAAATGAAATCAAGCTAGTTTTTAATGATCCTGGTGAAACTCAAGTCCATATTCTAGTTTTTCTACATTTTCTATCTACCCTTGCACCCAGGAACTTCCAGTTGAAGCCTGGTTGCTATGGCAGTCATGCTGTCTGGAGTACCAAACACTGGCTGTGGCCAAATTAATCCCAGGGAGGATCCTCTGCCTTCCCTGCTGTCAGAGTCTCTGCTACCAGCTTTGCTCTTCATTCTACCTGACTTTTCTGCATTCCTGAAGAGAACTTCTTTTTCATGTCTGCCTCTGATTAGTTCTTTGAGTCACTTCCACATGACAAGATTATTCACCATGGAGTTCACCTACTGTTCTTCACTCTCCTTCAAGGACCAGGCAAGTGCCAGCCCCACACTGATACTCCCTAGAGACACAGCAATACCTTTAGAGTCCCCGTGTTACATTCACAGGTGAGATCAGTTTTAGCTGCAACAAATCACAAGCAGCAGCAGGGGATCATTCAAAGAATAAAAATGCACAGAACAGAGGAAGAAAAAGAATAAAGACAAGGGGGCAGGAGCAATGGACTTGGGTAAGACACCACAGCCTTGTGGGACCTTTGTAAAAATATTCTGCAGATAAAGGAATGGGTTATAAAGCTTCTGAGCTCTCAATTAGCAGTGCAATTCAACATTCATAGAATCACAGTATGGTTTGGGTTGGAAGGGACCTGAAAGATCATCCAGTCCCAACCCCCTGCATGGGCAGGGACACCTCCCACCAGCCCAGGCTGCTCCAAGCCCCATCCAACCTGCCCTTCAACACTGCCAGGGATGGGGCAGCCACAGCTTCCCTGGGCAACCTGGGCCAGGCTCTCACCACCCTCACACTCCACAATTCCCTCCTCATGTCTCACCTCAATCTTCCTCTTCCACTTTTCATCCATCCCCCCTTGTCCTCTCCCTCCCTGCCCTTGTCCAAAGCCCCTCCCCAGCTTTCCTGGAGCCCCTACATCTCACCTACAAACAGTTCCTCCAAGGGCTGTTTGCTAGCAGGGAGGAGCAGCCAGGAACTGGGCCAGCAGCTTCTGTTGTGTGGTTGTCAGAAGGGACTTCACCAATATTGATCCTGAAAGAGAAGCACATCCACAGTCAGTAATTTCACTGATTAGTTGGCTGAGACAGAAGGTGGAGTGTATTGTCTAACCTGAATAAGTGACAATGAGAACTTCAAAGCATCCTCCCACCTCTGAGTCCATAGGGGGCTTTTTCTCCATTTAAAAAAGAAATTTTTGACATAGTTTGAAGAAAAACAACCCAACAACAACAAAAAAACAAACCCAAAACCAAGCAAACCCCCCCCAAAAAAAAAAATAAAAAGCAACCCAAACCAATGGACTTCTTGCCCCCCAGGTTCATAGCTAATGAACCATTTATTTTACACTAAAAGTGTGGCTTAAGTATCCATTTTTATGGCTATCAACTGAAGTGAAAACATTAACTCATACAAATCAATATTCCCTAAACAATCGTTTTCCTTGAGATCATCTCTTCTCTTCTAACATCAACTCTTATCTAACACGACCCATTTCAACTCTTCTAGCAGCAGAGTTCAGCAATTAGCTCTCTAATTTGTTTTCCTTGAGTGTAGAGAAGGTTACATTACACAGTGAAACATAAAGTGTGTCATACAGTGAATGAAAACCTCTCCTGGAAGGATGATTATCTTGCAGAAAGGCTGGGATAAGGGCCAGATCACCAAAATGAATTCAAGCCAGTTATTAGAGTTCTACTTGTACATCCCAAGTCCCCTGGTGATTCATGTGAGTAACCACTCGCAGTGCATCTTCAGGGGTTTTCAAATGTAATTGCTTCTCTGGAAGACCCACTGACTGAGCTTGCCTGAAAACATGGCCAGAACAATTCAAGCTGAGGAACAAACAAGCAAGGAAATGGATGCAAAGAAAGTATTTTGTTTTTCCTTGTCCATCTCTGTCCAAGAGCCATATCCATTCACCACTGTGTTCCAGCCAGGTGAACTGTCCCCTCATGCCTGCCATTCCAGCAGACCTTGATTAAAGCTCTTAATGGAATCACAGAATCATTAAATAGTTAAGGTTGGAAGGGACCTTCAAGATCATCCAGTCCCACCCCCCTGCATGGGCAGGGACACCTCCCACCAGCCCAGGCTGCTCCAAGCCCCATCCAACCTGCCCTTCAACACTGCCAGGGATGGGGCAGCCACAGCTTCCCTGGGCAACCTGGGCCAGGCTCTCACCACCCTCACACTCCACAATTCCCTCCTCATGTCTCACCTCAATCTCCCTCTTCCAGTTTTCATCCCTTCCCCCTTGTCCTCTCCCTCCCTGCCCTTGTCCCAAGTCCCTCCCCAGCTTTCCTGGAGCCCCTTCAGGCACTGGAAGCTGCTCTAAGGTCTCCCTGGAGCCTTCTCTTCTCCAGGCTGAACACCCCAACTCTCCCAGCCTGGCTCCCGAGCAGAGCTGCTCCAGCCTCTGACCATCTCCATGGTTAAGCTACCAATGAAATGACAGCCCAGTCACACACACAAGGACAAGCAAGGCACACAGACACAACGAGGACAAACTGCCCAGTGTCAAGTGCTAGTGACAGAGCTGTGAAGACATCACAGGAACCCAAACACCTCATCTCACATGTTCCTTTTTAGCCTCTGAGGATGCCCCAGGGGGTGAAAGGAGAACCAAAGCTCCTCACACAGCAGAGTCACACAGGGTAGATACTCAGCAGATCAAAACCAGTGAGCTTCACTGTTTGCAAAGCTGCTGTGCCAATTTCCATCAGTGACCTATATAATGAAAACTAGCTTGAAGCAGCTCAGCCATATCATCTTGATTTATTCCAAATACGTTCTATTTAACGCTGTCACTTCTCCTTCCCATGCCAACGTGCAGGCTCAGGAGACAGACACATTTGGACACTCTCAGCTGGGAATCATGTTCTTGCAACACTCTGAGATGATGCACATACTGTCTCTATTTGTGTTCCCCCTTTTCAGATGGCACGGTGCCCATGAAACAAGCTGATTAGCACTTGCCCTGGGCTATCAAGGCAAGGCAATGGTATGTTTAGATCAGCAAACTGCATAACAATATAAATGTCATCTATTCTACAAGAAGCTCTGGCTCTTGTGCTTCGTTGCCTGCGTGTGCCAAAAAAGCATCTCAAAGACTTGCAAAAGAAAGACAGGCATGGGAATTGCCAGCCCTCCTGGCTGCCAAGACATGCTGTATAGCTGTGGGTGCCTTATCAGAATCCCCAGGGACCATCTACTGGGTGTCACATTATCATACAATTATTTGGGTTGGAAGGGACCTTCAAGATCATCCAGATCCAACCCCCTGCATGGGCAGGGACACCTCCCACCAGCCCAGGCTGCTCCAAGCCCCATCCAACCTGCCCTTCAACACTGCCAGGGATGGGGCAGCCACAGCTTCCCTGGGCAACCTGGGCCAGGCTCTCACCACCCTCACACTCCACAATTTCCTCCTCATGTCTATCCTAACGTGAGCTCTGCTGGTACATATAGATCTATACAGACACAGGTATGTCCTTTTTTTTTGTCCAGCCAAGCTCATAAGCAGAGAATAAACCACAAGCAGAGTGTCTGGCACAGTTCAAGACATGATCTGCTCACTTGCCCAGAAAAGATGGCATCTGGCCTAAACAGAATGGCCCTGGGTGGTCACTAACTGGTTGTGCAACATCTTTGCTGAGGGGGCAAACTGCAGCAATACCCAGCATATACAATGGATAATGGGCTGAGGACACCCAGTTTAGGGTACTGGACTCTGCTGGCCTGGCAATCATTAGCACTGGATTGTCACTGCAGACCTATGTGACACAATATGATGGTCTCCCTCCAGTTCCTGGTGAGCAAATGTCAGCACCATTATCACAGCAAGCATCCATCTTAGTGCTCTCTTGCCAAAGAAGCCAAGGACTGATTGGGAAGACAAGCTGATCTATGTCAATGCATTGTCAGTGCAGGGGACTTTCCAGGACAGAGCTGGGGGCAGAACTGCTGCCCCTACAAGTCCTACTTAATTCTTGAGCAAATAGGGCAGGATGCAGGAAGAGGAGACACAATGCAGGAAAGATGCCTGGGAAGAGAGAAAATGATGTCAGACCCAGGTAGGAAACCCCCCTCTGCAGATCAGCAGAAAAAGCCTGACATGCTAAATGGAGAGTGGAAGAACAAAGACCCAGCTCATCAGAAACTGGTTTATTACAAAACTAAGCTGGACACTGTAGCAAATTCAAGGAATGTGATTGGATTTCAAAGCTCTTTCTCTGCAGTTCAGGCTCTGTTCACACTCCAGGATACAGGGAACCCCCTCAACCTTCCTGTGCCAGTTAACCCAACAGCCCAAGGCAGAGCCCTCCCAACTCTGGAGCCTTCCAACAGTTTCCTCCTGCAGCTTTCTGCACAGTCTGTATAAATTCACAACCAGATGCTTCACCCTGACCACTCTTGGCTTTATCAAAGTTTAATTCTGATGACAAACATATAAACCACTTGGACTGTTGTTCCAGCCACTGTTTCTGAGCGAGGTTTCCTTCTCTTCAGGTCCTCCTTCATTCTCCTGAATCATCTCCCTGCATTTTGAGTTCATTACACAAGACTTTGGTCAATGCTAGAACCATGGCACGAACAGGAAGACTTACAGAGTGACTCTCCTAAGGAGATTATGCAAAAGTGTCACTTAGCATTACATTTCTATTTGAAAATGGAAGGGTTGGATTCTTCGTCATGGTAATGAAAATCAGAAAAAGAGACTTTGCATTTCTAACATGAAAAGTGGAGCCCTGAACTTTGCAAGAATCCTTAGTCATGCCCTTCTGCTCCTGCCTGTCCCTCATAAATTCATACTTACAATGCTTTCTGTTAACAACTTCTTCTACTTCTGAAAATAGAAATCAGTCTGAAATGCTTTTGTTTGGTTAGCAGGATCCAGATGCATTAAATTTCCATTACATAAGAGGATTTGTACCTTATACTCAAGTTTTCAGGAGAGAGATATTTAAAAGATTATGAAATATGCTTGGGGGGAGGAAAAAAAAAAGAATGTTGGAACTTATCCATCAATATTTCAGTATAAATTGTTGAAACACCAGAATTACATGGTGCAATTATCTTTCAGAATGTATAGCTCCTAGCACTGACCTCACATTTAACAGGAAAAGAAAAAAGGTTTAATACTTAGTAAATGAATGTTAATTAAGATGTTGGGAACAATTCTGTCAGAATTGAATAATGAAAACTAAGGCACCTTGTGCTTTTGTTGAAGAAGTCTCTGCTGCTCTGTTTTAAGCCTAAGTGGCCTCTTCTGTGCTACACTTGCCAACACAAATCTTTATACAGTCTGATTCTTTCTGACTTTTGACCAAAGAGCAGTTTTCATAGAATCACAGGGGCTGGAAGGGACCTCTGGAGATCATCGAGTCCAACCCTCCTGCTGCAGCAGGAACACCCAGGGCAGGTCACACAGGAACGTGTCCAGACGGGTCTTGAAAGTCTCCAGAGAAGGAGCCTCCACAGCCTCTCTGGGCAGGTGTCCCAGGGCTCTGTCACCCTCACAGTGCAGAAGTTTCTCCTCCTGTTGAGGTGGAACCTCCTGTGTTGTCACTTGGGGCCGTTTCCCCTCGTCCTGTCACTGAGCAGAGACAGAGTCCTTGACACCCACCCTGCAGGTATTTGTAGACATTCATCAGGTCCCCCCTCAGTCTTTTCTTCTCCAGACTCAACAGCCCCAGGTCTCTCAGCCTTTCATCACCAGATTTTCCAGTCCCATCATCAACGTCCCTTGGACTCACTCCAGTAAATCCCTGTCCCTCTTAAACTAGGGAGCCCAGAACTGGACACAGTTTTGGCCTCTCCAAGGAGCAGGACCATGAAATCTTTAACACAGGCAATGAAACAACTGGAGTCTGGCTCCAAGCAACCATTATGTAAAAGGACTTGGATTCCTCTCAAAGGTTTTGGGGAAAAAAACACAATTAGAGACAATTCTGTTCATATGTCACAGTCATTTGTCTTTTTTCTTTTCTTTTTTAGTCAGCCTTGGCAGAAATAATTCCTAGTCACCCATCCATTCACCTACCTATTTTCCAAAAGGGTTTGACAGATCAGCCTGGGGTTTGATCACTCACTAGTCCCATGTATATTTAAGATGATAAACAGGGCAGGTTTTGCAGTGGTAACGGGGTGGAGGGTTTAAGAAGAGCCCCAACAAAGAATCCCTTTGACGTGGTTGTGTTTTGGATCAGGCCCACTCTGAATTTGATGGAATAAGAAGCAGGAGGGCTGTTCCCTTCCAGGAAATATGCAAAGTTCTCTCCTCACACACAATGGAAACAGTTTTACACTGATGTAGGTCACAGCCCATGGATAACCAGCCCACTCTTCACTTCCCCAGCTTTGAGGAAGTGTAATCAGGAAAGCATTCTGAAGAAAAACCTGCCCTGCAGGGATAGATTTGCTTTAATAATGTTTATGACTTGTCCGTATTGTATTTATGTCTGGAAGTTGATTTGGGGGGGTTTTCCCACCCTTCCCTGACTTTGAGGCCAAAGACAATTTGCAACCTGCATCCTCCACATGGGGAAGCACCAGGGACTGGTGGGCAGGTCCCCTGCTCTGGATTACAAAGGCAGGGAGGGAGAGGACAAGGGGAAATGGATGAAAACTGGAAGAGGGAGATGGAGGTGAGACATGAGGAAGGAATTGTGGAGTGTGAGGGTGGTGAGAGCCTGGCCCAGGTTGCCCAGGGAAGCTGTGGCTGCCCCATCCCTGGCAGTGTTGAAGGGCAGGTTGGATGGGGCTTGGAGCAACCTGGGCTGGTGGGAGGTGTCCCTGCCCATGCAGGGGGTTGGAACTGGATGATTTTGAAGGTCCCTTCCAACCCAAACCATTCCATGATTCTGTGATCACACCCAGAAATAATGCCTGATTTTCTCTAACAGGTCAAAGCTCCTGAAGCACCTTTTCCTGAAGTGACAGGCCCCAAAGCAAGCCCCTGCTTCACAAATGAAGAGGTTTGGAGTGAAAGTGCAAGACTTACTCTGGTCAGCTGCTGGCCTCCTGGCACACTTGACATGAAAACAGCCCAGATTCATGCCACAAATAGCAATAATAAAATTATTGCAGACTTCCCCAGTACCTGCCAGGCTCACCTTCTTTCTTGAGCCTTACAAATGTGTCATCAATACTAGTTCTTTTCAAGCCACCAATCTTAGTCACCCAAATCCAAACCCAAGCCCCAGACAGGAACCAAGCTGCAGAGCAATTGCAGGACGACAGGCTGGGAGAAAAGCCAGGCAGAAACCTTGCTCTGTGCACCCTCAGATACATTCTGAAGGCAGGAATCTGCTGCCTTTGCTCCTGCTGTGTCACTCCCCTCTGATTTCACTCCTCCCTTCTGCAAAATCTGCCTCAAGCCTCCCAGTTTTCCAATGCTTTCAAAAGCCACCAAGCACTGGAACCTGACGTGGCTTGGATGGCAGTTAAACCTGAGGCCATTCAGAGCCATGAACTGAAGCACAACTTCAGGGAAGAAGGCAGATTGGTAAGGGACAGGAATTTCTTGGGCTTTTGCTGCCGAAGGGCTTTGACTAACACTGCTGCAAGCTCTGAAAATCCACAGGTGCCACTAATTTTGTGGGTGCCTGTTTGTTTAGCTCCAGAGCTGACTGTGCCCAGAGGTGGCTTCAGTCCCCAGACACAAAACCCTTCAGACACAAAACCTTTCAGACACATCCCCTTCTCTGAAGGGTTCCTGGCCTTGGAAAAAAAACAATACTCCTGAAAACAGCACAGTTCATTTGAAAACACCCCCAAATTAGACCAGGCCATCTTCCCCATTTTTGCACCCAGCCTGTGCTGAAGCATGGAGGGTTGGGCTCCCCAAAATCCAGGCTGCTCTGTGGCTCCTTCCAAGCCCTGGAGCAGGCACCCACTTGGACATGAAGAGCAGGTAAAGCTGCTGAGCCTGAGTCACAGAGTCAACAGGGTTGGAAGGGACCTTTGGAGATCATCCAGTCCAACCCCCCTGCCAGAGCAAGGTCCCCTAGAGCAGATCCCACAGGAACACGTCCAGGTTTGAATGTCCCCAGGGATGGAGACTCCACAACCTCCCTGGGTAGAGGTTGCAGCCAAAATGAGAACTGTGGCTTTTGGCCTTGGGGCACTCCCTGGCTTCTGCAAGGAGATGGAGCAGGAGGAGTCACTTGCAGGAGCTCTGATGACCTCTCCTTGGCAGCAAATGTGCTCAGGCAGCCAAAGGCAGGTGAGGGGAGCACCTATGGCTCTTGTGCCTCACAGCTGGACTTCAATCTCCTTTCTAACACTTAACTTCTTCTACAAGACACAAAATAAACAAGTCAATCATGTTTTCACTCTCCAGTGCATCACTCAGTACCTGTATTTGTCTACACAAAAAAACCCTGAAAGCCACAAGGTGTTGTTTTTTATATGTACCTCCTTTACCTTTGCTTATTTTCCACAAAGAAAAGTAACCCAACCTTGGTTTAGGATCAACCCAGCAAGAAACAAAAAACCCCTCTTGAATTCCTCTTCATTATAAATGGCTTGTCAATGTGTTAAATAAATCAGTGAAAATGAAAATCCAAAAATAAATAGCCATCCTGCTGTTGCTATGACAACTCAAATTTTTTACCTGGCCAGAGATTTGATGTTTCCCAGCTCAGAATCACTCAAAAAAGGAAGGGTCACTTTTTTTTGTTTGTTTTTTGAATCCTGGCACATTTCACCACCTACCCCCAACATTAAAACCAATAAAATGAAAAGGGAGGGATTATTTTTGGTTACTTTTTAAGCAAATGAGGGAAGATCAAAGAGAGAAGCTATTTTTTCATTCCAGACAGGAGAGAGGAGAAACACAATGTTTACAACACAGCTTATAACATCTCCTCAGCTCACAAAGGACAGAGCACAGAATATTACAAGGAGGATTTCAAAGGCTTTAATGTGGCCTTGCTATGCAAAAAAAAAACAAACCTGGCATGCCCAGAGTCAGATGAACAGGGCTTAAAACTATATTTTGGCTCATATAGTAAAGGCAATTTGACAACAATAAAAAGCAACATCATCTCAGGATGTCAGCAGGGAGGAAATAGTTTGCAACTGGTGCCTTTGTTCATGCCAGTGAAACGTGTCTCTCAGTCCCCAGCAGGTGAGGACAAAGTTAATAACATTGTCCAGTCCTTCAAATGGTAGAAATCAGCCCAGATCCCTCCAAGTTCATGGCTAAGAACGGTCCTTCCAGGGCCTGTAGGGGCTCCAGGAAAGCTGGGGAGGGACTTGGGACAAGGGCAGGGAGGGAGAGGACAAGGGGGAAGGGATGAAAACTGGAAGAGGGAGATTGAGGTGAGACATGAGGAGGGAATTGTGGAGTGTGAGGGTGGTGAGAGCCTGGCCCAGGTTGCCCAGGGAAGCTGTGGCTGCCCCATCCCTGGCAGTGTTGAAGGGCAGGTTGGATGGGGCTTGGAGCAGCCTGGGCTGGTGGGAGGTGTCCCTGCCCATGCAGGGGGGTGGATCTAGATGATCTTGAAGGTCCCTTCCAACCCAAACCATCCTGTGATTCTATGACTCTAAGAGAGGGGACCCCAGGTGTGACAGAGCTATGAGCTGGTATCACCTGGGAATCCCTCAGCCAGCCCAGAAAAATCACATAAAGGTTTTTCATTTCATTTTACCTGCTAGAAAACTTCGCACCTCCTTGCCTGGATGTTGGGGGTGGATTCACTGAGAAAGGCTCAGATCAGAGCACACCATCATCTCCTGGCTGGTAGAAATGTGCTAGAAATCCTTCCCTTCACCCCAGGAAGTTACCAAAAAAGCCAAAATCTCTAAAAAGTTCCGAAATTCAAAACAGTTTTAAAAAACACCTCTTGAAAATGGTATCACCTCAGCATGTTTCCATTGGCCAACTTCTTTGTGAAATGTTTGCAATAATAAGATGAATTTTCAAACCAACACTGACTTAACCAAAATATTTTCTTCAGTTTGAAACTTCGTCACATGTTGCCACAAGAAGGTTTAGAATCCAGGAGGAAGCAGCACAGAACCAAACTGATGCTTAGGAGAAGCTTCCACAAACCAGAGTTTGCCACCAAAAAATACCTTTTGCCTGAAAATGTCTTGACCTGCATTAAGCAGAATTAATTAATCCCAAAATCTTGCCTAGTAAAATCTTAAATACCCTCTGAATCAGACTCAATATTCCCAGATTCCCAGCCAAAATTCCCAGATATTACCAGCCCAAGTCTGCACCCAGTTCCTCTTGACCTGCAGTCAGCAGAATTAATTCATCCCAGTCAAAATCTAGCCTAGTAAAATGTCAAATACACCCCAAATCAGACTCAATATCCCCAGCAGTGAAATAATCCATTCTTAAAGAATCACACACAATATCTATGATTCATCTTAGATATTTTTTGCATGGAAATGTTTGCCCAGTTTTGTCACCAATGGATGTTCCCACCAGCCCAAGTCTGCACCCAGTTCCTCTTGACCTGCAGTCAGCAGAATTAATTCATCCCAGTCAAAATCTAGCCTAGGAAAATGATAAATACTCCCCAAATCAGACTCAGTCTCCCCAGCAGTGAAGTGATCCACCCTTAAAGAATCCTGCCCAATATCTGTGACCATCTTAAATATTTTTTATGTGGAACTGTTTGCCCAGTTTTGTCACCAATGGATGTTCCTACCAGCCCAGTTCCCCTGGTGTTACACCACGACATGCACACCCAGCAGCACACACCCTGGGCTGCTGAAAGTGCTCTAAACAAACCTGGCTGTTTGCATCCTGCCTTGCCTGAGAAGCAAAGCAGCCTGTTCAAGCAGCAGCCCCCTGAAAGCCAAGCATTCAATTCTACTCAGAGGCTCGTTTTCCTCTAAATGGGCCTCTCAGACTCAGTGACAACTCTGAGCTGCCTGAGAAAAAAAAAAAAACACACAACACAACACTGGAATCAGAAGGGGGGAAAAAAAAAAGAGAGAACCTATTTTCCAGTGCAAAGTAATCCCTGTTCCATTGCCATGGCACCAGACATCCGTCTCTTTCTTTCATTGACCAGACGAGGTCCTCAGCCCCTGCTTCTTTTGGAGAAAAAAAATATGTGGTGGGTTTTTTTTCCCCCCTGTTCATGCATGTGTGTGTGTGCCTGAATTTGTTTCCTTGGTAGGAAAAGGAGTCATTAAAGTATTAGTTGAGGTTGATTGATTCTTCGGGGACAGAAGAGGGTGGTGGGGCTTTGTGATCTCTGGCATGATCTGAAAGGAGAAACTCTTCAGCATGAGACAAGATTGAAATAATCCCAAGGAAGGTGCAGCTTGGCCCTCAGAAAGGACAAGCCCAGTTTACAGGCTGGAAGGCAGATCTCTTCCAGAAAGGTGGTGGTTTCTTCAAGGAATAGTGAACATCAGTGAAAGAAAGGAAGGGGACAAGGTAATCTCATTTTGGTTTCACTTCAGAGCAGCTTAAAGACCTGGCAGGGCTCTGAGATGCCCTGCTCTGTGGCAGCAGAACCTGGCTGGGGATTTGCAGCACCACAGAAAAAGCAAAGCAATATGGAATAGCTGAGTCAGTTTAAAATAAAAAAAGGGAGGAAAAAAACCCCAAAAAATCTATGCCCAAAGAAACACCAGTGCTGAAACACATAAAAAATCCAGTAGAGGTTAGAAAATCACCTTAGCTCTGTCCTGTACCTTCAGATCCCCTCCTTTCCTTCCCTGCTCCCCCAGGTAAGGAAAACCAACCCATTTCCAGCTTCTTACAGAGCAGTTCCAAAGTGCTGGGCAATGACTCAGCATCTGTTGCTTTGTTTCAGTAGGTTATTGTCAATCGAAAAGCCACCTCTGAGGGCATCCCAGGGGCTGGAGGAAGCTGCAGCTCTCCCGGGATGCAGGGGGTGTTGCAGGTGCTTGGCACGTTCAGGAAGGACTCAGCACCTGGGAAGAATCAGGCTCTTGGGTGGTAAAGAGAAGAAAACACACCCAGGCACTGGCTGTGCTGTGTGTGCTGGCCTTTCTCCAAGGGAAGGAGAACCTGTGCTTACTGCTGGGTTTGGCAGGGAAGAAAACACAAAAGGAAATGTCTCTTTCCCACAGGAGGATCCATCTTTGGCTGCGATTTCTTAATGAATAATTCTCAATAACCACCCCGCGCGCCTTCCCCTCCACCCAGAGCCCTGACAAGACAGATGGCTCAGAACTGCCTAATGCCACGCTTCACCTTTTGATTTCATTATTAAAAAAAAAAAAAAAAAGAGAGAGAGAAATCTTATTTTCCATGGTATCTGCAGGGGGAAGGGGAGCAAAGGGAGCCCCTGGCTCTGCAATGCACACCCAGCACAGGCTGCCCAGGGCGCAGGCGCCCGCACAGACACACACACACACACCCCCCTGCCCCACATTGATTCCCTCTGGCTCCTGCAGTCTGATCAATTTTGCATTCAGAGCAGATCTGGAGTGAATTTATTACTCCTCAGAAAGTTTCTAGCAGGGAGGGAGATGGAGCCAGTCTGGCAGAGCCCAGGGATTCGATCAGACCTCTCCTGCAGTCCCTGCAGGTTTTGACTCATCCCTTTCTCCAAGGTTTCTCCCAGAGGTGAGAGGGCACCTATTTAAGACCAGCAGGTTCACCAGTGAGGGCCACACGATGCTTCTGGCATGATGGCATTTCCCAGAGGCACTGTTTGGCACAGATGCACCACTACAGCACACACAATTCAATATTTAGATTGCAAGACAATGGGAGAAGGAGAAACAGAGTTAAAACACAGGCTGGGAGAGTTGGGGTGTTCAGCCTGGAGAAAAGGAGGCTCCAGGGAGACCTTAGAGCAGCTTCCAGTGCCTGAAGGGGCTCCAGGAAAGCTGGGGAGGGACTTGGGACAAGGGCAGGGAGGGAGAAGACAAGGGGGAAGGGATGAAAACTGGGAGAGGGAGGAGGGGACCTTCAAGATCATTGTTGTTGAATCATATAATAGAACCACAGAATGGTTTGGATTGGAAGGGACCTTCAAGATCATCCAGATCCACCCCCCTGCATGGGCAGGGACACCTCCCACCAGCCCAGGCTGCTCCAAGCCCCATCCAACCTGCCCTTCAACACTGCCAGGGATGGGGCAGCCACAGCTTCCCTGGCCAACCTGGGCCAGGCTCTCACCACCCTCACACTCCACAATTCCCTCCTCATGTCTCACCTCAATCTCCCTCTTCCAGTTTTCATCCCTCCCCCCTTGTCCTCTCCCTCCCTGCCTTTGTCCCAAGTCTCTCCCCAGCTTTCCTTTAGGCCAGAAAAATACTGCAATACTTCAAGCCTCCAAGTTTCAAACCTGATGCTCCATTTCATTTTCTGACCCTCAGACTGTGAGGGATTTGCTCTTCACCAGCCAACCTGTCCATGGCAGACACATCAGGCACCTGACAGGAACCTTTTTGCTTCACACAAACCCTCCTGAGGATGCTCCAGAACTGGCTCTAAACTGCCCTGATTTTGATCCAGACAATAAAATATGAAACACCAGCCCATCAGAATGGCAGCTTTTTAACCCTGACTTCTCAGAGGCACAAAGGATGACACCAGGTGCCAGACAGGGGACAACAAGTTTCCCCCATTGTCAGCCTTGCAAGACACCGTAAAAATAGAGAAAATAGAGCTGAGCTGCAATCAGATGTGCCCAAATCCTATTGTCTGTCCTGGTCTGCAACGCTCCCTGGCCAATCCCACCGGCTGCCAGAAGAGGGGGATCACATACAGGGCTGGCAGGAAGGTGAGTTCCCCACCACAATCCCTTTTCCTTTCCTTCGTTCTTTTATTCATATAATGTTGCCCTTTCCCCCTCCAGTTCCCACTGGTGACAGAAAAAAAAAAACCCAACCCACAACAACCTCCTTTCCAGGAATCCATCTGAACAAAGCTGCAGGCAAGGAGGTCCCATCCTAATTTATTGGGGGGTTAGGAGGAAAAGTGGGGGGTTAAGTTAAAACACACTAAACTAAAGTTTCAAAAAGGAAATATTTAGTTCCTGGGACAAAGCGATAATGGAAAAAAAAAAAACAACAACAAATAACAACAAAAATCAAGGGGTCTCTGAGCAGATTTGATGGACCTGGTTGAGGTTTCATGCACAGAATTGCAATGAAGTAGGAAATGCTGACAAACAGAGCCTGGCAGCTCTAAACTGCAGCAGAAATCAGACCCAGTGATATTTGTCTTGATTTTTGGGGGGAGGAAAAGGCAATTTAACAGACAGAAGGCACTGAACAGAATCTTTACCTGAAGTGCAGGGGAACCCAACCCCTGGATTGGCCCAGACTCCACGTACCCCACAAGCAGTGAAATTGTTTAAAATCTACTCTTAAAGCCAAAGAGAAATATTAGATCTCGAGGAAAAGCCCTGAACTCTAAAGCTATGGGCAGAGAACAAAGAATTTAGCAGCTTTTCCTGCCCTGGGCTGCAGTGTCCTGAGCTCTTCTTTAGGTAGAGGTGCTGGCTGAGCTGAGTTCTCCCTCCCCAGCCCTGTGCTCATTCTCTCTCTCCCCCCCCCACCCAGATATGCCAGATTCCTGCTTTTCAAACACTCCAAAATGCTATTTTGGATTGAAGAGCAAGGATGCCTGATGTAGCAGATGCTGGCAGGAGAGAGAAGTGGAGCAGGCACCCAAATCCTGTGGGCTGCCACACAAGTCCCTGTCATAACCTGCAACTTTTCCCCCACCCCTTCTAGCAGGTGGATGCCATGAATTAATCACCCCAAAAATGAAAAAGCCCTTTAGACATTGTGGATCAGATCCTCTGTGGATGCAAATCCAGCCCGAGGAGGGATGGAGGCTGATTTAGTTCAAGGAGGGGCCCAGGTGCTTCCCAAAGAACACTGCCAAAAATGAACATCTATTGTCACTGGCTTACTTTCCCAGCAGAAAGAAGCCAGCTTCAGAAATAATCCAGCCAGACCCCTGGGGAGAAGGAGAAAAAAGCAAAAGCAACCCAGGCTCCTTCTGGTGTTGAGAGCAGACTGGGGGCAGAGAAGGGGGGGGGAGAGTCTGGCCCAGCAAGGGCTGGGACCCAGGACCCCGGGCTGGAGGGGGCACACAGCTAACCCCTGAACAATGGGATGAGCAATCTTTGTCAAGAACAAAAGACATCTGCTGAGTAAAACAGGAATTGACTCCCACCAAGGACAAAGCCAGACAGTATCACATGACATGGGCCAGTCTGTTCCAGCAAGATGCCAGGGTCAACGGCAACTGATGCACCCCATAAGTCAAGAGGAATCAATAATGCTAAATAACTCAGTGTCTTCTGCAGGAGGGAAATGAGTGCAAATGCAGTTAACACAGGCTCTGGGCTGCACAGCCTGAAATCTGATTGAGGTCCCTCATGTGACACGCCAGCACTGGCAGGCTGAGGTTCCCACAGCTGAGGGAAAATGTCTTTCCAAGAGGGGTTTGAATATGGATGGGAGTTCTCCATCTATTTTTTAGAGGCCTAAAATGGGAGGAGAGCTTGGAGACCCTGGATTTTTAGAAACACGTACGTGTTGCCCACGCAAAGAGGCTGTTTAATAACAAACCCCACTTCCAAACCACCCCCTCACCACTCAAGTATATCCCAGCTGCCAAAGGCTGGCTGTGTGTTGGATGTGGATACTCACAACACACAGAGCAACCTGGTCTGGTGAGAAGTGTCCCTGCCCATGCAGGGAGGATCTAGATGATCTTGAAGGTCCCTTCCAACCCAAACCAGTCTGGGATTCATGATTCTATGATTTAGAAATTAGGAGGAAATTCTGTGCTGTGAGGGTGGTGAGAGCCTGGCCCAGGGTGCCCAGGGAAGCTGTGGCTGCCCCCTACCCGGCCGTGTTGAAGGGCAGGTTGGATGGGGCTTGGAGCAGCCTGGGCTGGTGGGGGGTGTCCCTGCCCATGCAGGGGGGTGGATGGAGATGATCTTTCAGGTCCTTTCCAACTCAAACCATTCCACGATTCTATGAGACACATGCCTACCCAAATCCCCCAACTAATAACCACCCAAAAATTCAGATGTTGCAAGTAGAAAGGACTGTGCCATGAGGAAGGGCTGAGCCTAAAATTTGGCAGGGTTCTCCTCAATCAGGTGCCTCAATTACCATTGTGCTCTGTTTAACTTTGGGTCAGGTCACTCAGCCCCCCGTGCCTCAGTTTCCCAGTGGGAAGACAGGACAGCACCATCCTCTCTGCCTTTGGGATGTTCTGAGAAGAATAAATTAGCAAAATAGGGCACACCCTGATGTACCAGTTATATAGGCCAGGTGAGAACCTACATTTACGTGAGAAGAATTATCCTATGGTTTAACCCAATTATTAACAAATCAGTTCCTCAAAGTTAAGCACAACTCAATAAATGATCCAGCTCCTAATATTTCAACAAGTCCTCTCTCTCCACAGCAGAGCTGGCATGCAGATGATTTTGATTCATCATTTGGTTCATTCATTCCAACCTCTCCTGAATCCACAGAAGAGATTCCAACTATTGTCCTCAAAGCTCACACTAAGAACAAACATCCCCTCCTTACTCTGGATTTCAACCCACACCATATCCCTCAGGGAAGCAAGTTCAGCTCCTCACTTAGTAACATGTCTGACCACCTGTAACTCAGCACTATGATTTCATCTCTGTATATTGAGAAAAAAAAAGGGAGAAAAAGAAGATTGATTTTTCCCTTAATAAACCTCACAAAGCTGTGGAAAGTCCCTTGGAAAGGTTCTAAAAATTCTAACATTTATTATGTTTCATACTTGGGGGTTTTTCTAAACCAGGTTTTCCTTCTAAACCCACTTGCTCCAGTTGAGATTTGCAAAGAACACAATGCTTAGAAGTTTCATTTTCTACTTCTTAACACCTCTTTTTCTAGTACTAAAGGCTGGGATGTGCAGCTTCCCATCCATGCTCACCAGCTGAGTCCAACCTGACCATTTTGGGAACTATAATGTGAATGTTACTGTTAGATGGCACAGCACTGTGGGGAAAACCACAATCCAAAATCCACCGATTAATGCTAACCAGTTCAATCCAAGGATTACAGGAAAGGGAGGCAGAGGGAGGCACTAGTCAGCAACTGAGCAGAAAACATCTGAATCAAAGAGTAACAAGAGAATCACCCACATCACCACTTCCCCTGGCATCTCTCTCTCAATGGTTCATTTAACTTGCTCCTAAGTGCCTCTGAGGAAGAAAATGCAAATTTTTATGCAAGTAAAAATGACTCATCACTTAAGCCACAGGATCTTAACCTAAGTCAGCAAGTAAGTCAAAAATAAAACGGGTAACTTAGATAAGCCGGAAAGCCACGAGCAAAGAGGAGAGAACATCAAAGGGTGCCATGCAAAACACATCTTCAACGTGGGAATGAGTGCCAGGAAGTCATGCCTTGGCCTGCAAGAGCACACAGCTCAACACAGAGGCCTGCTACCCTCACAGCAAACCAGCTTGCTGCAACCTGCAGCAAAAACCTGTGGAAGGCAGTATGGAAACACTGCAGTCCTGCTGCCAGGAGGGAACAGCAGGAAGCATGGAGTTCATAGGAATCATGGAATGGTTTGAGTTGGAAGGGACCTGAAAGATCATCTAGATCCACCCCCCTGCATGGGCAGGGACACCTCCCACCAGCCCAGGCTGCTCCAAGCCCCATCCAACCTGCCCTTCAACACTGCCAGGGATGGGGCAGCCACAGCTTCCCTGGGCAACCTGGGCCAGGCTCTCACCACCCTCACACTCCACAATTCCCTCCTCATGTCTCACCTCAATCTCCCTCTTCCAGTTTTCATCCCTTCCCCCTTGTCCTCTCCCTCCCTGCCCTTGTCCCAAGTCCCTCCTCAGCTTTCCTGGAGCCCCTTCAGGCACTGGAAGGTGCTCTAAGGTCTCCCTGGAGCCTTCTCTTCTCCAGGCTGAACACCCCAACCCTCCCAGCCTGGCTCCAGAGCAGAGCTGCTCCAGCCCTCCCAGCATCTTTGTTGCCTCTCTCCGAGACCTCCATGACCTTATGTTGGGCAGATTGGACCCTCCAGGTGGGGTTTTGATTTCCCATTTCCCCATGAGTTCCACCCACTCTCAAATACCAGGAAGCATGGCTGGCCTTGCTCATCCAGGCATGTTTCTCTACCCCACGAGCAACTGGAATTCAGGACTCTCAGGTGGGAAAGGCAGATGAATGTTTCTCTACACTCCAGACATAACAAAGCACAAAACACTGCAGAGAGGTTTTTATAGAGCTGGAGAAGAGATGGACTTAGGACAGCTAATACCAAAGGCCCCAACATTACTTTGAGCTCTGTAAAGCAGCCAGGTGAAGCATCTCAGGATGAACAGGACAAAGCCCAGATTTTATTGTTATTATTTATTATATAACAATCCATATTGCTGCATTTTCAAATCCCCCAGAACCACCTCCTGGAGCACTTACACTGTCACTCTGTTCTTACGTTGCCCTAGTTTTCCAGCTTTCTTCTACCTAGGTAAATATAGAGGCCTCATCTCTGCAGCAGCTGAGTACCTATTATATCCTGCTGTTTCTCCCTTGCACTTATCCTATTATGCTATTACAGCTGGTGCAGGGTCGTGTGTTTTCTATTTTGTGACATAATATTGTGGGCCCAATTCCACCATCACTAATACACTATATAATCAGGGTGAGGCACACAGGAGTGCTGGTAAGAGCACTTCATGTGGCAGGAGTCAGGGCTACAAAGGGTTAGGATGCTGTCAGTCACTCGGCAGGAACCAGGATCTGCTCATTCCCACAGATCCTGTTATGCTTTCCATTTAGATCTAAATTACCTTTTTATATATCAAGACAGTGCCAACCTGCACAGTGAATACCCAGAAGCAGCAGCTACAACAGCAAACAAGGAAAGCTGTGGCTGCCCCATCCCTGGCAGTGTTGAAGGGCAGGTTGGATGGGGCCTGGAGCAGCCTGGGCTGGTGGGAGGTGTCCCTGCCCATGCAGGGGGGTGGATCTAGATGATCTTTCAGGTCCTTTCCTACCTAAACCATTCCATGATTCTATGAGAGCCAAAGGAGGTTGTATACCTGTGAGCACAGGTACAACATGCAACAGGACAGGAGGACAGAGCAAAGGAGCAGGCTTTGGTGACAGTAACAGCTCCAGCCTTTCATCTCTGCCTGAACAAGAGTGCAAGCAGTGAGTGTGACCTGCAAAATTACCACACAGCTCTTGTAACCCCTTCCATAACTGTCCAAGGCTTATTGTTGCTATTACTACACATGCAGAAGGCACCAAGCATGACTGAGGGATAATTTACTAAGCTCACTATCAACGGTGAGTAACGAACTTGGAAAGCAATGGGAATTAATTCCCTCAAATTAATATCATCTCCTGAGCTGAAGCATATGTTATTTTCAAGAACAGAGTGGATTCCTAACTTTCTCTTTTTTCAAAGTGCTGCTCTCTGGGATTTGCCTGTGGTCAGAGAGAAAAGCCACTGCAGTGCTACCACACCCAGACCTCAGCTGCTTCAATTCCAAGCCCTGGCAACAAGAGCAAAGGTCCTGGACCAAGACTGACATCATGGACAAGGATTAATGAGCACATTTGGGTCCTATTTCAAACTATCAAATGATTACCAAACAAAACAAAACTTAAAAAAAAAAAAAAAAAAGCAGAATTATCAAATAGTTAGGGCTTTTTGTTGCAATCTTCATTCTTTTAATAAGGACTATAATGAGAATATGAAATATATTATAAATATTGTGTCCATATCTTCTGCTGGGGTCACAGCTAACCTGGTTATCAGAAGGAAAAAGAAGAGATATGCAAGTTGATGAAGAGCTAATTCTACTTCTGGGTTCCTTCTCTTCCTCTGACTTTTAAAACAGGCTGCTCTAATCTGTCTCCAGTGCCACTGAAATAGGGAAATAAATCAAGGAGGCTATTTCTTAATTCAGAAGAATCTGGAAGCTACTGAGCCAAAGGGGACCAGAAGAGCATTAGAAGAAACTGTAAAGGGGAAGGAGGGACATTTGTGGTACTCAAGGGCTTTTGCTCAAATCAGCACCATCCCTGAGCTCAGAGGATTATCTGCACTGAGATCATTCTGTAAACTAAATAAAATAATCAGAAAGTCCTTCATCATTTCAGTTAAGTGCTAAGTGAATTAACCACCATCTGTCTGGACCAGACTAACTCAGGGAATGGGCTGGAGTTTTCCTGCATCTCTTCCTGTGAGTGGGTCTTGAGGACTTAACCAAAATGTGGCTCAGAAAACTCACCAGGGAATGAAGGCTGTGGACCTGACAATTCCTTTCCTGGCTTAGCTGGAACAGGGACATGGAATAACAGAGATGCAAAATGCAGCACAGTTTACTGAGAAGTACTCCAAAGAGTCTAGTGCGTTTTAAAATCATGGTATGATGACAGGGAGCTCACTGTTCTCTACTGTAGCATTTGCTGGCTGGTTTCAGCCAGCAGCTTCTTGTTTAGAGGGGTGAAAACCCCAATGGAAATAAGCAGATACAGGATAAGCCACATCTTAGGAAGAGTTTGCCCCAACATGCATTGGAGCTCCCTGGAATGCTCCTACCACCTTGCTGGCTGCTGAAGCAGCTTCCATGAAACTAAACCCTTCTCAGATAAGACTCTTAAGAGAGAAATAACATTTTTAGCAAAGATGGCCTGGGTTTGACCAAGATTTGACTGATAGAAGAGACAGAGAGAATCATACAGTGGTTTGGGTTGGAAGGGACCTTCAGGATCATCTAGATCCAACCCCCTGCATGGGCAGGGACACCTCCCACCTGCCCAGGTTGCTCCAAGCCCCTCAGACTTTGATATAACCTAGTTCAGAGAATCCTGAGCATGTTATTTTATTCAGAACAGTCCTACTGGTGGCAGTGACACACATGGGAAGTGGAGTCCTCCCCATAAACCAGACTGTGTTCTGTGTTCAGGCATCATTTCAGCCCTGACTTTCCTGGAGAGGAACCAGCTCAGCACTCTCCTGGTGAGATGCTGCTGAATTGTTGTCACAAACTGTGCACTCCTACTGAAACAGCACATCTTCACCAACTGGTCGTTACATTTCCCATCCTTTGCTTTTGGTTTGCACTTCTTGCCAGTGTCAGTCCCTCTTTGACTAAAGCCAAAATCTGCCCCCCCAAAAAACCCACACAAAGCTTTGGACTTCACTAAAATCCATTCAGGAGACACCAAGAACAGATTAATGACTCATAAACGGATTCCTAATCTATAATTTGAGCATCTTGTGTTTGGGTCAGCAGGTCATGGGGCAAGCACAGCCATGTGAAGTGAAGAGCAAAACCTGCTCTGCATTTTACCTGAAAGATTCAGTCATGGCACAATGAAAAATGCTTTTATAAACCCCTGCTTGTTGGAAGAGCAGAGATTTTAAACCTACTTAGGAAAAAGCCATTTTGCCCAGCTACCCAACCTCCTTCTGATTCTTTCTTTATTTCCCAATTCCTTACAACCTTCAGGAGTGTTGTGTGTCACTGTGTCCCACTTTCCATAATCTTGTGTATTCCACTCAAATATCCTTGTTTTATAGCTTGTAGTGGAGAATCCCACTGAATTGAAATGATGTTACAATGAGAGACAAAGCAGTAAGAGATGAGAATTAGGTTTACTGTTCCTATTTCCCTTGTAATAAAACCAGTTAGCACCATAATCAATGCCCAGCTTTATGGTGGATTAGTTCATGAAGACATCTAAGGTCACCTCTTTTCTCATAGTCAGCCTGTAATGTTACAGAAACAAAACTGTGGGAATAGTTCATAAGCTTTTTATCTAGAAATGTACAGCCTGGGGCTTTTTAGCTTGCTTGTTTGTCATAACTACCCAGCTATCCTGGAACTGCACCCAAGACCTCCAAATTTAAACCAACAATTCTTTACAGCCTGAGCTGTGGGGTCAAAGTCTAAGAGCCGAGAGAGACAGTTCCTCTGGGATTTGGGCACTCCAGGGATGCACAATACAGACTGATCAACAGGTTGTACCCCCTCTGAACAGCAGAGACTGGCCTGAGGCATCTCTGCTGAGCTTCCACTATGACAACTACAGAGCTGGCCTGAACACACAAGTAATGATGGCTTGACCTAGAGCTGGGGAACTGCTAAGTCTCCATCAGCAGCTCCATGTCACACAGCTGAGCTAACTCTGCAAGACCTACTATGCCCATGTATCTCAGCACTGCTCCAGGGAGAGAGATCAGCTCAGGACCTAAAAAATACAATGCCATACTGTATGTGACATTATATGCCACATATATATATATATATGCCCCACAGTGGTGTTCCAGTCCCTGAAGGGGCTCCAGGAAAGCTGGGGAGGGACTTGGGACAAGGGCAGGGAGGGAGAGGACAAGGGGGAAGGGATGAAAACTGGAAGAGGGAGATTGAGGTGAGACATGAGGAGGGAATTGTGGAGTGTGAGGGTGGTGAGAGCCTGGCCCAGGTTGCCCAGGGAAGCTGTGGCTGCCCCATCCCTGGCAGTGTTGAAGGGCAGGTTGGATGGGGCTTGGAGCAGCCTGGGCTGGTGGGAGGTGTCCCTGCCCATGCAGGGGTTGGATTTAGGTGATCTTGAAGGTCCCTTCCAACTCAAACCACTCTCTGATCCTCCTATTAACCTGGCATGATCAGCCAGGCTGGTCCTGCTCCCAGCATCAGAGCTGGCCCATCTGCAGCTCCTTCTCTGTAAGTCACACACCCCCAGCAAGTGGAACAGGCAGCTGGTGAGTTCAGGAGACAGATCCAGTTCACCAGGCAGAAAATCTGGTCTCTGGGGAGGCTGGCTGATCAACAGGCCAGACAAACCAGTATTCCTGTGTGCCTGCTTAAGTGCGTGAAAGGGCAAGACCCAGGTCAGCATCACTTACTGAGCTGCCAGGAAAAGGGGACACCCAGCAGATGCTTTCCAGTGGGTTCCACCAACACGTGCTCACTACTCACTTGGAGTTTCACCAATTTCCACTGGCCCCTTCACATGAGCACAGCCACATGTCTGCAGAAGGATCTGTGGGGTTACAGCCTGACCTTGTGCACACCCAGCCCCAAAAAGATCTGGGCATGAAGGGGAAGATCAGCTTTTTGTGCCTTTTTCACATTGTAAGCAGCCCTGCTGCAATTAATCACAGCTTGGTTGATAAAGCAGACTGCACTGAAATGACAACAGGCTTTCTGGGAAACTAACACTGTCATCTTTAGCCACAACAAGTTTATTTTAAACAGAACAATGAAGGTTTGTCACTGAGTCCCTTGTCTGGTCCACTCTCTGAATGCAGCTTTCTAAACAAGTAAGAAGCAGATGGCCAAAAAGATCATTTACCAAGGTTTAGATTTCTCTTATCACCTTCAGATCTTCTGTAGATTGATTGTTCTACCAGATATTAATGTTACCTGAGAGTTCAAAGAGGGAAGACATGCAGTAACTAAAAGGAAAAAAAAAAAAAAATTCCCAATAAAAGATAAAATATACAAATAGAAAAAAATGCATGTTTACCAAATAAGCAGAAAGGGGCACTGTGATATCTGCACACAAGGCAGATTTCAGGCCTTTTGTAGATGAGAATACTGTCCTAAAGGAGAAAAAGGAATTAAATTCATCAGATATGTTACTCCACCCAAGGTTCTGATCCCTTCTTGGCTTGGCCTCAACCTGTATCTCCCCAGCTCTGCCCCAGCCACCCACCCACAGCAGAGCCCACCACAGCACGGGCTGGTGCTCCATCCAGCATGTCCATCAGCCTGGCCCTGCTGAAGGGCAGGCAGGGCTCCAAAGCCACCCAAGCCTCCCCTCAGCTGAGGCAGCTGGAGAGTCCCCCAGATCCCAGGCCAGCACCTCCAGGCTGGATCACTGTCCCACTGCAGAGATGAGGCTGCTCCAAGTGGATTTCCTCACGCTGTGCACAGCAGTCCCAGGCTGCCAGAAGAAAAGGTGGCACTAGATGCAAATTCAGTGCTCACAGGTTAAAACTGCCCGCTGCTTTAAAAGGCCACGTTCCAGAAACCTGCTCCTTCCACTAGTCTGAGTTAACAGCCTTGAATGTTCAGTTTCCCAGCATCTGGACACCTACATCCACCAAATCACAGCATAATTCAGGTTGGAAAGGACATCAGGAGGTCTATATTCCAACCTCAGGCTCAATGCAGGATCAGCTCTAAGATCAAACCAAGTTACTCAGGGCTTTATCCAGTCCTCTGTCATAGAATCACAGAATGGTTTGAGTTGAAAGAGACATTCAAGACCATCCAAATCCACCCCCCTGCATGGGCAGGGACACCTCCCACCAGCCCAGGCTGCTCCAAGCCCCATCCAACCTGCCCTTCAACACTGCCAGGGATGGGGCAGCCACAGCTTCCCTGGGCAACCTGGGCCAGGCTCTCACCACCCTCACACTCCACAATTCCCTCCTCATCTCTCACCTCAATCTCCCTCTTCCAGTTTTCATCCCTTCCCCCTTGTCCTCTCCCTCCCTGCCCTTGTCCCAAGCCCCTCCCCAGCTCCCCTGTAGGCCCCTTTTTTACAGAGGTAAATGCACTAAATACACACACTGCTCAGCAAAGCTTTCATGCAAGCAGAATTTTGTCTTGTGTTTCTTTGGAAACCCCTTTTAAATGTACTTCTGCCATAAATACAGACTTGTAAAAAAGTCAGCAGCACTAAAACTCGTGGTATTGAGGCAGGACATAACCCTGCCCTGGCAACCCTCCCCACTGTTGGATTTCCACTGCCCACTGCATGTTGCTGAATCTTCATGCAAACCAGGTATTTTTCTGAGCTGCAGCTTAATACCTGAATTAATTCCTTTCACCACTTTCTTACACAGAATTCAAATTGTATAACAAGGATAAACAAAAACACTCGACATTATGTCCCAACTCCAGCAGTTTATCAGCTTGTTTCACAACAAAACAAACAAACAAACATGAAAGTTAAATAAATGAGGAAAGAAGAGCCATGGTTACAGTGAAAATACAACACAGTTCATTCAGGTACATGCCCACTGTGCAGCTCTTCTAGCTGCAACCTTGACAAATATGCAGATCTATTAGAAGAATAAATCATTTCATGTGGTCAATACTGAAGAAGTGAGGTTTTAGGAGGGATTTGCATGTTGAGAAGGTGATGACTTGGCAAAGACTGGGAGGATTTTCTATGCACAGGTGGGAATATGAACCAGAGATGAATGTCAACATAAGTATCATCAGCATAATGGAGGGAGACAGAACCAGAAACTGAGGTGAATTCTGCAGGAATAACATGACTTTCAACTAGTTTATTACTTCCTCAGCATTTAAACCTAACATGGGCCCATTCCTTTGGCACTTGGGACCAGATCACATCTGCATTCAGTGCCCTTTTAGCTGATTCTTCTCTCTACACAGCAGAATCTGCAGCCTCTTCCATCTTGTTCCCTTATCATTTTGCCAAGGAATACAGGATGAAGCTGGACCAGACAATAAAAACCCACAAAGGGTGGGAAAACCACCAACAGTGCAGAGCTTGAATTCTGCTTTAACAAAAGCTTGGACAGGCCAAGGCATTACAGAAATGACTGCAAATTCTCTAACAACTGAACAAATAGACCAGGACTTAAAAGTTGACAAGTGCCTTCCATGAGACTTCAGCCTCTTCTCAAACCACAGACAAAAATGTGGAAAAAACAAAGGGACAAGTGGCAGGTGGGAAAACAATCTGACTCTTGCCCTTTTGAAACCTGCAACTCCCACCCAGGTTAAGTCCTTCCTTACGGCCAAAGTAAAGAAACCAACCAGTGTCCATGATTTTAAGCACATGCAGAACATCTCCACCCTGCCTCCCCTTGTTCAGAAAAATAGATTCACGTCTATAAAAGTGGGAATTCCACCCGCAGGTGGGAGAAAGCAGTTGAGGAGATTTCAAGTGTATAAAGAAAATGGAAGCTATGGCACAAACAAATTGCCTACCAAAATCACCTTCTGGCAAACTGACACCCTGCAAAGCTGAAATGAGGTTCATCTGAATGAAGGCTGAGATTGGAACATATGATGCACTCCTGACAAAATATCCAAATGCAGCAATTACCCCGAGTTAGGAAGAAAGCAACTTTTATTAAAAAACTCTCTTCTCTTTCTTGCCAATATTGTCCCATGGATGTTTCTGCTGTGCTAACATATTCATGGCTTTCAAAGCTCTTGTTTCTGTTAAACTCTGTCAGATGTTTTGAATAAAGAAGAATGAAATCTGCCAGCACAAAACTGTGTCAACCTCAGGGAAGACCAGACAGAGCAGGACAGAGTCCCTGAGAGTTTTGCACATGAACTTCAATCTGGCTCACATCCTGCTCTCAAAGCAGCTCCCCAGTTCGTGCTGAACACTGTGGCAGTTCTCATCAGATAAGGCTCTGTCCCCTTACACTCTGTATTCAGAATCTTTCCAAGAGCCACAGTTAACCACAGATTTGCACTGATTTACTGAAAACCAACACAATCTTACCCATCAGTACAATAATTGCCTGGCTAGTCTTTCACTCCACACTTCTCTCCCAGCTTCCCATGGCTAAATGAGTCCCTCCAGGCAGGGTTTTCCCACTGGAAGGTCATGTGTTCTTCCATGTCTTATTTCAGATGCTTCCACTTTTAACAGGGCTGTAACCACCCTGTTTTCTACCTGTCAAGCTGCAATCACTTTGCCCCTACTGAATAAAAGCTAATTCTACAAACAAGCACATGGAAATCACTGACAATCCCTGGAGAAGATGCTGCCCATGACATGCAAAGTCTACCTGGACACAAAATTCATTGCAGTGCTTTGGGTTTGGTAGTTTGTAACTCTCAAAAGGCCAGTAAATGCAGCATGTTACCTCACCAGTGATTTAAAGTGTCACTGCTCTACCTGTGTGTGTCTCGGGTGATCACAGGATATGGATTTGGAATTAGTAAAAGGTTAATCCAATAGTTCAGCTTCTCCTGACACGACTTACTAAGGGTAGCACTCCCTGCACTTCAGACTGTATCAACCTGCCATACTCATGAGCATGTAAAGCCACCCGGGCCAGTGGCAGGGCATGAAGGAACAGACTGGTGTGCAAGAACCCACCCTTGGGTTCAAAAACTTCACTGACAACATTTGTGTAGCTGAGAAGCAAGGACTTCCAAGGACTCACCAGTGAAGCTTCAACCAGGAGAAAATGATACTTGCCTGAAGGTCAGTGCAGGATGGAGTGCCCGGAAAAGAGGCAGTAGGTGAGATGCTCTTCTTGGGTTGGTCTTTCATGGAGCCTTCTAGCCCTGACTTTTGTCTGCTGAAGAATCCACAGGAACTGTTCTCTTGTCTTGTTTACGAGCAATTCCCACTGAAGTTGTCAATTTACTCCTACGGGGGGGGGGAAGAAAAAGTTATTCCTATGTAGAGCATGATTCTAAGGGTTGTGCTTCACTGAAATCCCAAAGGAGAATGTTAATCAGGTGCCCAGGTCTGAGCTGACACTACACTGAGCACTTCAATCTCAAGATACAGAATGGATCTTGGGGGAGAAGCCCCTCTTTCC
>NW_009952719.1:1348342-1351008 GCF_000747805.2 Chaetura pelagica
TCCCTTAATATTAAAAGCAAGATGAACATAAGTTGTCTTGATAAATATGGAGATAAAATTCAGTTTAAAAAAAATTAAACAGAGAGCAAAGTTTTCCCTTCTCTACCTGAAACAGTTCTCTCAATCCCAAGGCTGTCACACTTCTCCAGTCAGTCCCCTTGAATCACCCTTTTTACAGCAAAACACATCTGTGGGGCCAAATGTTGCTGCCTTTGCTTTGAATAAACTTCTTTTTCCTCTCAGGTAGCCCTAACATCTCAGCCACCACCACCACCACATTCCCACTGCCACTCTGGAATGTCCAGACACATGAAATTCCACCCCAGTTCTTCAGAGAGGATAATATTTCCTTACCCAGACCTACCTAAAGAAAACACATCAAGTTATTCAAATATTTATTCCTGGAAGGTCAGCCTGGTATCACTTCTACAGGCAGGAATCTGGGGTAATGACTAAAAGTGAGGACTTAGACCTCTGTGTTTGGAATCAGCAGGTCACCCAGTGGGCATCTACCAGCAGAAGTGTAAAAAGAAGAGCTTTGCACACATAAAGCATTGCAAGAGAAGCCCACAGTCTCAAAAAAAAATAAGCAAAGAAATGAGCCAGGCCTGATTCTGATGCTCCATCAGTATTCAGAGGTGGCTTTGCTGGGACAGCTCATATTTCCACTGGAGTCAGGAAAATCGGGATTAGGCACCATCTGTCTCAGAGTCAGAATTGCTTTACACATTTGAATCCTCTCCCCCGTTTCTTTAATCTCTTGCACACTCCAGGCTTTCCATTCAGCTCCAATGACAAAAGATTTTACAAAATGACAGCCCAGATTGAGAGAACAGAAATGACAACCTCTGACAAAAGAGATACCAAACTTTTCTCGGCCCTAAGTGCTCTTTCCACCCAGACACTGGTCTGCAATGGTAAATATAAGGCAGATGTCGAATGGAAATTAAACATTGTGCTCCCAGGGTGGCCTGGGCTTTATTCAGAGGTTGATTTAAAATAAGGCCAGAGTTCTTTCACCATTTCTTCAAAAAAAGTTGCCACTCTAAAGATATTCCAAACAGACACATACTTGACCTAGAACTTGGCAATGCACGGCAATACGTATGTGTAAAAAAGACTGATAGGGGGAATAAAAGGCAAAGCAAGTTGTCTGTAGGATGGACTAAGAGAATTTATTCATCAAATCGCTCTGATTTCAGCAGGCTGAGAGTTAAAAGTGAATTCAGGTGAAATATCTGTCCCCGTTTCTTTCAAAATGAATTCGCAACGAGCATTTCTCATTTGAGAGACTCAGACAACCAGATATTCTTAAACTGCACTGAAAAAGGAGCCTAACAAACCAGCAGGCTTTCTCTGCAAGCTTCTTTAAGACTTAAACCATATTTACATCTGTAAAAGCACTCTGCCTGGTATTATTAGACACGATAAAATAGCCCTAGACATTTTGCAATGACCTAGATATTCAGACTCGAGCAGCACATATTTCAGCGGTCTGTAGTGTTTTCTTTTTAGAATTTCTAATAGCATAATAGCTCAGTCAAAATAATGGAATAATAGACTTGAACAAATGAAAACCCCAAACTGCTAAATATACTGCACAGTTAGGAGAGGGACTATAAATTTGAGGCTTGAAAAGATGGTCACATTTATACAAATAGTTAAAAAGCATAAACGAAATTGCATTCGCTTCTCTTTTACTTGGTTAGATAAGACACAAAAAAACACAACTAAATGTGAAATGACTAGATTATTTACAACTGGAACACATAAGTGTGTTTGCATTCTTCTTGGAAGCCATATTTTAATGCTGATTTCTTTCTTTTTTTTAAAAAACAAACAATTTCATATCAAACGCAGTAAAACAAAAAACTTTTGAGGCCGTGACTTTGTAACCTCCCTGAAGTTTTGAACGTCAGGAAAGCTGGCCTGCTCCCACAAGACAATCAAACACATACTTAAATGTCAAGCAAAGCCCTGTACACATTTTTTTCCCCCCACCAAAGGAAGAAATTGTAACAAGATTTTACTTTCAGGTGATCTGACAAACCAGCACTTTCTGGCACGAGCAGGACAGTCATTCCCCTTCATTTCCCAGCACGAGATTCAATCATCTGAAACACAACCCTCACTCTACACTGAGCTATTTTCAAAGAAAACCAAGTTCCAAACAGTCTCTCTGGCCTTTTTAAAAATCATTTGCAATTGCTTTAAAACATAAAATACGGATGGATGGATGGATGGATGGATGGATGGATGGATGGATGGATGGACAGCTAGAGAAACGCTTTCAGTCATGCTTCCACACACCCCCCCCCCCAACACCCTTAAAATTGAAAAGCATCAGCATCCAAATAGCAACAGGAAATTTTTACCTTGTGGCTAAATAGCTCACTGTTCACTTTGCAGCTGCCTCTATTTTTTTTTTGCTGGGCAAAACACCAACACAAAAGTCTTTCCTAAGAAACCAAGCTTTTGACATAAGGGCAGCGACAAACGCAAACGTACAAAGAATAATTTCTTACCCCCCCTACCCCCCCCCCCAACCCCATCCCGTCGTTATAATTCCTAATTTTGTGGGATGTATTGCTGGGCTGTTTATCATAACAGTGTGCAATAAAAAGGACGACTAACTCTTGCAATTTTCTCCCTACTCCTCCTCTTGG
>NW_009952719.1:1351206-1354823 GCF_000747805.2 Chaetura pelagica
AAAAAAAAAAAAAGAAGGAAATCAGATGAATTCAGAGCTAAGATGGCAGAGCTCTCACCTTTTCCGCTTTTTTTCGAGTAATCTGGATGGAGACGTCCCGCAGAGAAGAGATAAAAAGGGTGTGCTGAACTGTTGGATGGTTCTGAAGACTTCTGCATTTGCAAACGCATTTTAGAACTATTTGTAGGGGTATATATGCTGCATGCCATCTCTCTGTCTCTGTCTCTCTCTCTCTCTCTGTGTCTCTCTCTCTTCTGTTTTATGTCCTGCTATCTCCATCACACACCTCTAATAGTATGAAGACTTTCTGCCCATGTAAGTAAGTGAGAGTGTGTGTTCCTTAATGTTTGAATCAAGACACACGTCTGCATGCATTTCTAATCTAAGGAGCCTATAGCAGTTACTACAACTATCAATTAGTCAGCAATAGCTCGAGATCCCCATGTGTCTGGGTGAACAAAGGTGAGAAACACATGCAAATAGTACTCCAGCACCTGGGTCACGTACAGTAACTTAGCTAGCAACAAATAATTGCATCTGTTTCTGCCTTTTCCATGCTTCTTGCTCATTGTGATGTAAAGTTCCAGGTTATTAATGTGAATAGCAACACAATTAGATGTGGCGTTGTATATTTTCATTTGCACGACACAATAAAAGGAAATTAAGCTTAACTAGATGGCAATAAATGGTGACTTAAAGGCTTGAAACGAAAAAGATTCTCTCATCCTGTTGCAGTGCTTCCAGTTTTTTGATCAGTTGTTTCTGAGTTTAAGATGTAAAGGATGTAGATGTCTTTGGTCGTTTCGTATCTATATTTTATAAGAAACTGATTATTTCAGAGGGGACAGAGAAGATGCCTAAATTCCCGAGGTTAAGTCCATAAAACAGGGTAAGCTCAATCTGTTACTATTCTTTTTTAATTAAGCCACTGTTACTTTTAACATCATTTTAAGGGTGTTTTTCGCTGATGTTTTAGACTTAAGCCAAGCAATTAAGAAGAAAGATACGGTACCTTTTACTCTCTCCTTCTTCTTAACCTCAAAACATGAGTCTTTACTCTTAAAAACTGTCAAAACGGTCTACAAATAATAAAAAAATATATTAAAAACGCCCTGAACAAAATAATAATTAAAAAAACCCCAAAGAACAAAATGAAAAAGCTCCAAAATCCAGCACCACCCTGACTCCACCACAAGCAAAGACAGAGCTGGGTTGCTCTCCATGAGCAGAGAGCATTTCAGAGGTGACAACACAGTCTGTGGACAAATTTATTTACACCGATTTGATCGGAGCGACCACGGCTCCCAAGTCTCCATGGATCTGCAGAAATTCTACCCCGCGTTCTGAAGTGCAGGGAACTCCAAAAAATGAAGCAGTTTGACGGGAAGAGTTTGAGAAGTAAGCATGATCATTATTTTTTCCCTCACAGACAATATGCTCAGAGAGTCCTGCAAGAAAACACACTGAACAACCCTCTGTCCTTAGTTCTACTTCTATCAGCTTCCATGGGAGGCTAATTAGTGACACCAAAGGAAAAACCTTCTCCCCAGTTTTGGGCTCCAAGAAACTGCCAAGTTTATTTAAGCTTGAGACAGCATAAAGAAATAATAATAAAAAAAATACATCTTAAATCGAAAAGAACATAAATACCTCTTTAAAGAAATAACTCCCTCACCTTTTAAGAACAGGGTAGTGGCTGGATGATTCCAGCTGGCCACTGCTAACAGCACAGAAGGTGCTCACAATGAAGCAAGATTAAAGAAAAGCTGCAGTAAAACACTGGCTTTGCCCAGAGAAGCCCGGAGTGCAAGTCCCAGAGCTGACTGGAAAACACAAAATCAAGCAAGAACGGGCTTTGAGAGCCAGGCTGCTAACTGGGTGTTGTGCTGCCCCGCCATGCAGCTCCATTTCCAAACTTAGCTGTTGGGAATTGCAGGCGCTATGGAGACAAGGAGGTTTCCAATCTGCCAAGCGCAGAGTTTACCGGAGGCTCTTTGCTCTCTGAAAGGAAGGCAGGGCAGGGGGAAGCAGCACAACCCGGGGAGCAGGAGCTCTGCAGCTCCACCAGCCACAGCTCCAGCTTCCCCGTGCCACTGGTCCCACCAGGCAGACAAAAGCAGAACAAAAACTACAAAATAATCTCACCCTTCGCCGAACAATGAGACCTTAAAAGACACGAACCAGAGGGTATTACATGCAGAACAGGCAGGGGGAGGGGCAGGGGGGGGAGATGAGAACAACATTTCCCATCAATGCGTTTTATTTCTTGGTGCCTGAAAAGGCTGTTTCCCACTTTCATGTGAATTACTCATGGCTTTTAGCGGGCCGGGCTGGTGCCTGCAAATGTACAGCTCAGGTGAAAAGGGGCATTTGTTTCGGAGTTCAAACAGAAACTAATCGCTCGATAACTTCTCCAGGGTCGGAAAGGAGTTAAATGGAAGAGTAGAGGCTGGAATCATTCCTGTGGCTCTGTCTGCTGAGACCACTTGGGCACACAGGTCTGTCCGACCCTAAGGTAGATAAGGAAGGAAGGCACTTAAACCAGAGCTGGATGGTTTTACTACTGTATTTTATACCCCGTTCTTCCAGCTCCTTCTTCGAGTCCTGAGACTGTGGCTCCTTCAAACAAACCACATTCTGCTAAAATAAGTCAGCTTTCTTTAAAAAAAAACCAACACAAACAAACCAGCACAGATGAATAGACAGCACTAATCAGATGTAATGTAATCAAATGCTCTTCTTCATCTCATCTGTCTGCCCTGTGTAATCTAGCTGTTCTACCAGCCCCAGCATTTGTAACAGGCATGACATTGATTCAGAGCTCGTCTAATGTTATTTCAGTATTTTATTTTTAAATGAGACTACAAGTTGGGTGGCTACTTTGCATTCAAAACTCTTCCCCAACTTCCTAAAGGGCCTCGTGTGCTCCAGCCGAGCTGATGGGCGCCTTTCTGCTAAGGTTTTGAATTGTTACATTTCATAAGGCTGCAGACAATCCTCAGAGCCGTGGCACAGATTTTGCAACAGACAAAAGAGCAACAGGAATTTAACAAGAGAACTGCCCAGGATCAACAGCAAAATTCTCAAAGCTATTTGGTAAGATCTGCCTTCAGACACAGGCTGGAGAGAGGTGACATCTTGTCGGCACGCAACACGGACACAGTTTTATGCTTTCTGAAAGGCAGAATGATTTCCTTCAAAACAGGCATTTCAGCAACACCCACCCAGGTTTTCCTCACAGAAAACAAAAACCTTGTCTGATTTTACAGGACAAGCAGGATCCACAGATTAACGGACACATCGGGCTACTAGGTAAATGACAGGAGTGGAAAGAACAAACAAACCCTCTCCTACAAACAAATACATTTCAATGTAATAAAAATGTTGACAGCAGTTATATGATTAAAGCAATTTGGGTTTGGTTTTGGGTTTGTTTTTTTCATTTAAGGCCTTACCATCGGAATCATTTAAAATTAAGTGAGAAACATCAGCCCCTTGGGTTTTGCAGAAGAGATTTAATTTGTAGGAGCAGTTGTGGGTTTTTTTTTCCAAACGTAGCTATTTTCAACGTTGCAAGATAAAGCTCTTTCTCTCTCTCCCCCCCCCCCCACCCTTCC
>NW_009952719.1:1355217-1356403 GCF_000747805.2 Chaetura pelagica
CCCCTTTTTTTCTTTCTTTCTAATTTTATTTTAAGAATAGACCCCATTTAGGATTTCACATTGTAAATCTCCCTATGTCTGAATGCTGTTACAAGGTTTGACAATGAAAGAATAATTCATGTCAGACAAAAAGAGCCCTTCAATCAGCTTCATGCAGCTTTTCTCCTGCAGGGCTATGCCAAAACGAATGTGGAATCCTGAACTGAACCATCCATCACATTTCCCCAGTCTTTCAATTAATGACACTGCAATCAGATCGATGGCGTGTAATAAGAAAAGAGCTTTGCATTTCTATACCTATTAATTCGCTGAGTAACTCCACTGCTAAAACGTGACCAGAAAGGGAAAAGAAAATTTCATCCTCCTAGCAAAGATTTCAGGGGCTGTTTAAGCCACTCTCTGCAAGCCACAGTCCTATCTCCCATCCCACCCCAAATGCAAGACTCAAAGCAAAAATCATACAGGTCTTTTTATTTTTGGTATAAAAGCAGCACCATCTCCCTTCCAGACAGGTGTTTTCTGCTGCTACACACACAGAGCAGTAAGGGATTTGTAGGTAGAGCCTCTAGATTAGAAAGAGGAGCCCATTTTTCTTCCAGGCTCAGACTGGTCAACCCCCAGCAACCTCTCCTGCTGACCAGAAATGTTCTGGCTGCAAGGTGAGGAGGGCAGTCCTCACAGGGCAGGGCTTGGGGACTGTTCTCTGGTGGGAAGGCAATCATTAGTGACAAAATTCCCAGCTCACAGAACATGCCAAGGCTGGAGTTACCTCACACAGTGATTAACCTCCAACAAAACCAAGAGGGAGAGGGAGCTGGGCAGGGGGTGAGGGCAGCCGGGACAAGAAGAAAAAAAGCAAGGCTACCAACAACCATGGGATGGAATTAGAGTGACCTCGTCTCAGTGAAGTGGCACAAGATTTTGGATCAATGACAGCAATGGAGGCTTTGCAGAAGGGAGCTGCCAAGCACAGCTCACTCCCCTCACTGCAGACCTTGAGGGGATTGTTTGGAGAAGCCAAACGCTCCAGGAAAGAGAAATCTGCAATTAACCAGAATATTGGGATTCTGGAAAGGATTTCACTCTGAACTGGTTTTTAAAAGGTAGCTGCTTTTTTTTTTTTTTTTTTTTTTTTTTTTTTTTTTTTTTTTTTTTGTTCTAAAAATCCCACTTTTCAAACCCCCTT
>NW_009952719.1:1356471-1383785 GCF_000747805.2 Chaetura pelagica
TTAAATGTGGTGTTTTTTTGTTTTTTTTTTTTTTTTTTTTTTTTTTTTTTATGGCCCTAAAATGCTAACTTCTCAAACACCCTCTTCTTTGAGTATTTAGGCAGCTGTGGGTTTCCTAAAAAGCTGCACAGTTCCTTGTGCCTGGGTCTGGAAATAAGAGCTGACAGCAAAAGGCTTCACCACCTCGTGGCTGATGAGCAGAAGGAAGGAGTGATCTGAAGGACCTCCCAGGAGACACAGGTGGGTCACAGGCAATGAGACACACTTCTTGCCTAGAGAAACGAACCCGCTGTGCTGTCTTGGACAGGAAAACTGGGCAAGAACTGTCCCTGCCAACATTAACCCCTTCCTTGGGATCAGATGAAGCCTTCCAGCTCCAGTGCTGACACTTTGTTCTGCAGCTTTGGCTTTACCTCAAAGGAAAGAAGCTGCAGCTGTGATGGGAGATGGACTCAGGTCAAAACCTACAAAAACCCCCTTCTTTTGGGAGCAAGAGACTTTCAGTGAGGCTGTGTACTTTGGAAGTGTTCAAAAAGGAAAATAAATCTTTATGAGAGAAAACAAGAAATGGAACAAGAGAAAACAAGGCAGGTTTTTCTAAGGTTCACTTCATCCATCCTTTCAGATATCAAAGGGTGCTTTTAAAGGATCATTTCTAGCTGTGCCTCTTAGCATCCTATAGGATCAGCAATTCCAAATTCAGCAGCACCTCAAAAAAAACCAATAGAGCTTTATTAATGTATCTGAAGGTGCCCATCCATGGCACATGTGCAGGGTAACCTTGCAGGCCTAGGAAGGAACCTGGAAATACCACGGCCCTAAATTAAAACCCCCTCCCTGGCAGTGTTGAAGGGCAGGTTGGATGGGGCTTGGAGCAACCTGGGCTGGTGGGAGGTGTCCCTGCCCATGCAGGGGGTTGGATCTAGATGATCTTTCAGGTCCCTTCCAACCCAAACCATTCTGTGATTCTATGAAATGGGACAATGCCCACGAGCTGATTTGCAGTGTAGTTGCCACTAAAACACAGAGAGAGCTGCCCACTCACTGGCAGAAAAAGAACAATAAATAAATAAATCATGTAGAAACAATGACAATTCATTTAAAACATAACGCAGGAGTTGAATGCAGGCTAAAAAAAATAAGGGGGGGAAAAGAAGAAATCCAGGATGAGAAACTTGTAAAACTGAAAGGGAACTGTGATGACGAAGCCAAATGCAGAATATTTCTCTTGCATGGCACTGTATCTCCCCCTCCCTCCACAGAGCAGGTACAGACACCCAGCCAGGGGTGTCTCAGGACCCCAGCACACTGCTTGGAGCAGGTGGCACAGTGCAGAGGCAGGACACATTCCTCAGGGACCTCCAAGCTACAACCAGCCCCTCGGGGTGGGAGTCAGTCCTGCTCATCCCCCTCCTGACTTAAATCACCACCAACCCCAGCCAGTTTTTGTGTCTGTATCAGCATCTACACCCAGGGAGGTGCCTTTGAAGCCCGGGGAGGCTGCAGGACTTGAGGGGAGATCATTCTGACATTATCCAAGATCCTCACAGCCAATATGTGACTGGAGATTTTCAGCTCCAAACAGTGCCCTGCACTGCCCAGTTGCAAAGCACAGTGTGTGCTCCACAGCTTAATAATGTACAAATGCCTTGTCTGCTATCAGGTCAGGCAGAGGGGAGAAAGGGGTGCTGCCTCCAGCCATTATTTCAGTGCTGGCTGCCTTCCAGGAGCTAACAGAGCTTCAGAAGGCACAGGCAGGCTTGCTTACATCTGCTTCCCTCTGCTGTAACTGCAAACAGACTCACACTCTGAGATTTTCTTTCTTTCTTTCTCTTTTTTTCCTTTAATGGGTTTGGACAAGCTTTCAGGAGCTATTCTCAGGGTTCTTTCCCTCATCTCTCTCAAAGGAGCTTTGGGAGAGACCACTGCAAATGAATTTGAGAAAGAGAAGGCTTCTATAATAGGCTGTCTTGTTTGGTGGCTGGGCCAACAGCAGCAGCTGGCCCTGGGGTAATGCATCTGTCTGCCAAAGCTGGGGAGCCTCTGGCAGCACAAGAAGTCAGCTACCTGCCTTGTTGCCACACAGACAGGCACACAGACACAAAAATCTACCTGGACTGCTCAAAATCGGACCAAATCTAAGGTTTGGGAGTCAAACCTTGTCCCACGTGGTGGGAAATTTACCCACAGAAACCCAGAGCTTCAGCCATCAAGGTCCTGGGATCAATCCCTACTGATCAAAATATTTAAATAATGCCATTCTTCTATTTCCTTCTTTCTACTGAAATAGCAACTAAGAAGACCCCTTCACACTGCTCCTGGTGCTCTAGCACATGATTAATACTACAATTAAATTTGAGCATTAAAACAATCAATTCAACAGGGATGCAGCTCGTCAGCCACCACCTATAAAGACTCCCCAGTGTCTCCTTATCTAGGAATCCTCTCCTGAGCTCTCTCCACATCCTTGTTCCAATCACAGCACTGCAACCACCCCTTCCCACCCAAATAAAAGTTGGCAGATTTCAGTACCTGCATTTTACAAACCATTCTCTGGCAACACGACATTATTCAAAGGTAGAGAAGAGAATGACAAGGCTGGAAGAGGTTGGACATGGTTTAAGCTCTCAAGTTAGTGTGGAGATTTCCAAAAGAGGCAAGGGGACACCTGGGACAATTCTACATGTCCAGTTGCCACTGGAATGAACAAAAAAGGTTGAGGAGCACTGGTTTAGGAGTCATACAGATCAGGGTGGGGTGAGGTGGGGCAGGGTAGGGGGTGACCCCAGCTTCACATTCCTCATAAGACCATGGAACTAAAAAGAGCACTTGAGTTTTGTTCTGGGCTCTCTCCACCAGCTGATCTCATCCTCAGATAGAACAATGGCATCACATCTACAAATATTGGCAGGGCTCAGCCTTGTTTTTCCCTGCAAGCCCATAGGGCACGTGGCAGTGAAACTTCAGGCTCTTCTGAGCATGTCAAATCAGCTCCTCCTGCCAGATTTTCTATCTCTGGTGGCCAGTTCTCTTCCTAATTTATAGAAAAATGCAGCTTCTAGTACTTGTGGTGCTCTGAGGACAAGGTCCAGTCCATCTGAAACAGGACAACACCACACACAGAGGGAGGAGGCCCAGCAAGGATTTTATTAATTGGCCTCTCTTCGTGTCCTGGGTGGAATCTCCACTCAGAGCCATGGGTTTTGGTGAGAAGGGCTCTCCAATGAATTTAGTTTGCCATGCTGCCTCCTGGAGATATAACATCAGAGGTATAACATAGAAGATGGAAGACTAAAGCACACCAGGACTCCCAGCTGCTCAGCAATCAGTGAAACGTGGAGGCTGCTCCATAGCAGGAGCAAGAACCACCTCCCTCCACACTCATCCATCCCACCCAGCTTGGAAAGGAGCAGACAACAGGCCAGCATCACCCAGCCAGAGCCCTTAGCCAGTGTTCCCTCAGCATGGGGGGTCTTCCCAATCATTTAATTAACACCAATACATCAGTACTGCCAACTTGTTTTTAAAGAAGGACAACAGCACTTTTCTCTTCTCCTTCCTTCCAAGAGCTGTGTAAGTGCCTGAAAATGCTGCAAGGATTTTTCAGAACCAATACATGGACTCTATCTTAAAAAAAAAAACCCAAACCACAACCCCACTAGGCCTCTTTTCTAGAATCAAACAACTTTTTAAAACACCAGCATTACCTGTTGAGGGCTGACACTCTGTAGTCCTCTTGATTCTGGTGTAAGAAATTCGCTGCCCAAACTATTCACGTGGTGAATGGCAAGAGCAACCCTCTCTCTTTATGAGAGAAAACAAGAAATGGAACAAGAGAAAACAAGGCAGGTTTTTCTAAGGTTCACTTCATCCATCCTTTCAAACATCTCTGCTTCCTAACACAGGATCTAAACCAGCTAACCCTCTCTGGACATGCCCCCTTCTCTCCACTGCTTAGCAAGAGCTCCTGACTGACCAGCAGAGCCCTAAACTACTGATTTTCAGACATCTAAAATGAGGCAAGATTAATTCTCTCCAAATCTCCTAACCCCTGTCTGACTAACAGTGAGGTTTCCTACAGGGATGTAGCAGCCCAAGATCAATAAAACTCTTGAATATCCTATTTCATTTGAAAATAACACATTTCAAAAGCCCTAGCCAGTATTTCAACTGTCCCACATGGTTTTTTTTACATAAGAAGTGATGTCTCATGCAGTCCTCTAATACAGCAGGAGTGGAAACTTGTGAGAAGCACAATGTTATTTATGAAGCAAATCCTTTCTTAATTCCAAGTGCCTGATCATTTTCTCATGTCTGTTACCTTTATTCTCACCTTCTTCTTGTTCTACCTCTAGTACACTCATCTACATACTCATACACACATACATATCTGGTCTTGACTGATGTGGAGATCACTCTTACCAAAAGGAACATAATCTTAAAAAATGTCAGGATACAGAAAGGGAAAAGAAAAATAAATCTATTTACATTTCTGTGGGCTAAGAAAGAAGTCTTATTCACTCAAAAGCTGAGAAGTGGGATAACTTGAGGGACTATCAGATGCTCATCAGATTTATGCCAATGGTTTGGGAGCTTTAACTGGAAACACAGACATATCAGTGTTCTTGCAAGTCAGCTGCTCCATGTTTTAGAGGGAAGTCACCTCTTCTCCAAGAGGACATTTAGTCACATGTAAACTGTTGAAGCTGCAGAAATACAACTTTCCTGATGGTCCCAGTAGCTGCATTATGGAAGACTTTACTACCCTTCCATGAGGCTGTAAAATTACCATTATTCCTGAACTCAAAACTAACCTGAAACTGGTGTTTGGACTCAGCAGCCTCCTGCAGCAGAACACAACAGGCTGAGCCTGCCCTGGCAGTGGGATTCCGACTTTCAAAGGCAGAATGTGTGGATTAGAAAGTGCTCTGGGATCACTGGAGGATGCACATGGGTTTAACACCCGTGTATTAGAGCTGAAGAGAAAGAGATGTTTGGGTTTCCCTCAAAGTAATTAGAACCAACCCCATTTGATCTGAAGGGGATTGATCAAAACTTCGTATTTCAGGGAAAATCTGACAAAACTAGTATCCTCTGAACAGCTTTTGGCATCTGAGCCCCTCACAGAACAAACACAGTGAGCCTGAACCCCTACACAGAGATCAGGGGCCAACTGCTAGAGGAGTTTGATACAACTCCACTGCCTGTTTCCTGGACACCTTCAGCTATTTACACCAGCACTCTAACTGACCACTGGGCTAAGGAATGATTCTCCAGGTTTAACAATCCAGCTTCTTTTAGGAATTTGCTGTTAGAATGTGTGGTGATGATACTGTAAAGAACTGCTGCCACTCGAGCCACTCGTGTTACCTACGAGCTTGCTCAGGCCTCAGAGAAAAGCCCTGAGGAACCCCTTGTAAACCAACGTTAGCCCAGTGTCACCAGGTGGTTCCACTACCACTAGTGAGGTTTGAGGCCACTTTTGAAATTGAAAACCTGGTAAAATGAAGCCTGCAGAACTGAAAAAAAAGCATTTACAAACCATGATCAGAGAGACTTTGGTTTCTAAACAGCACTGAGGTTGCAAAAACAAATTGACATCAACATATGGAGAAAGTCTGAAGTTGCAGCAAACATTTCCATATGTGAGAAACTTTGGCATGTAAGAGTCCCCATTACATTCAAATATACAATGCACAAGATTATAGTTATGCAGAGGCATTAGTGTTTGCAAGCCCAGACCTTGAGATGTCTCTGTGTAGTAACAGTTCCTTTAGGTTTAATCTGATATTGCATTAATATCTATAAAGAGCATATATAAATACAAATCAGATGGCAGCTACAGTCTCACTGAAGAAAAACAAGAAGATTGGAGGGCTGGGGGGGGACTAAAATTCCCACAATGACAATTTCCAATCCTATGTATTTTGGGATTACCATCCTGCAGCATTTTTTCTGCCATACAGAAGACACACACGTATATACATGAGAACAAAAAAAGGCAAAGAAATTCATTTGAGAGAGAAAAGCAGGACACTGCTGATGGGGAAAAATGCTTCCAAATGGACAGATTGTCCTTAGACAGGAGCAAGTGATAGTTTTAAGTATGGCAACCTCCCTTAGATTCCTGGAAAAAGCCTGATGTGCTCTATTTAACACTTCAGGAAATTCACTAGGGAATAATAACCTCTAATTTATGTTGGCTACAGTGATCTTCATCTGTGCTTCTCTTAATCTCACTCTGAAGATTTCAGGGTACTTTTTAACTAGAGACTGACTCATTCTCTAGCTCCCTAGTAGTTAATCTGCTCAGATATTCCCCAAATAACCATCTGCTCTACCTTGTATTTGTTTCACTCTCTGACTATCTTAGTTCTTGGTCTGTCCTGCTGGCTTATTCAGCACTCTTTAAATTTCTCCTCTGGCCTTATGTCTGGTTGCTTATGTTTTGGAGAGACAATGGAGGTGATACGGGCCATTATTCATGAGAAGCTTCAAGTGTAACGTGAGAAACATCTCATCTCCTGACCCCTGTTAGCATAAGAATTGCTGATAAAATTCTGGACTGAAAGAGAAGAATCTTCTGGGAAAAATATAGGCAAAAGTTTCACTTGAGAGATGTGCTTTGTAAGAAGAATCCAGATGAATTCTCTGCCTAAGGACCAGATCTAACTCCTGGTGCAGTTAAATCTAGAGAGGCAGTATAAGAGAGACCTGGCATGTTTGTGAAATTTAAAGTGCAGGATATTCTTTACCAGTCCTACAGCTCTGTGCTCCTGGGGTTTATTTTCTTACTCAAGGATCCCAAAGTGATTTGCACACTTCTGTGAATTAAGCCTCCCAGTGCTTCTGGAGAGGGTGTAAATGCAGCTGGTTCCACACCTGGATCCCCTCAGTGAAAGACTGAAGAGATCTCCTTGGATCATGCACCTTCAGGCATCAAGTTACTAAGTTTTAACCTGTTTTAAGTGATTTTAACAGAGCTGCATCTGAAAGAAGTCGGGGTGACCCAGTGGGAGAGTAACACACTGAAAAGCAGTGTCTGCCCAAGGATCATCTGACACTAAACTGAGAGTATATCTGATTATGAAAGGCAAATTTGGGTCCCAGTGCAGCATGGATCTGCAGTTTAGAAACAAAGGCTGACCCACCCTGCTGCTACACCTATGGAAAACCCCTGGAAAAGCCATGGATACACAGGTAGACAGCATCTGTCCCAAAGCAACAAATGCCATGTCACAACACCTCTGGTCCCAGATGGTCCCCCTTGGTCTGGCTGCAGCCCAAAGGGGTTGTCATCCAGCCACACAGACAGGTATGGGCTTCAAAAGGCAGGTGCAGCCCCAGGAGAGCCTCTGTGCCTCCTCTGCACCATCCCAGAATGACCAACGAAGCTGGGGTGATCAGCTCCAGTCTGAGGTCAACATGAGCCAGCAACAAACAAGGAGGGATCACCCCAGATGTGAAGATTTTCAAATGCACCTGAGCCCAATTCTGACAAGCGACTGAACTGCTCAGCAGCAGAAAGCTGTGAATAACTATTCCCACATGTGAGAACCTGCACAAAATCACCTCTGAAACACACCATTAATAAAATGCAAGTGCTCCCATTTTTATACCATGTTGTACCCGTGCTATTTAAATCTTAGCACATCCAGGAGGGGGAGGTGCTACTTTCACCCTTCTACAGCTGGGTGAAGTGAAATGCAGAGGTGCAGCATTTGACCCAGGATATAAATCATGTCTCTGTCAGTCACAGAGCACAATAGTTCACAGCTTTTCAGTGCACTACATCTAACTGGCTTTCATCAGTGTACTTGATTCAGCACAACCTAAACCAACACTGCTTTGAAAGGAAAATATTCAATAAATGGCAAACAGCAAAACCAAATGGGCAATTCATATTCTTGGCTGGATGAGGGAAAAGTCTACATGTACATACTCAAACTATTCCAAGACAAAATCTAAATATACTGAGAAATGTTTAGAGAAGTTCAAACTGCTAATGGCATGCAAGAGGCTTTTCAAATATCATAGGTCAATGAAAAGGAATATGTGAATTTCCAAATGTTCCTAGCTTGGCTTATCCATCAAGATAATAACTAATACATACTTAAACTCCTCAACGTGCTCCCTGAAATTAAAACAACCAGATAGCACAGAAAGAGCTTAAATAACCATTATCAATGGATTTCAGATAAAAATCAAGAAATAATTTCAGAAGGATCACCCAGCACAATCAAATGCAATAGCTTTGGAAGTGGGGCAGGGAGGTGTGAGCTGCAACCAGTGGCATTTCATATGCAGAGGCAGCTCAGCACCAAAAAGCCTCAGTGATAGGGATGAAAACCTTCAGTAAACTAACTTATTACTTACCAACAGTGCTCAGGGTAGAGTAGATATTTGCTCACAGATAGGAGTTGGATAGAGGCTCTACCTTTTCTCCCCTTGTTTTGGGAAATCAGGAGTCCCTGCTGCCTCCCAACCCACACACGCAGGGTGGGACCCATTCCCTCCTTGACCCATGTCATGACATGACATGTCCCCAACAAGTGACAGCACTGGAGGCAGGACTGCTGGGCATCCCTGTGCCATCTGAGGGCTAACAGCAGCCTGTCCCATGATGTCCTGGCACAACCAGCACACCACTGGCACTCCTGATGCAGAATCTTTTGACACACACGTCGAATTAGGAAAACCAACTAACTGTGGGGCAGCTTAAGGGAGAAAAGAGACAAAGTTTGGAATCCTTACACAGGTTTACAAATCACCAGCAGTTAAAAGGCATTTAGGTTCCTAAGGACAGTGCTAGGAACCTCACTGAATCTTCTGCAGCACTGAAACACTAAATTCCTGTTCACCAGACACTCTTTCCTTTGTTGTTTGCTTTCATCTCGTTTTCAACCTATCCCTGTCATTATCAACTGAATATCTTTCAAATTCTGGCCATTAAGTGCTTTTTTTTGTTGTTTAAAATAGGGCTTGGGAGCCCAAGTCACTTTTGAGCTCTTGTAGTTGCTATCCTGCTCTCAACAAAGGAAGAGGAGAGTCCTAGAAGACACCAGGATGGAAAAGAAACTCACAGGATGGGAGATGTGAAGGGATGTCATCAAGTAATTAAAGTATTATCTGCATGACAACACAGGTTCCACATGTGGAAATGCACAAACACCTCCACTTCCCTTTCTAAACAGTGTTCTCATTTTAATTTTAGTATCATCCTGAGGTTCCAACTGAAATCAGGGAGCCCCAATGCTGCTGACATTGTCACTGTAGCTACAGTCACTTGGAATGACTCCTGTCACTCTAAAATCCAGGTTCTTCAAAACAATACCAAATGTCACCACAAAAACAGGCAACTTCAGAGCACTGGAAGAGCACTCTCACTCATTAGCTCAAGGGAGGGCATTTCAAAACAAGGAAAGGTTAGCACTGGAGTCACACACATGAAGCTGGAGAGGAAAACTGCTTCTCTCTGGGCGTCTCCTCCTGTGAATCCTGTTTGGGGCTGGCTGGCCCAGCTGCCTCTCGCCCTCTCCTCTCTCCTGGGTGGAACCCTGCAGCTCTTTGATTTCCTTTCATATTTGCAGCTATGTCATTTCTGGCTGACCCTTCCCAAACCTTGGACCTTTTCCTCTTGGAGCTGCAGAAGCTCATGTGTGCTCATCAAGAGACCAGCCTGGGGCTGGAGCTGGAGCTGGGCTGAGCTTGAGGGTCTTCAGCAACTTGGACAATTCAGGCTGAGCAAGCCAGGAGGAAAGATGGGAACCATTTCCCCCATAATTTTAACCTTCCATTTCCTTTCCCCAAAGATGCACCCAGAAAGATAACACCATGTATTTTTCTGGCTGTAGAGCCATTACTGTCTTGGATAATGGGCCAGTTCCTCACAAACATCAGTTACTGGAAATAGTGCACAAAATTGTCCTGTCTCCACTTCCTGCTCTTCTGTCCCTCTCCACACAGACAGAGTCTCTTCTAAAAAGAGCACAAATGACTATCATTAAAGATGAAGCTTGTGGGTTGTGAACTTTTGGCTGCTTTAAAAATCAGACAGACCAAGGGAGCTCAGCCCAACTTCAAGTACAGAATGACAGGAGATGGCCAGGCCACCATGGGCATTTGCAGAGAGGAGCCCAAGCCACACATCTGCACTATGGTTTGAAACCTCAGGGTTTAATTTGGGGTTGGTCAGACCTAGATTATCTCATTTAGCCTCTTATCCCACATGAAATATGAATTCTTTGTGGGTGTTGCATGTGGGGGGTTATGGGAGTTCTCAGGATACATTTTGGTTACTGGGCGAGAAACTCCTGATAATTAGTATTCCCACAGGATGTTTCTCATCCTTCCTGCTTCCCAGCATATCAGAAGTACCATCTTTTCAGCTGCTCTTGAAGCAGGGCAGCAACCCACTCTGCTTGTGCAGGTCTGGTCAACAGCACCTCACAAAAACCTCAAGGGGAAACACTGAGCACACCAGAAAAGAGAGCAGGCACAGAACATAGAAATGCCACCCACAGAACCATAGAATGGTTTGGACTGGAAGGAACCTTCAAGATCATCCAGATCCACCCCTCTGCTTGGGCAGGGACACCTCCCACCAGCCCAGGCTGCTCCAAGCCCCATCCACCCTGCCCTTCAACACTGCCAGGGATGGGGCAGCCACAGCTTCCCTGGGCAACCTGGGCCAGGCTCTCACCACCCTCACACTCCACAATTCCCTCCTCATCTCTCACCTCAATCTCCCTCTTCCAGTTTTCATCCCTCCCCCCTTGTCCTCTCCCTCCCTGCCCTTGTCCCAAGTCCCTCCCCAGCTTTCCTGGAGCCCCTTCAGGCACTGGAAGCTGCTCTAAGGTCTCCCTGGAGCCTTCTCTTCTCCAGGCTGAACACCCCAACTCTCCCAGCCTGGCTCCAGAGCAGAGCTGCTCCAGCCCTTGGATCATCTTTGTGGTCCTCAAAAGCCTAGGACACCCTCATTTCCTAACAATGAAAGTCGAATGCCCCTTGTTAATGTTCCTAAAGCTCACTCATTTAAGCACAGCATCACCGCCATCACACTCAGCATCCTACTGACACAAAGCAACCCCACCACTTTTAGCTGTTAGTTTCTTTGAAGGGGACTGGAGCAACATAAATTAGTCCTAAACATCTTGGCTTTTCCAAGGAGAAATATTTCCATGAACCAATGAAGAAAACAGACTCCCAGGGCCTCTCATAAATTCTGGCACAGAAAGGCATGTGCTTGCATTGAGTACATTTCAGAGCAAGATTTCCTGAGGCATTTCTGAATGGTATTGATTTACATGCAGGAGATTATGTCTGCAGCCATGCAAAAGGCCTGGATGACAAAGGTGAAAGAACAATGCACCAAGAAACAACTGTAGATCTTTTTTTTTCTTCCAGTTAATTAAAAGAAACTCGGTCTGATTCCCTTTGTCTGACACCAGTAGGATGCCATTCAGTGCTCAGGAGTTAATCCTGATTTACTGCAGCAAATCAGAGCGAGACAAGCTCAGCATTTGAGACCTTCTAAGTTGCAATCAGAGGGAGACCTCAGCACAATGCTCCCTCCATCTGCAACAAACTCGGATCAAATTTTACTAATCACCTCCCTCTTTTCGAGCCATTATGCTGACCATTAAGATAATCATACAAATTTGTAAGTCTGAGATGGGGGAGCCATGTGAGCCTCCACGGTTGTGTTTCTATGGAAACAATTCCCCTGGCATCTTCGGGCCACATTCCGTATTCCTGTCTGACTGTTCATCTCATTCACACCCTCAAAATCCCCATTTTCCAAACACCCATTTCAGGAGGGCTGTGTTATCTCCTTTTTTTTCTTCTATTCATCCATTGAGGTGGGTAGCACAGGCATGATGAGGTGTCTGGCAGGTCATTCTGCCCCACTCCTGACCCAGAGAAACCAGGATGAAGGCAACAGGCGAACAGGCTAGCACAGCCTCCATATAGTGCTTTTTACTCTTTTGGTGCAACTGGCAAGACTGAAAATCAGTCCTAATGATGTTGTAGAGGTTTGGCTTCTTTCATCCCTCAGTGAAGACCACACGTGAATTACAATGGAAACTGGTGTCTGGCCCAACTTCCACCCAGAAGCCACCACCCTCCCAGCTCTCTGCTCTCTGCCAGCTTCCCCCATCTCATTACAAAATCACTTAGGTGAAAGGTGGCAGCTTCTGGACTCCATGCCCAGCCAAGCCACACCACATTTCAGCCCTGGGACAGGAGAGTTCCCTACCCAGCTGGAACCAGGACCATGCAAGGGAGGCAGAAATTATCTCCTCTGTTAAAATGTGGCCATAATGCTTCAATTAACACTCCATCCTTCTGAAAAGCACCACATCCCAAGCAACAGGGCCTCCATCCCTTCCCTTCTGAGACTCTTTCACAGTAGAATGGGCTTCACACTTCATTTTCCTACGAGTCAGCCCACGTTTTTAATTGTTCAGTCTCACTGTAACTCAATCCCCATGGACCAGGGGGAACAATTCCTTCCCTGTGTCTGCAGAGTGGCCACCATCTCGATCAACTCAGACCTAAGGGTTGCTAAAGATGAAAACATGAGCTCCTATTCCTCATTCCAACTGGCTACACTCACCAATTGGAGTATTTACAGCCTGCTCCTCTGTGCAAATGTTGCACAGAACGTGCATGTCATACACAACTGGTAGTAGGTGACACCTGCAAGTTATCCCAGTACTTCTGATTACTCCTCATGGCAATGTCCCTCCATTTTCTGGGACTATGTTAGAGTTTCCTCTACTGGCTTAAAAGCCCTCTGTATTTCTGCAAGAAGAGATGCAGTGAAAGGTAAGAGAAGTGTCCTTTCAGTCTGTCCTTTTGCCAGTATTCAGCTGAGGCATTAAACAAAATCTTGAGCTTTCTGGTTCCAGCTCTGCTCAGTCACAGCCACCAGCAAAGGACCTGCAGAAGGAAGATGTCTAAATATCTTCTGCATTTAACCACCAATTCTGAACATACCAGGAATTAGCCTGCAGGAGTTAAAACACCACTTGCCTCCCTAAACTACTGCTCCCACTCCTGCTGTTGCCAGTTTTCCAAAAGCACAAGGGCAGCATTTTGAGACAGTCTAATTTGGCACAGATCCCTCAGCTCCATTGTTTTCACTGGAACTGTGCTAAGTCACACCAGATGAGGATATTGCTCTGAAAAAAAGACTTTTGCTTTAAAACAAACACACAAACAAAACCAGGTTTAGGCAAGACCAGGGATTTTGGAGCTGCATTCCTGTCTCCAGAAACTTCCACTGACTCTCAGTAGTCTTTGCTTCACCAAGCCACAAATTTGTAATGCCTTTAATCTTTGCATGTAAGTCAGTTCCTCTCCTCCCTTAATCATTTTTGCTGCTCTTCTCTGAATTCTGTCCAATTTACCACACAGTACAGACTACATTACATCTGAAGGGCCAGAAGTATGGTGTACAGAAGCTCATTTTCCAACTCTATGACCTCAGTTCTTGGGAGGATTTCAGAGACCAGACACCAGGCTATAAATGAAGAATGTGTGCCCATATAGCTGGGTAATTTAAATGCATTTTCTGTGAATAAATCTACTTGGTACTTTCTTGATCTGTACAATCTTCTGCCATAGGGGCCTAACATAAAAATACTTCAAAGGCTCTAACAAATTCCCTCAAGATGTGATCTTCAGGATTTCAAAAGCTGAAAGACATAGACAAGGTTTCAAGTGATCATGATATACTTTCAAGGTAACACTCCTCAGCAACTCCTGTTCATCCACTTCTTGAAAGTGAAATTATATCACCTCTCTATATATCTTTTTAACTTATTGACTGGCTTATGAGCAATGCAAAGATGAAGTGGATTTGACTTTTAGTTAGGATTTACTATACCTCATTATCTTTAAATGAAGCCCAGCAATGCTTCCTTCCTTCAAATACCTACTAGACAGTGCCAAATGGAAATCCTCTGGCCACAGACCCTACAGCTTCCCTTGCCTCTTGCAGCACTGAGGAAGTTTAGATTTGGGTTCAAGTTTCAGCCCCAATCTCTCTCCATGTTGAGCTGAAACGAGACCCTGTGTAGTTCCACCTTTTTGAAAGATTATTTTTATGTTACACCTCCAGCCCCATCTCTGATATTAATTACACAGTTGGAGCTCTGAGCCAAAAGATATTTGGAAACTGGTGCTCTTGGCTGGAACCAAGACTCCTCATGTCCTTCAAACAGTTTCATAACAAACTCTCAGAGACTGCAGCATATTTAATGAGAATGCAGATGATCAATTGCAGCCCGCCTTGCACGGTTAACTCAATCAACAAACTACTAATGACTCCAGCATGTTACAGCTTTTTTGGCTAATGAGAACCTTATTGACCAGATTTTTCCCTTTCTCTCAGGATCAAACGCCAATATGGAACGAGTTCTGGTACAACTGTAACATTAGCCTGGAAGCCAAACGCTGACCAGCGAGAGCAGGACACAGCCCGAGGGTCACGAGGGAGCAAAAGATGTCCCAGACTTGTGGACCAGCCTTTTCAAACCCTTCCAGAGCACATGTCTGGTGAAACCAAAGCCCAGAGAAACAGGCTGCAGTGGGATCATGGAGCGTTCACCTTGGTGCATGGTGTCTCCAGACACAAAAGCCTTTTGTTCCCAGCATGCTGCCTGTCCCACTCCTCCTCCTCCTCCTTCTCCTCTTCCTCCTCCTTCTCCTCCTCCTCCTCCCCCCTGCCTTCTGCTGCAGGATAATTTGTAGCAGGTGAGGGGCAAACACGCTCTCTCCTTCCACTTCCATTCACTTCTGTGCTGCCTGCTGCTGCAATTTACCCTCACCTCCACTGCTTCTTCCTTCCTCCTTCAACCAGAGGCCAACTGACCCTTCTCTGCGTGGAGATCTAAGAACTGACCAAGCTCTAAGTGAGAAGCACCACTTATTGCAGAGCCTGAGGACTGAGATGGGAAAAACTTCACGGGGTGTTATCTGGGCTGTAACCAAGCACTGTTAAATAAAGACTGACTCCCTTGGAAAGCAAAGAATTCCAGTTACTTCAGTCATCTTTGGACCAGGGCTTTGTTTCCTTACAAAATAACCTTCAGTTTCTGGAACAGGCTGATTTCTAAAACGACCAACTTTCCATTTTCCCTTGATGAAATGCTGCAATCTGATCAATTCCTCTCCACAAAGACAAGACCTTGGTTCCATTTTTTATGTCCACTTTCATTCTGCTGGGTGACAAGTCACTTCCTTTCTCCAGCCCTTCACTTCCCCCTGGCAAACGGGGATGACACAAAACGTTTGGTCCTCTAGGAAGTAAAACTGTTACAGAAAACAAAACCAACAGGTATTATTTGGCTTTTGATCAGCTATTTTTGCTTTTGCAGCCACCTGAGAGTCAATCACACACTCTGCCATCCCTGTGGCTGCTGCTGGACCAAAGCAAAAAGCAAAAAAGTACCCACACTGGGTAAAAATAAAAGGGGAGAGAGGAGGAGTAATTAGGCTTTGTGAATCAACAGGCAAGCATCCCTCCTCCAAAGCTGCTTTTCAGACTAAAGCTAATTGGCTAGTATCATTTTGAGCAAAAATCATGGAGAATGCACACAGTTCAATAGGGACTGTGTTCCTTCCTCTTTAAGAGGTGCTCCTCTGCAGTTCTCTCCACTTTAAAAGGCTTAAATATTAAATATAATTCAGTGAAGCCATAGTGGGGGTCCATGCTTGACCTCATTCCTCTCTTAACAATGTCCTCAGGCCAGCGCCAGGAATTCAGACACTTAATAACTTCCCTGGGCTGAGAACTCTTCACCTCAGGCATGCTCTCCTCTTATCTGCAGTGGGAAATGTTCCCATTCACTTCGTGCTCTGCTCTGACCACAGCTCTCCTTGCTTCACTGACTCTCTCCTGCATTATTCTTCAGGTTCATTCAAACTTCCCAGCCTCACCTGCAGGTCCATGCACACTCTTCTTCTTAGGCCCAGAAAGTGTCTCCTCCTGGATATCCTGGCAAAAGTGACCCAAATTCACTGCTGTGTGCACACAATGTACCACCAATACATGGAATTTTGGATAGACCCAGACTTATGGAGGAAAAGAAGGAAACTGATCACCTAGAATGGATTATTTGTGACTTTGGAGGAAAATACAAGAAAATAAATGCATTTTCTGCCTGTTTTTTTCCTCTTTTTTTTGCCTTCAAAGACCAGAGAGGAACAGCTAGAAGGTTTTTCCGGCCAAATCAATGAAACTAACACCCAACAAATGACCTTTCCTCAGTGTCTTATAAGTACCTGTCAACTTCAGGAGTGCCACCACAACTGAATGGAGAGATTTAAAGCCAGACTATTCATTAGAGAGCAAACTATTATTCTAGAGACTTCAATGAACTGGCTGGTGGCCAGACTTCCTTACAGTTTAGGTACCACTAGGAAAATGGAAAGTGGCTGCTATTTGGTTTGCACAAAAGCACAGAAAAAAAAGTCTTTTAAGAGGAGCAAGAACCAGGCTGATGGGCTGATGTCCTCATAAGATGGCATGAAGCATAAGCAGATCATCAGGAAACCATCAAAACAAGCAGAAGTCTGCAAACACCAGAGATAGCCTCTATTTTATGGCCTCACTAAGAATCAACCAAGCATGCTGGAATGAATGCTCTCAGGAAGTAGAGAGGCTGGGAGGGTGTCTCAAGAGCTCCAAGTGTTTTTTATACAGTAGATACTTGCCATATGCAGCTTTGAATTAAAAGCCAAATGATGATATTCTCTGATAGAGCTCCTCTTTGCATTAAATGCTAACATTTCAAAGCAGGAGCTCCAAACCTCACCATTAATCATCTGGTTTGTATCAAGTGATATGTCACTTATCTCCCTAGAGCCCTTTGCTCAGGATAACCCCCTCTTCTCAAGTTCCCCTTCTAAAACTGTTATTTATGATGACTGGGACCAAAGCACAGGGGACTAACATGAGCCCTGTTAGACAACACTGAACGTGCCTGCACAGACCAGGAACAGCACCTTAGGCAGCAGCAAGCAAGCCAGGCTCTCCACAAGAGCACAGCTGGGTGGATTCTTCATCACTCCCAAGTAATGCTCTCAGTATATCCACATGGTACTGAAACTCAGCTGTTCTTCTTATGAGAAACAATCTATCAGAGAAAATCAACTGTTTAGAATGGATGGGAAAACTGGGGCAGCAAGAGGAAGCAGCCTCACACCAACAACGTTTTCTAGTTCCCCATCCATGTTTTGACCCTTCTCCATGGTTAGAGCAGCAGAAACTGGAGCTCCTGGAGACAGCTCAGAGGAGGCCACGAAGATGCTGGGAGGGCTGGAGCAGCTCTGCTCTGGAGCCAGGCTGGGAGAGTTGGGGTGTTCAGCCTGGAGAAGAGAAGGCTCCAGGGAGACCTTAGAGCAGCTTCCAGTGCCTGAAGGGGCTCCAGGAAAGCTGGGGAGGGACTTGGGACAAGGGCAGGGAGGGAGAGGACAAGGGGGAAGGGATGAAAACTGGAAGAGGGAGATTGAGGTGAGACATGGGGAGAGAATTGTGGAGTGTGAGGGTGGTGAGAGCCTGGCCCAGGTTGCCCAGGGAAGCTGTGGCTGCCCCATCCCTGGCAGTGTTGAAGGGCAGGTTGGATGGGGCTTGGAGCAGCCTGGGCTGGTGGGAGGTGTCCCTGCCCATGCAGGGGGGTGGATCTAGATGATCTTTCAGGTCCTTTCCAACCCAAACCATTCTGTGATTCTATGAAACTCTTGAGATGACAACACTGAATTTTGTTCACACTACTGAGGAACCCTAAGGAACCCTAAGTTAGCTCTGGGTTACTCTCCTCTGCAAATACACCAGAATCTCACAAGTTTACTTTCCTTAGTCTCACCTTGAAGGCAGCAATTAAACCTGCAAGCAAGTCACTTTTCTATCTAAAAGTACTGAGCTATTGGACAGATAATTTTTAACCTGTGTCTTAGTGCTTCTAATGCTCAAGAGCAGCATGTCATTTTCTTTGTCAGTAAAGCTGGCTCTCAGACTTGTTACCAGCCCTTAGTGAAATACTTTAACAGTGTCTCCATAACTGCTGGAAAATGGCTGTTTAGGATTTACTTGCTATGGCTCAAGATGCACAACATCAGACTGGGCAAGAGGATGAAAGGTTCTCTCAGCAAGAGAGCATTTGTACCAGCTGATCTCCTTGTTTCACTGGTGTCTGTGGTGCTGGGCAACTTGATCAGGTCTAATTTAGGAAAACAGTGGGCAAAATCCTCAGCCCCTCAGATACTCGGAAGGTCTGTGACTTCCAAAAGGTTTTCCTGGATGAAATAACCACCTGTTGCAGATGGCAAGATTTGAAAGATGAAGCAGATCCCATGACTTCATGACTTTCTCTCTACAGACCTTCCCAACATCCTCAACACCACCACTACAAAAAATCTGCTAAAACACATCCAAGATGCTCTTCCTCCTGTGCCTACAAGTGGCTCAACTTCCATGCAAACACAAACCCAGACTTGCCTCCCTTTCCACCCCCCACTTCTCTGCCAGTGCCCCCCAACCTGCTGGGAGGCAGCCTGATGTTTCTGCTGCCCTTCTCTTCACCCCCACACTGCAAGATTCTCCCAAAGCAAACAGCACTTTCCATGCTCTCTTCCTAATGCCTTTTAGACCTTCATGTCCTGTCCTCCACACCTGAAGTGGCTGCTGTCCTGCCTTGGGGGTGTGTTATCTCAGCATAGGTGTTTATCAGCTCATCTGGCTGGGGAACAGGCACATGAATGAGGTCTGTGACAGATGCCACCTTCCCCTTAGCTTTCCAAGAGCTTCCTGCTCCATTCCTGCCACCCTCTTTGACTCATCAGGCCATTTGAAAACTTACTGTTCTCTGGCACTTTAGAGGAAGCTTGTGGTTACTTTTTTTCAGAAAGGAAGGGTGAATTTCAGATGACACACGGTGAAACAGTCTAACCATGTGGAAAAATAAGATTATGCTGCTCAGCCCATGGTTCCAAGCAGTCCAGCTTTGCCACAGATAAGGCAGCCTGAGAAGGCTTAGGATGCAAATTGAGCACTTTTTCTTCAAAAAAAAACCTACCCAGCTGCTGAAGGTGCAAAAAGGCAGCATTTTAGGCTAAGCTTTCTGGGGCAATTTGTTTCCATCAGACTCTGCTTATGATGATTTCACTGAGCGGGTCCAGAATCTGTTACAGTAAAACAGGTCGAAGTGGAGATGGAAAAAAAGATATTTACATTCTTCCAAGACAGAAAACCAATTTTGCATCTTTTCTGCCTGGATCCATTGAAAGGAGGTTCCAGCTGGTGTGACTGCTGTTGGCAGCCTGCTGCTGGGCCTGTAGCTCTGCACAAACCTACCTAATCCTTCACATATTGACTGGCAAGAATTTCTCCCCACGTGGTTTTGTTCTTCTCAACCTAAATATGGAAAAACTGCCACATTATAGATTGGCATATGAAGACTCCCTGTTTCATGGTCAGACAAAGCAGATTGAATTAACTACAATATAACCACAGTTCTAAACTGTGTTTGGTCATCTTAAGTACAGGGTAAGGAAAAGACAAGAAAGGGAAGACTCCATCTCTTCCTTGTGTCCAAAGAGAACTTCAGTGGCCTGTTTGCTGAAAGGTGCCAAACAGCTTCAGCTCTGCAGGACTGCAACACACATCACCACTTCCAAAAAATGAACCCACATTGCAGGGACACAACTGGGGAGGCAGCAAATCGATCTGCCTGGTGTGTCCTCCAAGGGGAGGCAGCACCACATCCTGCTCCACCACAACACGATGCACAACAGCACCACATCACAGGGCTGCCCTCCTCACACAGGGTCTTTGAAACCAAGGGAGCTACTGGTGTAGAAGACCAGCCTCGTGTGAAGGTGTTGACAAAGCTCAGAGGAAACAGTTCATCCCATACAGAGCCCTTCTGCTCCCTCCAAAACAAAAAGGGAGGGGGAAAATGCAGACTCTGAAAGCTGTTTCCCAGTCCTGCTGCTCTGTGCAACTCTAGCAGCTTTCAGAGAAGTGTCCCTGATGCACAGAAAGGGAAATTAACTCCCCCGTGGCTGTGACAGAAAGAAGAACAGATACAATCCAACACAGTTGCTCCCTAAGCTTGTGCCACACTCACCACTGCCAGTGACAAGGGACTGGTGGGAGGACCCTACTGCTGCCATCACCTCTCTGCACCAGGGAGCAGCTGCACATCCCATTCTGATGTGCCACGGATGGCCAGGCCAGTCCTGCTGCAAGCAAAGCTCTTCAAACATCTGAGCTGCACCAGGTCCCACAGCAGGCCAGGGAGAGGGATCCCTGGGTTTTTTGCATCACCAGGGAAAAATCTCCCCTCCCCTCAAAAGGCCTTTGTTCACAGGCAGAGCAACCTCAGCCTGGCCAGCTCACCAGAGCTCCAGACCACATGGTAGGCACAGGGATTGCCTTGTGATTTTTGGTGGCCTGTTGCTGATGACAAAGATCTTGGCACGTGATGGAGAAGTGCAGTTAAAGCAGCAAAGCACGGAGCAGGTCCCGTGCAACTTCCTACTTGCCACTTGAAGTTTAACTTTCTCTGTTTACTTTTTAATTTAATGTATTCTTTTGATACCTCTTTCTCTCCTTTCTCTTGTCTCCCTGAGTTTGCTGACACAGTAGAAGCATGACAAGCTGAGACAAGCTAACCTACTTTTTTTCTTTCTCTTCTTGTGCATGTTAAGGCTCCCACTCCTCTCCCCAGCTCATGAAAGCACATTGCAGGTATCATTATAATGATACTTCCAATCCCCCTGTGAAGTCCTTCCCCCAGCTGACAGCTGAAGACACTGAGACACCCAGAGCTCTTAAATTACTTGCCCCTCAAGCTTACAGAGGAAGCCAGTGACACGAGTGGAAATGAAACCCAACAGATTTCTATTTGTCTGGGTCCCAATCTATAGAAAATGATTCTACTTCAACCCATCACAGGTCTGTCAAATACCTCCCTTGCTAAATACAGTAGTAATGGCAAAACTTTTGGTACCCATTACCCAGATTTACACATTTCTATGATTTAATTGCAGCTGAGGAACACTCATCACCATGCCCTGGGTGCCTTCAGTCTGTCCTGCTGGCTGCCAGCTCAGGTTCAAGGGCTCCACGTGGGATCTGCAGCTCAGGGTTAATGGGAAGAAGCTGCAGCTCACCCCCTTTCTGTAGCCTAGAGCCTCCAAACTGCATGGAACAGAGTTTGCATCAACATTAAACCATTTAAGTAGCTTAAAAGTCAATAAACTCCATTCTCTCCTAGCTTCCAAATGCTCTGGACTCAGTTCCCTGTGTGTGCTGACGTTTGGGAGTTTCAGCTGGACTTGGACAGGTTCAGCCCACACCCAAGTGGATCTGATCAGAACTGTGGATGTGGCTCAGCCAAGCTCTTTTTCCCTCTACAGATGGAAAAATTCAGTTCTCAGCCATGAGCTCGATTTTACAGAGATTAGATTTCCAGTTATGACACTGACTAGAATTCAATATCCATCTCTCCCTCCAGGGCACGGAATAATCTTCAGCATTTACAAACCCGAACTCTCAACAGCAAGTACATCTTGAAAATTAGTCTCAAATTACTTGAATTCAGATATTGACACCTTTGGGGTTAATATTCTCAGAGATGTTCTCTGCAACAAATCATGCCTTTTTTTTCTTCTTTAATTTTATGAAAGCTGAAATTAGCACATTATCCTGGAGCTCAAAAGATCCAAAAGCTACAAGAAGGGAATGATAAAATGGGGGGGAAAAAGGGACTTTGGACAAAGCATTTAACATGCCAGATGGTCTGTCTACACCAGGGCACTCAAAAAAAAATTAAACCATATTAATTTTTGAGGAAAGTGAACTGAGCACCATTTAAATGCCTGCATGGACTTTTTACTTCACAATCAAATTGGCTTTAATTAGGTTTCTCTGAATTTACTTTGGAAACGAATCAAGTTTAAAGGAAATCACTTTCACCATGAACAAGAGGGACCACAAAGAGGTTTGGTGCAGTTTAACTCTTGTGGTTTATGTATGCATCAGTTGTTTTATACGAATTAACTTCTGCCTGTTTCAGTGTAGACAAGCTCATTGTTCCTTTACATCTAAATGTGCAATAATAATTTGTCTTGTCAATTTGACCAGGGAGCTCTCTGGAGCAACTGTACTGAACACACAAGACATACTACACTCAGGATCTCCTGGGACTCCAAGACATACAGCTCCTGTGTGTAGGCAGTGAGTAGCCTCTTTGGACCACTCTTGGGAGTAAAGGTACTCACACACATACCTGAAGGATTGGATACAAGAAGCCAGAAAAGCTGGCTAAGCAACAGAGTGATAGAATTCCAGGCTGCTTTGGGTTGGAAGGGACCTTCAAGATCATCCAGATCCAACCCCCTGCATGGGCAGGGACCCCTCCCACCAGCCCAGGCTGCTCCAAGCCCCAGCCAACCTGCCCTTCAACACTGCCAGGGATGGGGCAGCCACAGCTTCCCTGGGCACCCTGGGCCAGGCTCTCACCACCCTCACACTCCACAATTCCCTCCTCATCTCTCACCTCAATCTCCCTCTTCCAGTTTTCATCCCTCCCCCTTGTCCTCTCCCTCCCTGCCCTTGTCCCAAGTCCCTCCCCAGCTTTCCTGGAGCCCCTTCAGGCACTGGAAGGTGCTCTAAGGTCTCCCTGGAGCCTTCTCTTCTCCAGGCTGAACACCCCAACTCTCCCAGCCTGGCTCCAGAGCAGAGCTGCTCCAGCCCAAGGATCATCTCTGTGGCCTCCTCTGGACTCTCTCCAGGAGCTCCATGTCCTTCTCATGTTGGGGCCTCCAGAACGGAACAAAGTGCTCCAGGTGGGGTCTCACAAGATCCTAGTAGAGAGGGAGAATCCCCTCCCTGGCCCTGCTGGCCAGGCTGCTTTTGCTGCAGCCCAGGACACGGGGTGGTTTCTGGGCAGGACACGGTGCTGCCTCATGTTCTACAACAAATGAAGCAAAGCTGTCTAGCAACACATCCTCACAGCCCCACCACTTACACCCCAAAGTTTCCTCCACAGTCTCTCACACCACAACACCAGGGTGGGTCTATGCCTGTGGATTGCAGTTCAAATGCTTAATTATCTTGAACACAGTGATATCCACACCACTCTGGAAAGAAATCAATTCTCCCTCTGCTCTGAGCTATAAATGCCTGTATTCCATAATCAGCCTCACAGAACAGACATATGGGATTGGACATCTGGGAAGCATATAAGAGGCTCCTTATATATAAAATTATTTTGCAAAGCATCTCTCTCAGACCCAGCTTTAGGTATTTTGCCTTTGCCTGCAAGCTGGAAAACTTCACTGATGGTTTTGGTTTATAAGACACTAAATAATAACCACACAGTTCCATTACTGGAATGCTTTTCACTCCTAGAATTTCCCACTACACTTTATACATCTTATCTGAAGCATTTATTTGACTCTCTGGTTCTGCCATTAGCCCTGGGACTCATTTCTCCCATTACTGACATGAGGCTGCCTCTGGAGTTGCACTGGGGACACAGGACAGGCAGCAGAGGGTGAATAATCCCAAGACTTCCAGAGCAGCAAGCAGCCATGAAGCAAAGGTGAACTGGATTCAGACATGATTTAAGTGCTAATGGCTCTGAAGGGTTTCTAGAATGCAAGGAGGAGAATTCCTGCTCCTAAGCAGCTCCTCAGAAAGGCATTGCCACCACCAATGACTTGGAGAAGGGCAGCAGGCACATTAATACAAGAAACTCACAGCAAAACTGCAACACTACCTAGTGAGACTCCAAAATGATGGTGGCCCATGATGGAGCAAAGAAATCACAGAATCACACAATGGTTTGGGTTGGAAGGGACCTTAAAGATCATCCAGATCCAACCCCCTGCATGGGCAGGGACACCTCCCACCAGCCCAGGCTGCTCCAAGCCCTATCCAACCTGCCCTTCAACACTGCCAGGGATGGGGCAGCCACAGCTTCCCTGGGCAACCTGGGCCAGGCTCTCACCACCCTCACACTCCACAATTCCCTCCTCATGTCTCACCTCAATCTCCCTCTGCCAGTTTTCATCCCTTCCCCCTTGTCCTCTCCCTCCCTGCCCTTGTCCCAAGTCCCTCCCCAGCTTTCCTGGAGCCCCTTCAGACACTGGAAGCTGCTCTAAGGTCTCCCTGGAGCCTCCTCTTCTCCAGGCTGAACACCCCAACTCTCCCAGCCTGGCACCAGAGCAGAGCTGCTCCAGCCCTCTGAGCATCTTTGTGGCCCTTCTCTGGATCTGATTTTCCCTTTCTCACTTCACTGACAACAAACCAGTGTGGATCAGGCACTTTGGGCAATTCCTCACCTGCCAACTGGCAGTAATTTAATTTCGCCACCTCCAAACTGCCCTGTCTTTGGGGACCTGGACTCAGAATAGACAGCACTTAACACAATGAGGGGTTAAACTCAATTGAGGATATGAGACATCCTAATTATTACACTTTTCTTTCTGAATTGCCAAGCCAGTCCAGTGGGTGCCATCCCACTTGGCAGGGAGAAAATTCAAAGGAGTTGCAAGTCCATCCTGATGCTAAGATAAAAGCCAAAGAAGCAGCCAGAGTTGTCCACAGCAAACACCACCTCAATTTGAACCCACAACACCCTTTGCAGAAAAAACTGAAGACCTCTGCTGGGACACCAGTTTGCTGGAGGGACAAGGCACCCAAGCTGCACATGTTGATTTCTCCCTGGAGCACAAACACCTTTTAATGGTGGTGACTCAAATGTGGAAGAAACACTGAAATCTTCAGGTTTCCCTCCCAGCTGCAAACTACCCAGTATTTTCCTTCTTCCATTCAAAATGCAACCCTCCTGGAAAAACTGGGAAAACAACAACTTGGGAAACTCTTCTCCAGTGATTTGGTACCTAAATAACCATCAGGTGGGTTCCAACCAGAGATAAATCAGCCCCCAGAGTGCTGTGCTGAATCCCTAGGTGGCTGCTACCATGTTGCAGGTGAACATTTCTATTTCTCCTTCTCTTTTAGGTTTTCCTTGGAGGCCCAAGAAATCATTTACAGGAGAAAAGAGTCTTTTCTGTGCTGGAACTGCCTTTCTTTTCCTCCCTCCCTCTGTTTTAGGAGAGTGGCAATGCTATGAAATGACCGGATCTTGTTTGACTTGATTGCTATTAGGGGCAAAGTAAAAAGAGAGAGACCTATAAACACAAAGATGCCAAGATACAAGGAGACTACGTGCTTGAATGCCCAGCCCTGGCTGCTTTGTTCCATGAGCAATAACCAAGATGTTGGAGGAGGTCATTTAGATAAGTTTGCCACAGTGTAGAGAGTGAAGGTGGGAAAAAATCCACTTTATAGCAAGGGATCATTTCATTCCCCATGGCCCGGCATCTCTTTGCCCCTTGCACGAATCATAAACCTTCTTTTTATTCCCATTTCTCCTCAGAACTGATACCTCCTGTTCCCTTTCTCCCCTCTGTAGGTGCTACAGAAACATTTCTGGGTGATTCAGGGCAGAAAACCTTTCAGGGAAGAAAAATCAACATTGTGCCTGTGTGACATGGACCCACTTGGAACCCAAATCACATGGCAAGTCGATTTAACTATAAACTCTGAATCCAGGCCAGGCTGGTTGAAGTTCCACTCAATTCAGTGATCCCAGGCTCCTTCAGTGCTTTCTGCAGCAGCAAATCACCTGGAAATCTCATAGGCTTCAACTCCAGAGCCCTCTGCATTCCTCTGCAGCTTGACCTTCCCAGCTGGCCTCACTGCCCTGACCCCCAGCAGTCACCCCAGGCCAGGTACTCCTGGGTCAACCTTTCCAAAGCATGTGCCTTAAATTTCCAAGGAAGGCAGTAACTTTGCTTTATGTGAACCTCGTGTTTCAATGGATCTCCTTAAAGCTGCCTCTCCTCTGCTGGAGAACTCAGTAACTCGACCCTGAGCTGCAAACTTTGGTCTGAAGGGGAAAGATCCACCAGACAGAGCAGGAAATCATGCACCATCACCATCATCCTACTGGAGATGCAGGGCTCAGCACTTTGTGCCTTCCATTTTAAAGGAATTGGTGGCTACTGAGGAGAAACCCAAGCAAGGAGAGAGGAAGGGGTCCAGAAAACACTGCACAACCTATCCCAGTCCTTCCAGGCATGCCAGGCCAACAATTTTCCCCACAAAGTTCCCTGCAGGAAAGGATGCTCAGCCTGTCTGGAAGGGAACTTGGAAGCAACATGTTTACACTGGAGAATTCCTATTGATGAGCTCCACGGGGCAGCAGGGAAAGACTTCAGCTACACAGGCAGGTCATGGGAGCAAAAGCCACTGATTTCAAAAGGATCATGAAAGGGGCCAGGTGCTCAAACTCAGTGTTTGTAGAGTTTAAACTTCTGTGCTTACACATCATTTAGTTTCACATTTCTATAGGTAAACACTGAACAGGAAAGAATTTGTGATGCAGTGTAAAAGAAAATAAACATTAAAATCCATCACGCCCCCCACCACTATGGTCTGCAGTGACTTTTCAGCACAAAACCAAAGTCTTTGCCCACCCAAATTCCATGAGACCAATGAAAGCAACAGGACTAGATGATCTTCAGAAGTCCCTTCCAAACTGCACCATTCTGTGATGCTGTGACCATCACTCAGACCCAAGACACTTCTAAGCCACCAAGGTGAGACTTTTCACTCATAAACTCACAGGAAATGGTTTAGAAGCCTGGAAAAAAAAATATATATATATTCATATCCATGCCAGCATGTGTGACCAAAGGGATTAGCCCAGAATGGCTCACCTGATTAGTTATACAAATGCCAGCTTTTTTTCTTTTAATCCAAGACCGTGCAAATGCCACATGGGAGAAGGGAGCAGGGGATGCAGTGGAATGTCTGAAGGCTACAGACTTGGGATTTATATTCCATGTTGAATTCATTGTTCTCTCCCTCCTACCCCCGCTGCCCTCTAAAAAAATGCTGCAGCCATGACAGAAATAAATTAGCCTGAGGTGCAGGTCACACCTTCAAGGGCAGTAAGAATTCTGGGTAAAATCAATAGAGAAGATGGGAGTCTCTAACAGCTGAAGCAGAAAGAATGATGCATTGAGAGCTTTACATATACCCAAACAAAGGCACTTTGGAGCAACCCTAGTCCCTGCTGCCTTCTCAAGACAAAGCTCAGTGGTTTTTTTCCAACCACCTGAACCCCATCTGCAACACAGAGGCAATTCAGAGAGGCCCCCATTCCTTTGGGGAATTTGCATCTCGATGCAGAAAATCCTGCTTCTGAATTTCTGAATTTCAG
>NW_009952719.1:1384002-1397268 GCF_000747805.2 Chaetura pelagica
TCAGCAGGATTCAGATGCTCAATTCTGACCCAAGTTGCAACTCCCCCAAACTTTTACACTGACCAGAATCTGCAGTGAACTTCAGCTCAAATTTTACAGCACCCAACAACCTCTCAAAGTGGCAGAAACTGAAGCCTTGAACAACAAAAAAAATCCCCTGAACTTTGGTGAAGGCAGAAATGAGTTCAGGGGGCCCCAACAGACACTACTATTATGTGTTGCATTCCTTATTTTCACTTGCTGCTTTCAAGCAGTGGATAATACATTCAAAATCACAGCTACTGAGAACCTTAAACTCGGGCTCCAGTATTTATGAATCACAGTTCCTCTGAAATGAGGTGATAGGAGATTTATAAGGATAGGGGATATGGGAAGATTCATGCAGGAGTCTAGTGGTTTTTACTAACACCCCTACAGTGAGTTTAGTATTAACTCTCAGAGTGAGGCACATAACTTGTTCAGACACTTCACAGATCCCATGGGGCTTCTACCTGTGTTTTCAGGTTCCTAAAAGCTTTAAAGTCTGATTTAAGTTCCCACAATACTTGTAAAAATAGGACTTAGACTCCTCAGTCCCACAGGAGGTTTTGAAATTGCTACCCAGGAGGTTTCTCAAGACAAGAGCTAAAAGCTTTTCTCCTCTTCTCTCCCTCCCAGACTTCTCCAGAGACAACTCTGGCCCAAATACAACAGGATCTACATCCAAATGACCCCTCATTTTGTGCAAAGCCAGTGAGAGGCTGTCAAAGATGTCCCTTTCCCCTTCGCCTCCTTGTTTGTTTGCTTCATGTAAAACCCACACAACATTAACTTGTGTGTTGTTCTTTGATCATTAGACTCACACTTCCACAGATGGTGAAGTATCTGAACTGTATTTCTACTTACATTTGTGGAGTCCATGAACAACATTGTAAATAGCATTTTCATTTCCACTGCTACCTGTAAAAAGAAATGGAGGGATTCACCATTAACACCAGGGGATTCTCATTAACGTTCTCATTAATACTAAAGGATTCTCATTTGTTTACAGTCACTGTCACACACAGCAACCATGTGGCATCTACCACATCTACAGCATCTCTCTGCCTTGTTTACAGTAAAACAACCACCTAGAGGAAAAATGCTCCTCAGAAATCATCCCTGTTTTGCTGCTTCAGCTCTGAAGGTCTTTGCATCTCCTGATGGCTCCTCGAAGGGAAAAGAATGATATTGCTTCACTTGGGTCAACAGGGAGGAGGAAGCACAGCTGAAGCCCTTCAGCAGGGCAGAGCCCTGGCTCCTCAGCTGGCCCAGAAGTTGTCCTGGACACTCAGGTTCTCTGTGTGCCCATGACTGGCTCAGAAACAGACCTCAGTGAGAGCTGCCTGAGGGGACAGGTTGGGACGTGGTTCCTCCAGAGGGGTGGAGCTGTGAGAACTCCACTGGTGAAAAGGTTAAATGCTTATTTATTTATTTATTAAACAAAAAGGCTCATTCCCTGCAGCCACAAGTACCATGATCAGCTTTTGCCCTGCCCTTCTATGCTAGACATGAAAAGATTCAGTTGTGCATCCTGCCATGTAGTGCCAACTCTGTGCCTCCTCAGAAGAGATGGAATGTCATCTAGTGCAGCTTCCTCTGAAAGAAACCATCCCTTCTTTGTTTTAGACTTCACTGTGCTTATCAATATGGAAAGTCCTGCCCATTTTGGAGAACATTCCAACAATCACAAGGGTACATTATCAGAACAGATCACATTTAGCCTCTGTAGGTCAAGAATGACCCATTAGAGATACACCCATGTGGGATTTGTTTGTCTGCAGCCGTGCTGGACACCAGCTGGCTTGCTTTTCTGCCTGACTTAGCCAGGGTGTTTCAGATGGGTCTTGACATTCTGATACTCAAAAACAGCCTCAGTAGGATGTCCCTATGTAAGCTCTGAAACAAGGAAGCTGTCAGAATTAACTGCTCCAGAAACCCAAGAGCATGGAGCTCCTGCTCTGCACATCCTGGGACAGGAAGATACTCAGAACATGCTGCTCAAGGAGATAAAATCTATCCCATTCTTGCATCTCCTGCTTTCTCTATCCAAATTCCACCTCTCCCTATTGATGATGGCTGGTTTCAGAAGATACAGCTCCATTTCAAAGACCAAGATCCTCACAGATGGAACTGGGAGTGGAAGAATTCATCCTAAGTTTTCCCCATTTATACTGGTCAAAAAGCCAGGATTTGGGACACAAATGAAAGACAGAAAATACATTTGCAATTGTTGGCTCCACTCTGGAAGCAAATGAAACCTTAGAAAAGCCTTGGGAGCACCTGGGAAGATGAAGGATGAAAATAAAGATGGGCAAGAGGCTAAATGGTTTAGTGGCCAGAATCTTGCTGGTACTTACTTAATGGACTTTACTATTTTATCACAAGTAGGGAGGTTAAGATCTGGGCTTCATGGCCTAAGAGTTGTTTTCCACTTGTAACTTCTGCAAACCTATAAAGTGCAGAGGGGAAAAGAGGGAAATGAAATAATCCCAAAACATTTCCTGCCCCTAATTATATTTTGCATGTGAAGTGGATTCATACAAACTGATGGATTTGGAGACCTGAAAATGAACAATAGGACAAGGGTGGCCACGTTGGCTGGGTCTGGAGAAGGACAATATTTTGCCTTTCCACTGTCATGGAAGGGATCTAAGCTAAATCTGTGGCCCTGAGGTCCAAAAGTGAAGTGTTCAAACCTCAAATCTGGACGCGTGGTTTAGCAGCCTGGGCTTCTCACTCTGCTGCAAGCACGAGGCATTTTTTCTTCAACAAATATGCAAAGCACGTTACAAAAGACCTTCCTGTCACCCTCCCCATGTCACAGTTAGGAAATGGAGGTGGTGCACGCAGCGAGGGGAGAGCCCAGCCTGTGGCCACACTGAGTCCCTGTCCCTCTGCAGCACAACCCTGTCCCAGCCCACGAGCCCCTGCAGGTCCAATCAAAGGAGAAGAAAGGGCTGTTCTCCACAGAGGCAAAGACATTTTTCCAGCCTTGACTCATCAAAACTTTCCCTTGATCTCAGGGGATAAATGGAAGGAAGGATCAGAGAGCTTCAGCTTTGGTCATCTGCAGATCCCTTCTGCTTGGCCTTGCTGCTCCCCATCCCTCCAAGTCCACACAGGTTAATCCCAGTGGGAATCAGCAAGTGTAGCCCAGTCTCCTTTTTTTTTGCTCTACTCTCACCCTTTGCAAAGAGGACAGGCTGAGGTTTCCTTCTGGAGAGTTTTTCAGCTGGGAGCAGCAGCCCAACCCAGTGTAGCTTCGAAAGATATTATTCCCTTCTCCTCTAACAAGGAGTTCTGCACCATGACTAACCTGCTCCCCTTTCTTCTTACTGAGCTCATTTGCATGGGAAATCAACTCCGAGTTCAGAGGAACCAAAGAATAAATCTATAGCTTCCAAATACAAGGATTTTACATTTGCATGTGGAGTTATTTCTTCAATTATCTCAAGTTTATAAAAGTCCTATAATTCGTATACTGAAGGCTGAATATACTCTCCACACTTACAAAATGAAATGTTAACTTTTGATAAGCAAGGCAACCATTCTGAAGAACATCAGAGGACAAAAGTTAATGCTAGAAACTGCCAAACAACCTCCTTCAAACAAGCATGAACTACAGACAGTTTCTAATTCTTCGGGTCCATTTCACTTCTTATTCACCATTCATTTTGTTCCTTGACCATTTGGCCCATGTTCAGAAAAATCTCCATTAGGCAGCATAAAGTCTCAAAAAAAATGCTATTCTTCCCTTTTCTGAGGTGGGGAATATCAAGAGCCTGAAGTTCTAAATATGTCTTTAAACCAAAAAAAGTAGAGAGCACTTAAAATTGTAAAAGCACAGCAGTAGATTAGATTAAAACACGTTGTTATCAAGTAAGAATTGCTTTCTCTCACCCCTCTGCTAACAGGTTTTTGCAATTCATTTTGCAGAAAGAACTGCAGATCTATTAAAAGGCAAAACATCTATGCTCAGCCTGGAAATGATCACATGAACAAGCCACAAGATTTGCTTGATAACATACAGAGTTTGTTATTCAAGAACGAGTCCCATTTTCAGCTCTAAGGGAGAGGGCGGGGAGAGAAGAGGGAACAGTCTTTTAAAACACACACACACACACTGGAAGCAAAAGATTGCATTTATAGGAAGCACTAAAAAGAAGAAAGAGAAGAAAAAGTAGAGAAAACAACCCCCTACGCTACCCAGCAACTCAGTTGTTCAAAAACTCAGCTCAGCTCCCACAAATCTCGGAACGTTTTCGCTTCAACCACGTTTACCTTATCAGAGAGGCTGAACAAGCTGCAAAACTTTCCTGCAAGTTCAGCTCTGCTAAAGATGGGAAGGGATAGAGGAGAGGAGAAGACAAAAAAAGCAGGAGTGAAAGTCCAAAGCTGCTGGAAAAGTTCTCTCTGCACCCTTCTTACTGACCTACGAAGTCTTCGTTTCACAGGTAGCAAAGTTTCTCTTCCTCCTCCACTGCCCAAGTCCCACTTGCAGGCAGGCAAAACTGCAGGATTGAGCATCAAAAGAATATTGTTTCCAATCTTCTGGGGACTGAGGAGGGAAAAGGGGGGAAAAAAAATAAAAATGCAGCCCAGCCAGGTAGTGTTTCTTCGTTGCAAAGTAAATCCCACATTCTGGAATGAGTTCAAACCCGGGGCTTGACAGGCAAAAGGAGAAAAGCTTTTGCACTGAGCATGCTTAGTCCTGCACTGCCTGCACACTTAATGAACATTACTTCCTTCCCAGTGGTTACTCCTAGTAGAAATCCACACCCCCTACTCTTTCAGAAGTCAGGAATGCAGCTGAAACCAAAGTCCAGAAAACATGCCCGACACCCAGACAAGGCCCCACAGATCAATAAACTCAGGTTGTGACCTGCAGGTCAGTTTGTCAAACAGGACATCAGGCTGAGGGGTTTTTTTCTCCACTTGGTATAGTTTGCTTTATGCTTCAGCTAATGCTACTCACTCCCCAGAGAAAATCAAACTGCACCAGCTTTTAAAGAATGATTAAATGCTTCAATAACAGATGGGAATTCTCTTTCCAATCTTGTCTTTCCAAACTTGCCTTAAAGTGGAGGGGGGGGGAAATGCTGCAAAAAGAAGTTTTTCAGACAAAATGAGGCCAGTGGATTCCTGAACAAAAGTTAGTTGAATTTGTCACAGGTAAGGAGTATCTGGTGGCAAAAAAAAAGAATAAGCAGAAGGAAATAAGAAAAAAAAGCAGCCTTTATTTAGTTAGGGCCTAATCCTGTTCCCTTTGCAATCACATGGAGTTTTGTCGTTACTTTGGATGGGCAGGGTGCTGGGGTTTTAGATTACAAATGCTTGCAGGCAAAGAGCTGGGTCTACTCCAGTGACCTGCACAGGACAGACTGGTTTTGGCACTTCCATTTGCAATTTACAATATTGGTGTTCTTTTTAAAGCTTCTCATTATATTTCAAACTTTGCAGTCACTTCCCAATTTTTATTTTTTTTCCCTGAGGTTACACTTAGCATCTCAATTCTCCTCCACAACAGGAGGAGAAATGGAGCCCTTTTTGCCATGAAGTTGGTGCTGGCCCCAACTGCTGTGCCACAGCCTTCAGAAAAAGAACACCAAGTGTCCCAAAAGTTAAAATGAAATAATTAATAATAATAATAATTAATAATTAATAATTAATAATTAATAATAATAATAATAATAATAATAATAATAATAATAATAATAAAAGCCAGAGAAAGGAGCACTAAGCAGAATTACAACTGGACGAGCCATTATCACTCTCAGACCTCAAAGATAATGAACCAACATTTTAAAATATGTTAGAACTCAGTGTCCAGTCCTGATTTGAACAGGACAGAGCACGACAGAGATTCAGTCTCTTGGATTCCAAATGGCAAATTCCAACAGTGCACACTGGGACAGGATTCACATGGAGATGTTGCCCAGCCACTTTTGAGTCCTTTGCTCCTAAATTGGGGTTTTATTATAAACTAGTTGAGCTGCCCACACATTCCCTGCTCTTCCTGGTTTCATTCAAGATCATAGAAGGAAATAAAACTGCTTGGCAGAAGCAAGCCAGGCTGTATTTCCAGTTTACTGAATTTGAAGAGATTTTGGAAATCCCCACAGAAAGTTGCCTGCAGATGTGAGGAACCAGCCATGTTGGCCTAATTGAACCCAAATGCACTAACCAGCAAACTTTGCTATGTTTCCACTTCACATCCCAAAGCTTTCCTTTGGTCAGGGAAGTCCCTAAGAGAGGACTTGACTAACAGGCAGCTACATTGGATGTTTATCTCGGGGTATCTTAGACAGTTCTCTTGGCTGTGCCAAGAACTACACCTAGGAGGTGTTCATGGGACCAGGACATCAACAGCAGGTGGACAGTGCATCTTCTCCAAGACTAAAAGGCATTACCCTCCACTCTAAACTGGTGAACCCAAGGGATAAAAATGTTCACTTAGCAAACAGTTGTGGTAATTTTAGACACTCTGCTTGTCCTCAGCTGCTCCTTGCCACTTCTTTGGCCCAGCTAGATAAACTGGGGACATGTGGGATTCAATGTGGCATCCAGAAGCCTGAATTGTCCCAAGTCCCTCCCCAGCTTTCCTGGAGCCCCTTCAGGCACTGGAAGCTGCTCTAAGGTCTCCCTGGAGCCTTCTCTTCTCCAGGCTGAACACCCCAACTCTCCCAGCCTGGCTCCAGAGCAGAGTTGCTCCCTCTGATCATCTCTGTGGCCTCCTCTGGACTCTCTCCAGGAGCTTCATGTCCTTCTTATGATTGGTGCTGCAGACCTGGACACAGTTCTCCATGTGGGGTGTCATGAGAGCTGACTAAATGGGGAGAATCACCTCCCTTGACCTTCTGGCCACGCTTCTTGTACTCCAGCTGGAACCACACACTGTCACCCCACACCTCCTCCCCACAGCACCAGTGGCAGAGCTGCTGAACACCTCCGAGCTGCTGGATGCTCAGGAGACATTTTCCTTGTGAGCAGCACAGGGCTGGGAGCCCTGGAAGCTAAAGGCACATGGCAAATAGGCATCTGGGAGGCACAGCAGAGGGAGCAGGCTGCTGATTCCCTTCATGCCTAATTACCCAGAAGCAGTTGGCACGATGATTTATTGAGCACAGAGCTGGCCCAGCTCTCAGACAGGCCCTGTGTCCAACTGGAAAACACTCTAACTCCACTGCTCTTCCTGAAAGGGAAACCATCCAGGCCATTTGAGTCCACACAACTTTTCTCACCCGTGAATTCTTGGAAAACTATATGGACCTTCCTATCACTGTGAAGCAGAAGTCACCAAGTGTTGGATTGTTCACCCACTCATTTGGGACCAAAATGATCTCAGCCTGTGATTCTATGACCACCACATGCCAAAGCTCCAAGGCCTGTCCCTCAGGACCAGCTCAGCTGTGTGAATATTCTGTCCTGGATTTCTGGTTCCTTTGAGGGAAACTAGGAGAAGTCCTACCTGTAACTTCTCAGCTGCCTTTCAGCTGGAACTGCAGGGTGACATCTCAGGTAACATTCCAAACCAAATTCAAGTGGGAATGAGGTGCCAAAGCCCCTCTTGGTCTCTGCAGTTAGGGCCTTTAAAGAGCAAGGAGTTGGGCAAGATTGCAAGGAGCAGGGACAAAAGAGAGGTGTTACAGTCACAGAGTGGTGGGGTTGGAAAGTGACTCCTAGATGGACTTTCAGCAACAGGCAGAGGAGAACACAGTCTCCTTCAGGCGTCCACAAGTCAGGACAAGGACTGGGGAAAGCCTGGATAAGTGAAAAGCCTAGAGGGAAGCTTTGGCCAGAGAAACCACTTGGGTTTTGGGATGCTGCCCTCATCTTCTGTTTAACCAGTGAGCTGTGCCCCAAGGCACAGACCTGAAACAGACCTTGGCATGGCATCAGTCCTTCCTGGGGTGAAGGACAGGGCCCACCAACACACATTCAGCAAGAACCAATGGGGAACTATTGTTCCTTCAGATGTTGCCACCTCTAATGAGAGCCAAATGGCTGCCCCTCCCAGAGCTAACAGCTCCAGCTGGGGTGGCTCTGCTTCCCTTTCCCCCTAGGGTGCATAAAATGTGTGGTTTGTTCTCCTTCCTGCCACCAGCAAAGCCTGGATCCCTTCCCACTCTACTGTGAGAGCTTGAAACCTGGCCATGCTATTCACAGCATCTTCTTTGCCCAGAGGAACTGGAGACTCGTGGTGGTTTTGCCACCATATGCCAGCAGCAGGCACTGCTCCATGGCCAGCCCAGCCCTACCTGTCCTGCTCATCCCGTGGCCACTGAAGTGAGGGAAGAAGAGGATTTCCAGGTCTCCTGGCTCTCATCTTCATGGTTCTTGGTGCTCAGATGGCTCCATCCTTCAAGTTGTAGCGGGGAAGAACAAATTAAAGGAAGACTGACAAGGGTGGGGCTCTGTTTCTGGTCCTCTCAACTGAAATGTCAGTTTGTGGCTATAGAGAATCTTTTCAAAAGGATTTGAGTGACTCAGAAGCCTCAAATCTATTGGTTTTCAGCAGAAGATGGGTTCTCAGGTTCCTGCTGGAAGTGCAGAAAATACTTTTCTGCCTGAGTGTCTAGAGAAACATCCAGTCCTTTCCATTTCTCATTTAACAGCCCCAAGAGGAGCTGCAGGTATCCAGGGGTGGTCTGGCTGACAAGGTATAACTCAGAGGGGTCTTCTAGAGCCTGTTATGGTGGATTGGCCTAGGCCAGCTGCTGGACACTCATGCAGCTGCTCAACACTCTCCAGCTGCTCCTTCTCTTCCCCTCCTTAGAGAAACAGAGGGGAAAAATCAGAATAAAAAGCTCATGGGTTCCCAGAAGCTGCAGATCTTCAGGATAAACCTGCTCCAGCATGGGCTTCCTATCAGGAGACCTTTCCCAGCTACCACCACGCAGGGCCCAGCTCTGGAGCAGACTCTTGCATCTTCAGAGCTGGTTCCAGAGTCTGTCTCAAAGGGAGGAAGGTTTTGGCTGCCCCATCCCTGGCAGTGTTGAAGGGCAGGTTGGATGGGGCTTGGAGCAGCCTGGGCTGGTGGGAGGTGTCCCTGCCCATGCAGGGGGGTTGGATCTAGATGATCTTTCAGGTCCCTTCCAATCCAAATCATTCCATGATAATATTGCATCATGGCCCAATCTTTCCTCTCAGGGAAATCACTGGAACACTGAAAATCCATGGCACAGAAGGGATTTTCACAGAGGTGCAGTGAAAGCACAAATTTGACAAAATTCATTCAAATTTGGACAGAATAACCTGCGTTGGGACTGGTCCAGTTGATAAAACATCAAGAAATTAAGACTAGGTACCTGAGTAGCTGGAATTCTAAGATTTGTTTGTGGTTTCTGATACAAGGCAAAAAGTTTTAGAGTTTTGCTTCTCATCAAGTTCAACTACAAGTCCTTACATCCTACTGAATAGGTTGGGTCTGTTTTTGCCAGCATCAAAGGACTCTCCATTTATCAAACCCTACAGGATTAATTAATTTTCTGATACCTCATCCCAGCAAAGACACCAGTCTGATAAGGTTGTCTCAGTAGAACAGAACATAGAATCATAGAATGGTTTGGGTTGGAAAGGACCCTCAAGATCATCTAGATCCAATCCCCCTGCATGGGCAGGGACACCTCCCACCAGCCCAGGTTGCTCCAAGCCCCATCCAACATGGTACAGGGACTATCAGCATCTGAACATAGGCTAGTGAAGAGCAGATGATAACCACCAGGAGCATGGAAAGGTCAAAAGGCAGGACTCTTCTGACATCTCAGCAACTGGCCCCTAAATCTCACTGTAGCTCCTACCAAAGCCAAGGTGGTTGCTTTTCTGGTCTCCTTGATCATGCAACCTTAGCAAAAATGGAAGATCTCCCTGAAAGGTAACTGCTCATCCTTCCCCATCAATGAAACACCTTCACGTGTGGCTAGCCAGAATCAGAACCTCAGTGTACCAGTTCCCACCTGCAAACCTCCAGACTTAGCACTTCCCAGGAGCTGGCAGCAAAAGCAAGTTCCATATTTTGTCCATAAACACCTCAGAGAAAAATGACAACTGTCTATATACACAAGAGAGCCAAGACATTAAAAACCAAGGCCATAATACCCATCTCCTTCATCACCTCCCTCAGTTAAAAGCCTCTACAGTCTGCCTTAAATTTCATCTCCAAGTGCTTTGCACAGGATATGCATCATCCCCATGAAACAAATGGATCCATTTCATTTTTTCCACTTCAAGTTGCTGGTGAGTTCAGCTTTGGCACTCCAACAAAAAAAGGCTTCATTGCCAGCACTCAGAGTGCTCTGGAACCAGAGTGGGGTGAGAGGAGTGGAAAGTCATCCCTACAGCAAATTTTGCAGCACTGAAAGAACTGCAAAGCTTTACCTCTGGGGTTTAGTTTGCATTTCTTGATGTGTTTAACTCCTGACAGCCTGTGGTGGGGAGGGGGAGAGGGGTGACACTTTCATTTTCTCACTTCATTTTTGAGATTTACAACAGCAGAACCACATCAAGGTTTGATTTTTTTAGGAGATCTTGGCTGGAGTTTTCACATCTTTAGGATTAGAACAGCTTGTCTCTGGGGGTTGCTTGACTAAGGGTTCCCCAAACACTTTGGAAAGACATGGAACAATGGGGAAGTCAACAGACATCCCCCAAGGAGCATCTGTGATTTAGGGGGTCCCTAAGCCTTGGAGCTCTCAAGTATCCCCATGAGCAAGGCCCCAGGTGGGATATTTCAAGTGTAACCACCTTGATTTGAGAAACTTTGCTATCATGTAACAGTATTTTATTTGACAAGACTGAGAAAGAGAGAGCATGATTCTTAACCATCCCTGCTGAAACAGTTCATGAAATAGGTCGTTAAAACTCACTAGATTAAATCTTCTACTTTTGGATATATTGACACTTGACTGTCCAAATTTCTTGATCCAAAAATTCCAACACAGCATTAATTTGTACCAATTGATTTTTAACTTTCACCTGAAAACATCTGCTGAGTTTCCCCCCCCCTCAAATACACATTCCCTCCCCTTTCAGGCCACTGATTTATTCCAAGAACTCTCCTTTCTTCTTAACATCTCCCTCATCCTTTCTTTGGCTGTTGCTAACTTGTCTTAGCTTATCCTGGTTAAGTAGTTTGCAGGGTCAAAGCAAGTGTCATGGCATGTTTGTCTTCTGTCCCATGAATTTAAAAGCACCCTCTCCTGCAAATCCTGTTGTCTGTTTCTGTGCCTTTAGCCATGCACTACCCCACTGCACATAATACTTTGTCTTTTGATCAGCCCCTTCAGTGATTTATTAGTTTTTAAGGTGTCTGGTTGAACTCACCTCTCTCCACATCACTACAGACCTTGAAGGAACAACCTTGGTAACTGTTGGGGAAGTGAAAGCCTTTCATTCATCATAGAACCATGGAATGGTTTGGGTTGGAAGGGACCTTCAAGATCATCCAGTCCCAACCCCCTGCATGGGCAGGGACACCTCCCACCAGCCCAGGCTGCTCCAAGCCCCATCCAACCTGCCCTTCAACACTGCCAGGGATGGGGCAGCCACAGCTTCCCTGGGCAACCTGGGCCAGGCTCTCACCACCCTCACACTCCACAATTCCCTCCTCATCTCTCACCTCAATCTCCCTCTTCCAGTTTTCATCCGTTCCCCCTTGTCCTCTCCCTCCCTGCCCTTGTCCAAAGCCCCTCCCCAGCTCCCCTGTAGGCCCCTTTTTTACAGAGGTAAATGCACTAAATACACACACTGCTCAGCAAAGCTTTCATGCAAGCAGAATTTTGTCTTGTGTTTCTTTGGAAACCCCTTTTAAATGTACTTCTGCCATAAATACAGACTTGTAAAAAAGTCAGCAGCACTAAAACTCTTGGTATTGAGTGCTACACCTAGTGGCAAATGTTTGCAGGATTTGTGGTATTTTTTAATACATTTAAACAAATAATTACAGGCAAACGTTTAGAGAAACAAGTCATAACACTCAGAGGAAAAAAAACACTCCAGAATGTTTCAGACATCTATGTAGGGGGCCTATTTTTCTATCAGCATGCAAGAAATTTATGCAATTAAATTATAATCATTACTGAAACTCACCTAGGAGTTTATATAACCTATACATCAGAAGAAAAAGCCCAGCTACTTAAGATGCAATTTTAATATAAAGCAAGAGCAAGTCCCTGCCCATGCAGGGGGGTTGGATCTAGATGGTCTTTCAGGTCCCTTCCAACTCAAGCCATTCCATGATTCTATGATTCCTGTTCCCTGGTGCAAGGAAATGCTATCATATCCTTTCTTGTTTGCCTGCCTGTTGACCCACCAGGACACCAGAGGCACCTCAGAAGCAGCAACCAGGCGAAAGAACAACTTACAAAGTCCACAGGATGACACACCTGGGTGGTTTCAAACAGATTCCTGTTGTGGACTTGAGCAGAAAGTCACAAACCTCAAGAAAGAGTGAGTGTACATTTTAAATGCAGTGCTTTGCAAGGTGGGTATTTATCACATTTCTGCCTTTGAAAAAGCAGCAGACTTAATTCAACACTGCTTTTCACTTTGCAGGGAGCAGCCATGGGACAAAAGGGAGAGAAAGAGCTTGGAACAGGGACTGGCACCTGCATTCCCCTCACCAGGGGAGTGTCCCAGCTCTCAGCTCAGGAGTCACGTTGCCTCTCACTGGATTAGTGACCTTTAAAAATCATTCTGCAGAGTGCAACACCTTCTGCAGGCAGGCAGGGAACAGAGACAACTCCAACCAAAAGCTCCCCATGGCAAATAACTTTTAAAAATAAGATAAATAATTTCAGGGAAAAAATAACCTCTGCTTGCTTTCTTTGTTCGTTAGCAGCTTCTTTTCCTTCTGTTTGGAATTTCCAGGGGAAATGAACTGCCCCAAAAGAAGGCTCCTTCCATCTGAATGCCTGTCTCTTTCCCAAGATCAACCCCCCTGTGCTTGATGCAGCAGTGATGCAGACCTCTCGAGGACAGCACCAGTTCTGCCCCTCAGTGGCACCTGCAATTTGCAGAACTCAGCCTGCTCCCTAAGCCTCAGTTAACAATGTGCTCTCTGAACTCTTGCCAGCTCCAGTTGGTTCATTAAAGCATGTTTAGACTGAATTCTGCAGCTCCTGGGGATGCTCAGACTGGCTGCTTGATGCTCACCTGAGCTGGAGGAGCATCAGGTGGGGCAATGCCCTTTCCACGTGAAGCACCAACACCTTCCAACACTCTGCTCTGAACTGACAGCTCAGCAGG
>NW_009952719.1:1397304-1403394 GCF_000747805.2 Chaetura pelagica
AGACAGCTGGGAGCTCTCACTTCACATCCCAAGTGCTTCCCCTCCCACTCACAAATGGGAGTTTGCAGCTTCGTGCCCAAGGTTATGCACTGAAATGAATAGAAGAGATCACAGAATCACAGCCTGGTGGGGGTTGGAAGGGACCTCTGGAGATCATCTAGTCCAACCCCCTGCCAGGGCAGGATCCCCTAGAGCAGATCCCACAGGAACACGTCCAGGTTTGAATGTCTCCAGGGATGGAGACTCCACAGCCTCCCTGGGCAGCCTGTCCCAGGGCTCTGGTACCCTCAGAGTCCAGAAGTATTTTCTCATATCCAGGTCAAACCTCCTGTGCTCCAGTTTGTGCCCATTGCCCCTTGTTCTGTCACTGGGCACCACTGGGAAGAGTCTGGCCCACCCTCCTGCCACCCCCTGTAGATATTGATCAGCTCTGATCAGATCCCCCCTCAGCCTCCTTCTCTCCAGCTGAGCAGCCCCAGCTCTCCCAGCCTTTCCTCACAGGCAGATGCTCCAGCCCCTCCAGCATCTCAGTGCCCTGTGCTGGGCTCTCCAGCAGCTCCTTGTCCTTCTGGAACTGGGCAGCCCAGACCTGCTCACAGAGCTCCAGGTGGGGCCTCAGCAGGGCAGAGCAGAGGGGCAGGAGAACCTCCCCGACCTGCTGCCCACACTCTTCTCAATGCCCCCCAGGATGGCATTGGCCTTCTTGGCTGAGAGGGCACATTGTTGGCTCCTGGTCAGCCTGTTGTCCACCAGGACTCCTAGGTCATGAGACCATAAATCAGGAGTCCCAACACCTACCACCCATCAGGCCCACGGACCCCACACTGCACCACATGCATGGTCAAGACAGGAGATGCAGAAAGAGAAGAAGCAGAGGGGCCTGAATCTTCTCTCTCTAGGGACAGCAGAGCACTGCTGGAGACCTCAGCAATCCAGCCCCAGCACTGCTCTGTGCCCAGCACTGTGCCTTTGCCAGTTGGAAGGAGACAAAAACTCTGAAGTGATGCTCCAGTCTGCAGCTGGTGCCTCCCAAGATGCACAAATACCATCCAACTCACTGGGGAGATCATTTCTTCTTTATGTTTCTATATTTTCAAATGCCTAAGTAACACAAATGCTTTTAACAGCCATTTCCACATGCTTGAAGTCCTGCAGAGTTTCTACAAAGATTTCTTAGTAACCCAAGGTTATCTAAATCACTTTTTGGTGGTGGTGTTATCAGGCAGAAGTTAAGCAATTGATTAAAGAGGAAATAACTGTTTGGTGTCTGATACGAAACGAGTTTCTAAGTCTCAGAGTATTGAGTAAGTTCTTGTCCATACCAGAAAAGCAGGTTTTTTGTGGTCTCCACAGAGAGGCCACAGCCTGGGAGGATTGTTTCTGAGAACTGGGTTCTTGTCAAGTTGCTGGAACAGTGCTACAGATCCCTAAGCTAGAGGACAGCTCCATTTCTAAAGCTCCATGTATGAAGAATGACACATAAGTATGTTTATATTAAGTAGGAAGGAGTTTAGCAGGTCAATTTATTGCTCATAACCATCTCTGCCATACCCTACCTGCTGCTCTTACTCCTCTTACACAGCAACTCTCATCCTACTGTGAGAGATACTCTGCAAAAACCCATGGATTGGAAGGTCCTGGAGCAAAGACTTCCAGGTATAATCACAGGGCCTCACCTCCCCTTCCTGTTTCATGTCACCTCTGCAGATGTGCAGAGGAACCTGTGCCAGCAGAAGACACCAGCCTCAGGGACTTGGGTGACTAGGTGTGGCCTTCAGTCTCACCACAAGAAGAGGGGAAGACAAAGCCAATGACAACATATTTAACTAAGTTTCTGGCACAGGGAACAGGCAGACAAACCCTGCTCCTGAGCTTCATCCCCAACTCACATGGATTTTGAGAATGAGGAAGGTTTATTGCCAATATTATCCTGACAGATCTCAGCCAAACTTCCAGGCATCTATAGGTAAGAACCCAGAAATCCTTTATGATCCCACCACCAGAGACACATCCTTAGGAATATACAGTCAGCAGCACTTCAGGCCTTCACACTTTTCAGGCAATAAACTATGATTTGCTTTGTCCTTCACCTGCAACACTAATTTAATCCACTTCACTCCGTGCAGTGACTCTAAAAGGAAGCGCTGGAAACCCAGGTAATGAATTAAGAATAGAGTTGGAACTTGTACTGGAGAGGGAAAGTAACCCTGAGCAGTTACCCAGTATTATTAAAAATGTAAAGTTTCTAAACTCTCTGCACTGCAATGCTGAGGAAAAAGGAATCTTGTTATACAACATGTTTCAGGACAGCAAACTTTGTATGTATACAAAATATACACACACAAATGTGTAACAAGATGATGAGATGAAGGACTCTAGAGTCAAAGACATCACAAAAAGTTGGTTATTCCTTTACATCTGATATTAACTTTACTGACAATTGATACCCGAAGATTTGCTTCTCACAAGGCAAAGAGGAATGGGAAGCATTCTACAAATGACACATGGTTGATTTAAAACTGTTAGACTGAAGTTAACCTTCAGTGAAGTCCCTGACTCCCTTTTCTCCCCTGTCAAAAGGTGATATTTCTCTGGAATTTCAAGGGAACTCCACTAATTGTGTTCAGTTGCAATGACTGAAGCGTGGAAACCACATGAATTGCAGGGCAAGCTGAACAATCCCTCCAGATAAATCATATTATCTAAGTGTAGGAGATACAGACCAGTTTCACAGGGAGCTTTGAGAGCTGCCCAGTACCAGTGGTTACCATTTCACTGCCAACCCACACTAAGCAAAACAAACATCCTTGTGAGCTCAAACAGTGGAGGAAGCTGCTGAGATGCTTTCTGAGCAGGTCCCTGCTCCCCCATTACAGATTCCTACCACTCTGCCCTCACTCCAAAGAGTGACAATACCTGGAGCTCAACTGAATACTTGGGAGAAAAGTCAAAATTGACTTGCAAATGGGTCTGTGAAAAGGAGCTGCATGATCTCTCAGTTACAGGAGGTGACAAGGTGCCCGTGCTCAGGAGCTCTGCAGTGCATACTCAAACCAGCTGGGGAAGAGAAACCAGAATATATTACTCCAGTCCAAGTGCTGCCACCCTGCTCACTGGGGCTACCACCACAAGGACTCTTCAGTGGAAGACTACAAACCATTACATTTCTGTTCTATATGCAGCACATCTGGGAAGGGTTATTTTAACCACAAAAGGTGTGGTGACAGTCGGCTCTTCAGAGCTGCAGCCATTTCCAGGCACAGCTGTACAGAACAGAACATGGGCTCCTTGAGAGAAACTCCTCCTTGGCCTAAGAGCTTAAATTAAGAACTAAATATTTAGAGATACATTTGCACAAAGTCACTCCCAGTTCTGTACAGCATGGCCATCCCATGAGCTGGTTCCTGCTCAGGCCTGGGAGTGCAGGACTTAGCACAGCTATGGGGCCAGCTCTGGTCTGGAGCAAGTAATCACAGAATGGTTTATGTTGGAAGGAACCTTAAAGATCATCTAGGTCCAACCCCCTGCATGGGCAGGGACACCTCCCACCAGCCCAGGCTGCTCCAAGCCCCATCCAACCTGCCCTTCAACACTGCCAGGGATGGGGCAGCCACAGCTTCCCTGGGCAACCTGGGCCAGGCTCTCACCACCCTCACACTCCACAATTCCCTCCTCATCTCTCACCTCAATCTTCCTCTCCCAGTTTTCATCCCTTCCCCCTTGTCCTCTCCCTCCCTGCCCTTGTCCCAAGTCCCTCCCCAGCTTTCCTGGACCCCTTCAGGCACTGGAATAAACTCTTCTGGAACACAGGGAGCCCAAAACAGGGACACTCAAGTGGCACCACATTCAACCCCAGGTTGGGTCTGGTCAAGATGGTGCAAAATCTGATCTAACAAGCTCCCCTGCACCTATCTTGTTTCTGCCTGCAGCCATTCTCCTATTTCTGCTCTGCATCCCCTAGGATCCCTATTATCCACGTTTCCCTTTGTCTGGAGTTTCATCACCCCGTTATTTTGGACAATGAAAGCAGACTGCACTCTGGTACCTTTCTTGCCATTTTAACACCCACTCCTTTTTCTTTCCCTGGGAAGAAAGGGCAGAACAAAGTTCAAAAACTAAAATACAAACCACCTCTTGGGTTCTGACCCTGAGCTCTGATCTGCTTGGGCAGCCCAGCAGCCTGACTAGCTAAATGATCTGCCAGGAGAAGAACTAAATACGTGTCTATATATTCAGCTCTTATTTCACAGTTAATTAATTAATATTTCTATAAACACGTACACCTCCTTTCCCAAAGTTCTGGGGTGTGTTTTTTTCCCCTGCAGACTGTTACATCCCCTTTTTCTCCCCTTCAAACTTCATTAGAAAGCCCCCAAAGTTCACATAATGTCTGGCTATTGTTTCTTTAAAGAGGAATTCTCCTCCCCGCCTCCTTCTTTCTCTCTATCTCTGAGGCACCACATGGCACAATAAGAGCCCTTTCATGTTCAAGACTCACAGTCGTTGCTGTGGAAACTCACCCAGCCCCGCCGAGTATCCCAATAAATAGTTAAAATTAAAAATAAAAAGGAAATCAGGAACCCAGCGACTCTGCCTGCAATCTTATCTTTACCCTGGTGGCTTCGAGGGACATTAAGAAACCAAATAACAACCTTTTTTTGCCCAGATTAGTCACCTAGAAGGGTCGATTATTTCAGACAGAAGGACGTTTGTGCTGTTCCAACAAGTCTTTGGCTGAGCCAGGAGCACAAAGAAGACGCAATGCAGATCACCAGGAGCCAGTGGCAGCAAAAAAAGGATGCTCGGGGGAAGTTTGGAACCACTGGCAGGCAGATGCCTGCTGCCCCTCCCTTCCTTGTGGAACAGCTTTGGGGATGGATGGTGTCAGGGAAGCTTTGGAAGGATTTTATCTAAGGGGCAAGAAGCAGCAGCAATGGGCAGGAATCGCTCCCCTGCAGGAAACGCTGCTGCAAAGAGCAGCTCATGCTTTCCCAATGGAAAAAAAAAAGAGGGATATTTTTTTCCTCCCCCCCCCCTTCCTCTACGTGCTCAGACAAACCACCGCTTGAGGCCCCCGAGTATCTGCTATTATCAGTTAAGTCACGTCTAGTGCCAGGCAAAAGGTCATTTCAGGTCATTCCAGAGATGAAAGGAAGGGGTAATGTATGTGAGAATGCCTGAACTGGCAAGCGGGGAGGGGGGAAAAAAGGGCGAGGGGGTGAGAGAGAAAAAAGGGAGGAAGGAAAAAGGATGCAAGAAGAGGAAGAGAAGGATAGAAAGCGGGAGGGAGATGATGAGAGGATGATACCAGACTGGAAAAAAAAAAAAAAAAAAGGAATGTTCTTATTGCCGGGAAACAAATAAAGGAGCAAATCACTGCACTTCACTCTGTGAACTTGATTCCTCATCAAATTAAAAGGCTGCCACATTTTCCGGGGTCACCTTTTTAATTCATTCTGCCAATGAGGGTTTTTTTCTGGTTCCTTTCCCCCCCCCTCCTTTTTTTCTTTTAACCTTAATTGCTGAGAAAGGCAAATGCTTAAGGGAGAAAAGGCTAAAAGACTATCCATTGTCTGGGGTGTCTGCTCCAGCTTCCTTTGTCTGGGATTTACATGAGAGAGGTAGAGGGTCTTTTTTTCTTTCTTTTTATGCATCTAAAAAAGAAATAATAAAATAATGAAATAAATCAATTTTGCATTTAGTGGTGACAAAAATAGAAAAATCCTGAAGCTAGAGCAGCCAGCCCAGCCTTTCTCCATTTGCCTTTTCTCACTTCTCCCCCTTCCACTTCTCTCCCCCCCACCTCTCCATAAGGTAGTAGCCGGATAAAACGTTCAGTCGAGCCCATCAGTCATTCCTGAATCCATTCCAAGGTTCCCCCTCCACCCTGACTCCTTCCACCTCCCCCCCTGCTCTCAACTCTGGTTGTACTTGTCTAACAAATCATTTTTGTAGGACAAGCGACTGGCTCATGTGGAGGTTGCACCCACAGCCCAGGCACTGCCGACAGACTGTCAGGGGAGGAAGAGCTTTAGTGGATTCTTTTTTCTTCCCCCCCTCTCCTCCCCTTTCTCTGTGCAAACATTCCTG
>NW_009952719.1:1403414-1427059 GCF_000747805.2 Chaetura pelagica
CTGGGATGCCCTCCTCTGTGCTCTCCCCCAACCTCGATTTTGCCTGAAGCTTCAGCCCAAAATTCTCCTTTCATCCCTTCAGTGTCCAGCAGCCTCTCCCAGCCCTAGAAAAACATCTTCTTTTTGTGTTTTGTTGGGTTTTTTTGCCTGAAAATGGGTTTCCTGGCCACACAAAAGGTGCTGCTGTTTGCCCCCTTCCCAGCCCAGATTTAGTGCTTCCCAAGGCTGGGGAGAAAGGGAAAATTACCTGGGGAATGACTAGAGAGTTTTCTTTGTTAGCAGCAGGATGCTCTGTTTATTGGGCTGGGGAGGGGAGGGTGGTTGTTAAACTACCTGCAGGTTTGGGGGGAGGGGGGGACAGGGACACTGCTGAGAGTCTGGGTGGACCCCAGCCAGATCAGCAGGTGGCACAAAGCTGGAGAAAGCTGGGGCCACCCCACCTTGGGGAGTGGCTACCCCACGGCAAATTGCCACTGCCTGCAGCAAAGGGGGTGGCAGGGCAGGCAGAGCAGCCCCCTGCCCCCCTCGAGGAGCAGCCTGGTTGTTTTCAGCAGCACAAAGTGTTGGTGCTCAAACAGCTCTGCCCACGCAGAGAAATGCCCAGGTGAAGCCTCTGGGAAGGGCTGACACGGGGACGTTCCCATGCAAGGGACATTCAGAAAGTTTTTCTTGGTTATTGTTCTGGCAGAGATTTGAACCTATCAATTAAAATTCTTTTTAAGATTTTGTAGAGTCCAAAGTCCTCTGAGACACCCAGTGAGTCTGTGGCTAGAGCTGTGGAAGATCAAGGTTTAAGTCCCTTACCTAATTAATTGGGATGAATTAGGTTCAGCCTCTCCTGCTGATGGTTCTTCATTGACAATAAATTAAACTGTGCATTTTTTTTCGTGCTAACTTTCTTGCAAACACACTATTCCTTCTCATTTATCACTTTTATTACAGCACTATCTTAGACACATAATTGTAGACACTTAATCAATCCTACTGAGAAGGGACCAGAATATTGGGGCTAGGGAGGGACTTTTGACAAGGGCTTGTAATGAGAGGACAAGGGGGAAGGGATGAAAACTGGGAGAGGGAGATTGAGGTGAGAGATGAGGAGGGAATTGTGGAGTGTGAGGGTGGTGAGAGCCTGGCCCAGGTTGTCCAGGGAAGCTGTGGCTGCCCCATCCCTGGCAGTGTTGAAGGGCAGGTTGGATGGGGCTTGGAGCAGCCTGGGCTGGTGGGAGGTGTCCCTGCCCATGCAGGGGGTTGGATCTGGATGATCTTGAAGGTCCCTTCCAACATAAACCATTCCATGATTCTATGACACACAAGACTGACTGACTTACTGCTGGATTGAGAGATTGGATGAGTTACCATTTTTAAAAATGGGCAGCTGGGGTTTAGTGGTGGGATGGGTAGAGGCTATGAGTACAAATACCTAGAAGGCTGGCACAAAAAGGAGAATATCAATCCTTTAGATGACAAGGTTTCTTATTCTCAGTACAAGACACACTGACTCTGCTCACCGAGGGAGTCAGTGGCACTTCTAACAAAACTCAGAGTGGGAAAACATCAGTCTAGGGACAATCTGGGCCTTGTGATCCTGGAGAACAGGGAGGGACTACAGAGCATCCATTTTAAGCTTATGATTATAAAGCAATTTTAAATTCCTCCAGTCTGCAGAGGTGACCACCTTAGGTACAAGGAGGTGAAATCATACAAGACACCCAGTCCTGAGAGGGGCTTTCATTATGGAATGACTAGGTTTTTGCCTCAGATGACTATGAAATGGAACAATGCAGACCTTACACAGGAAATGTTTATTATACCTAACAGGGAACGAATATCAGAGACTAGGAATAGCAAAGAACTTCCAGTGAAATTCAAAATGTAAATGTATTTCTGATACCAGCTCCAGATTCCTTCCCCTCACTCCACTTCCTGAAAATTAGTGTATAAGCCTCTGCCACCAGATTTCCAAGATAGCTTCCTGTAATATGACTGGATGCATATGCCATCAGCACCTGAATATTACTTTGTTGATAGGGACCAGCCATATGTTTCCTATTTTAAAAAATTACTTTATATCACAGGAAGCCACTTTTTCTAGCAACAATAGTGGAGGTTCTTGTAACCATTTCACTCATTCAGGGGAAAAATAATGACTAACCACCAGCTACAGCAGCTTTATCAAATTCACAAGTGTCACCTGGTTTTTGAGTCTTCATATTCAACAAATCTTAGGTGCTGATTAATTTATTCAGTGAAATGGTGCTATTGCAACAGCAGCCAGGGGAAATGAGAAGACTCCAGGATATGAACAACGTGTTGGGATAGTGTGAGCTTCCTCAGCCACTGTGCCTCCTGCCTCCAGCCAGAACTCAGCTTTACACAGGGATAGAAAACTTTAAATCTGATCTTTGACACCTCCCCATCATGAACACTGAGACCCAGTCACCTGACATAGAATTTCCAAAATCCTATCAAAGGTAGTTCCTGGTGCTACACACAACCATGACACGGAGTACCTGGAATGGGAGTTTGCTGAAACCACATGATATTTTCCATTGGGAAAGGAAACTCTCTTTTCTTCCTGAAAAACACCCTGAGGACATTTCAATTTGATAGACTATCACTCCATGCCTGGAAGGGGGAGCACTGTGGGAGAGGGAGCAAAACATCTCTCAGGTAAAGAGGAACCAAGAAACACTGAAATTACAGTTCAAAGGGCATCATGATGTCTTACTACTGGAACTGAAATCATTTGGGTTTTCAACTACAATATTTAGTTCTTGACTTCTAGTAGGAATAAATAAAAAAAATACAGAAATTCCTTCCTCAGAAGTTCTTCTGGAAAAGCTCCACATCCCACTCCTCCTGTGCCAGCTGGCCAAAGGTCCAGAAACATGGCACTAAGCAGCAGTTGCTTGTGGGTATTTATTTCCCTTAAATATCAAGGTAGACATTTGATGTGCCTCTTGACAGAAATTAAAGGTGTAAGAAGTTTTAAGACACAAGTGACAACAAGAAAGCAAGCTCTGCAAAGATGGAGGGTTCAATATTTCAGTACTTTCAAGGAATCCTGATGGTGGCAGCTCCATCTTCCATCTACTTTAGGAGAGAAAGGGATCTGAGCCTCATGCTGCTTTGGTGAGAAACAACTTGATTTCACTTTTTACCCAATTACAGCTGGGATTTTTCAGGCACCAGTGTCAGAAACACTCCAGTCAGAGGCAGCTGAGTGCTAAAGCTGGTTTGTCATTGAATTTAGGTTGTCACAACATGCATTTGAATTGGAGTGGAAATTCTCCTGATATTTTGGGGGAAATTAAAATCTATTACAAACTCTGCCTTGCTCTGAATACAAGCATTTTAGGCTTTATACTCCCATCTGAATTTGCTCCTGAGGAGTAAAGTGTAAAACTCTGGCACACAGAGTCTGTCCTGGTCTGGCTACGCTGTAATTCACATTGTCCCTCTGAAATTCCCCCAAGTTCAGTGTCAACTCCAGATACCCTTTCCCTCAGAGCTTTGACTAAGCTTCTCTCAAGATATTTTGATGTTTCCAGTCCTAGGTGAAACCACACAACTCCCAAATGCAGTAAAAAAATCTTTGCAGGTCCCTTCCAACCCTGAATATTCTGTGATTCTGAAAATGAGCAAACAAATATTAAAGTTAAAAGGGGGGAATTAATATTAATATTAATTAATATAATGAATATTAATAAAAATGTTAATAATATTTTTCTGCCAAGTGGATATTTTGGAACAAAGATGGCTGTGGGTGTGTGCAAAGTGGTTCAAAGTACCATCTGCATTAGAGCCAGAAATGGGATGTGATCAGAGCAGACACAACACGGCCAAGGCAGCTCTCCCTCCCTCCCACTATTGTCTTTCAGCCTCTGGGAGCTCTGCTTGCATCTGGCAGAAAAGTTGATCAACTTGGGGTAGCTAATCAGGCTGCTGCAATTTCCGGCCCTTTCTTTCCCAGATTCCTCAGATCAAAGTTCAAGCCCTTAGAATTATTATGCCCCGAATGCTTAATGAGCTCCAACCGAGGGACACCAAAGGCAAAGCTAAAACATTGACAGTGCACTTCATTGAGTTTGCCCAATGTGCCTCCAAACAAGAGGGTGGGATCCATAGCATGCAAAATCACAATCTACAGATTTGTATTTTAATCCAATTAAGATTCCTACGTGCGAGTGGGGATGGCAAAGGGCCTCAGTCCCTTTGTAAAGAGGCCTCTGCTCTCCTCCCTGCTCTCCCCAAGTTTCATTTCTTGCCAAGGTAGAAACTGGCCTTGTCAGTCGTTTCTAAAGGACTCTCTTTTGGGAGAACAGCACAAAAAGCTTCCTTGAAGACTTAAGTTCAAGACGTTGAAATGCAAAAGTCAGCTTTTGCCAGGAGGCACCATTCCTGAAGCCAGATGATCCCACCTCAGATGAAGTTCTTGGAGACCTTTGCATGCAGAAACGTTGCTTTGTTCTGGCAAACACTCCCTGAGTTTCCTATTCACAAACGTGACCCTTAGGAAAGCCAGCCAAGATTCTTTCATGTTATCAGGTCAGAATGTTCAGGGCCCAATTATTTTAATAGTTATAAAATAAATAATGAAAAAAGAAACCAAAAAACCCCAAGCCCTGACAATGGTTCAGTCAGAATTCAGGGACTTAACAAGTCACTCACTCTAACATCTGGCATGTTCTTTCGAGAAGACTAAACACATGGAGAGTCTTTGCTGCAAAAGTCAATGGAAAGGAATGATAATTGCTCATTAGGGTGCCTCATCCACAGGTTATTTTTAACTTCCCCTACTCTTTCTAATCATGGTCTATGCATCAGATGATACTGAAAAGGGTCAGTGCACAGGTTTCTCCCCTCCAAAAACACACTTCTAACAAAGCCTTTTCATGAAGCTGAATATTCACGTGCTACACTGATGGCACCTGCTTTGTTTTTAAACCACAAGCAGAGGGCAAAACAAAATACTCCCCAAGCTCCTTGCCTTCAGCCAGCACCCCAGATTGCAAAGACACTGACTATAAAACACAAAAGCTTTATTTTAATCTATGATAAGGACAATCATCTTCCCTCTCCCTCAGCTTTTAAGAGGGGAAAAATCCGAGATGCCCAAGTGCAAAGGGATGGGATCACACAAGACAAGAAAAACAAGGACAGATTCCTAATATCAGGAGCCTGGTGTCAACAAAACAACAAAGCAGAAGCCACTAAGTAGTGTCAAATTAAGCAAAACAGCTATTCATCTACCTTTGAAGGAAGAAAAACTCTGGCTGAATTTCCACAGTTTTCCACCTGATGTTTTCAAGACTGGGGGCAGCAGGTTCTTTGCATTCTGAAAAGCAGTGTTACCAGAGCACACCCAGGAGCCTGCAGAGACAGCAAAGTGGTCAGGTCTGCAGACTGCCCCTGAAAGGATGGACTGTGGGAGCCTGGCTTGGCAGGGACACCTCTCTGTCCCCAGCTGTGTCCCCTCTGCCTTTCAGCCAGTGCAGAGACATCTCAGCTCAGCCCTGTCCACATGAGTTCAGATCTTTTTTGCTGACCCCATCACCATAGCATCTGAGCTTTTGTAAGGGACACAAAAACTATTTGCATGGGTCACCCCACTTCCTCTCAACCTAGTTATATACAACTTTTTCTTTTTTTTAATGGGGGTTCAGCAGAGCATTAGGAAAAAGGGGAGATTCTTTGTGGTGCAACATCAAAGCCTGCACACGAGGAATCTTGTTCTGAAGCCTCTCACCAGGAAAAGCCAAACAAATGAAAAGCTCACATCAGACAGCTAGAAGACAGCAAAGGCAATGGACCTGGAGGCACAAGGAAAGCTTCAATCCAACAGTTTACAGCCAAGACTCAGGAGGCTGTGCCCTTATTTAAGGCTTTCTAAATCAGCAAAAAGCTGTTTGAAGAGGAACTGAAGGACACGCTCATAATTGGCTGTAATTTGTTTGTTTATCTGTCTGGTTTTAATGAAGGAACCACAGAGCCTACTGGAGAGTATTTGAGTTTCTCTTCTCTCATTGTCCCAGCCACCCTCTAAAAGCACTGAGACCACATCAAACAGCTGCCAGAGCTCCCTAGGAATGGGCCTTAAAACATGTTTCAGAGCCCTGAGCCCTGGGGGAAGGCAGTGGCTGGACTCTCCTGGAATGCAAATCTTCTTTCAGCAGCCAGACCCGACCCTGCCAGGAGCCCTGTCCCTCACGCCTCCTGCACCAACCTGCCCCTGGACCACCCTGGAAGGATCAGTTGCAGGCAGAGATGAAGCACGAGAGGGTTTTCTCAGCCTTGGTGACTGGAGCGGAGCTGCCAGCGAGCGGGGCCACCTCTGCTGGCCCCCCTCTGCTCCAGCTGGCCCCTGGCTGCCAAACCACTTCACCTCCAGCTGGCCCAGGCTGCAAGGCAACGCTGGGGCCTAGAAGAAGGCAGGGGTCTGGAGGGGAAAGCCAGCAGCTCCCACAGCCCTGAGCCATCTCCTGCCCTTCCAGCCGCCTCTCCAAGACCCCAAACCCACCCAACGCTCACGGAGCAGTTTTCCTCTCCCACAAAACCCCAGGGATTCACCAGCCCCGGGGCTGTGCTGAGCACAGAAGTCAAGCAGGGCGCGAACTACCCAGAAGTGCCCCCCAAAACCGATTCAAACCCTCCCTGCTGGGTCAAGTTTTCCTCAGAGGCCGCGCTGCCTTTTTCCTTGCAGCCGCATCCACAGAGCAACACTGACCTCCCGTGGCTGCTGCTCCTCGGCCCACCCGCCTCTTCCCTTCAACCCTGCCCGCCGGATGATTTCCACTCTGAGGGCAAAAGGGGCAGAAAAACTCCCTCTGTGCACGGCCTTCCCTTTGGGGGTGTCCAGGAGACGTGTAGAGGTGGGGACTGGGAAGGTGGTTCAGGCCCTGGGCTTGCCCTGGCATCAGTCCCAGAGGAAAATCTACCTGCAGGAGGTAAAACTAGTCCCTGGTAGAGGGACAGAGCCCTGTATTTCAACAAAAACCCTGTGAAAGGTCCTTGTGAAACCACCTACAGACGAATTCTGCCTGTATTTCAGTAGCAGTGCTAAAGCCACCACTGCTTTTTTCTCATGGCTGCCCAAACTGAAGAGAAATAGCAGCTTGGCTGGGTCCTCTTGGAACGTCCTCTCCAAACTGAACATCCCTCAGCCTCTCCTCACAGGACTTGTTCTCCAGACCCTTCCCCAGCTTGGTGGCTCTTCTCTGGACACGCTGCAGCTCCTCAATGTCCTTGTAGTGAGGGGCCCAGAACTGAACTCAGCACTCGAGGTGCAGCCTCCCCAGGGCCAAGTGCAGGGGCACGATCACCTCCCTGCTCCTGCTGGCCACACTATTCCTGATGCAGGCAGGATGCTGTTGGCTTTTCTGGCACACTGCTGGCTCGTGTACATCCAGCTGTCCACCAGCACCTCCAGGTCCTTTTCTGCTGGGCAGCTCTCCAGCCACTCTCCCCCAAGCCTGGAGCATTGCCTGGGGTTGTTGTGACTGAAATGCAGGACCCAACACTTATCCTTGTTGAACCTCATACAATTGGTCTCAGCCCATCGACCCAGCCTGTCCAGGTCCCTCTGCAGCACCTTCCTACCCTCAAGCTGATGTGAGTGACTAGAAGGATGGTCAAGGACATATTGACCAGGGCCAGGCTGGATGGGGCTCAGAGCAACTTGATCTAGTGGGAGGTGTCCCTGCCCATGCAGGGGAGTTGGAACTAGATGATCTTTAAGGTCCCTTCCCATCCAAATCGTTCTGTGATTCTATTATTCTATTTGAGGATCCCCTTTAAAACAGCCTGATATCAGAAGTCGTTTCTACTGAATAGCAGCAAGACACAACTCAAAGACAAACAGCTGCCTCCTGCATGCAATGGGAAATCAGCAAGGACCAACGCGTCTCCCGGGGCAAAATTACACCTGTAGGTTTGTTCTGGGAGACCCAAAATCCATCAGGGTCCTGCAGATGTGGCTGGGAAGCTGTGCAGAGGGCACAGCTGCTGGCAGCAACCTGCCGTGGTACAAAGACACTTTCTATGCTGTGCCAGGAGGAAGCAAGAGGGAATCAAGACCTGCTGCCCTTGCCAGAAGCTGTTAATCCTTGGGGTTTGTCCCTGCATAGAGCAGTGGCTTCTGTTGAGCTGAGAATGATAAACCTACGTGTCCACTCCCACTCACCCCCAGCCTGCCCCTCATCTTCAACACTGGATTGTAAATGATGCATAACCCTTCTGGCCCTTCTGCCTGGGCACAGAAACTTTCCCATGCCAAGGGAATTAAAAACTAGGTTAAACATACTTGTCACTCCAGGAGGTTCCTTAAAGCAGATTCTTTTTGGTCACTTCTCATTAGACATCTGTGACAAGATTCCCTGCAAAGGCTGGAGGTGTTAGATCCCAGCTGGAAACCACAGCACAGAGGGGCTTGTGGTGGCCCATCTGGACAGTCACCTCCATATGTTTAACAGGCTTGTTCTCCAACAGCTTCAACCCTTCCAGTATTTATCAGGGTAAAGCCATACAAGTCACCCAAGAGGTTCAGCTGCCAGGATTTCACACGTCCCTTACACTGAGTGCTTAGTCCTTAACTGAGAGTACTGCAGCCCCATCACCCCTAAGGAAAGTTGGCTGGCAATACTGATGTTCAGGTATGAAGCATCCCAAAGATCAGGCCACCCCACCCCAGGGCGTCTTCTCTGCCAGCTCCACATTATTTAAAGACAAGGTAGAAACACTCAGAAGCCTCCTTTTTAAAGCCCTCACACTCAGAATCCTCCTTTCTAAAGACCTCTTCCCAACACACAGTATCCATGTCCTTGATACACCATTAACTCCATGCATACAAGGATGGAGATGTTGGCAGAAGAAGAGTATGTCTGAAGGAAAGGCAAGGCAAAGAGACACACCATGACATGTTATCATTAGAGAGTCATCATTTTCCTCCTGTAGTCATCAAACAGCTGTCACCAACATCTTGAACACAGCCCATGTATTAGAACACCACAGCAAATACCTTTTCAGGCAAAAGAAAGAGAGGGCATGTTAACTGGGTGATAAGCAGGAGGAGTATTTTGACAGCTTGAATGCATTAACCTCCCTGTAGAACACCCACAACCTCTGCTAGAGCCTGGCTTGGGAGATACCTTCCCATGCTGGGCGAGGAGTGAGGGACTCCAGCAGCTCCATCACAGGCACACCCCAAGGTCTCAGCTGTCCAGGGGCCTCTTTTGGTAGCCAGGGGACATGCACTCACCCACAGTCACCTCTGGGGTGCATCTCCCCATCTCCAGCCTCCCAGCTTTGAGCTTTGAGTCTCTCTTCAGAAGGGCTGAAGTGGAAATAGGGTGAGTGCTCTGGCTTGTAGGCAGGGGGGATGATAGCACAGGTTAACCTTACATGGGAGAATGTGTCCTCCAGCCTTGTCTTCAGGAGGAGGCTTGGAGTAAGAGGACAAGGGGGGAATGGATGAAAACTGGAAGAGGGAGATTGAGGGGAGATATGACGAGGAAACTGTGGAGTGTGAGGGTGGTGAGAGCCTGGCCCAGGTTGCCCAGGGAAGCTGTGGCTGCCCCATCCCTGGCAGTGTTGAAGGGCAGGTTGGATGGGGCTTGGAGCAGCCTGGGCTGGTGGGAGGTGTCCCTGCCCATGCAGGGGGTGGGGTCTAGATGATCTTTCAGGTCCCTTCCAACCCAAACCATTCCATGATTCCATGACTTTCTTACCTGCTGCCTCCAACTGTTCACCAACACAGAGGTACCACCAAAGATGCTACAGTTGCCATTTCAAAACATAAGTAATTCAGATGAAATAACTCGATTTCTTATGGCTCCTGCCTCAGTCTTGCTGTGTTCAGGCACCCTCAATGTTTGCCATACACAGTTTATCTAAAGCAGACTGATTATTAAAGCTTTGAGTGCAGCTTTTCCAGGAGCAGTAGCTCTCATTACAAGGCAGGCTGCAACAACTCATCAATCTTAGGCAAAAGATAATTAATCAGCACCCAGAGCTATTTTTGCAAATACAAAGCCTGGTTGAAACAAACCAAAATGAGAGGAGGGAGGGAGGGGAAACATGACAGAGCTGTTGGCACTTGCCAACTCCTCTTGATTAAACTTATTTTCACCTCCAGGTGCATACCCAGGATGAGTTTAGTTAATTAAACCTGCCAGTCAACTCATTATGCATTCAATTTTAAAAAAATGCCTTGATTTTATGCAGCTGGCAGGCTGCACAGTGACAGGCCAGGTTGTTATAGTGCAGAAGTTCTAATGGTGAAGGGAGAAGAAATGCTACAAATATATGGCTAAGTGAGATATTTGCTAATTGGACATCCTCGTGGTGTTTTGTCTTTTTTGGTTTTGGAGGCTGTAAGGGATGGGGGTGTTTGTCAGACACACAGTGGAGCTGTGCAAAGGGAAGGGGAGGCAGAGAGAGGCAAAGTGTGCTCATCTCCTTTGGAAAGCCATCTAGATGCTCAGAATATTCATGCCAGACTCTGGCAAGGTTAAGAGATGAGGAGAGTGGCACCTGGATGCTCTGCTGATGAATGCTGTGGGAATAGATCAGGCAGAGGCCCTGAAGCTTCTATGGAATGGTGGGGGTTTAATTGAGATGAAAGAAAGCCCTTCTTCTTTAGGCATCACACTGGGAGTCAGCAGATCTGGAGGCAGACCCTGGCTCTGCTCCAAACTCCTTGCGTGACCTTGAAGAAATCCCAGAGGACCATCCTTTAAAGGTATTTACAGTTAGATCTTTCAAGTGGCAACCTTAGCCACCTCTGTGCTCCTCATCTGCCCACCAGTAACTGAAGGCTGTTGCTTCTGCTGTGCCTGCCACTCTCTGAGCTCTCCATCTTCAACTTCCCAAGAACAGACAGTGTCTCTTGTGTTATCCTGCAAGAAAACCTGTTACAATGAATCTCCCATCTGAGATGGCAGACTGGATGAAATTCTCCAGCATTTCTGACAAAAGGATTGGTGGTTGCAGGCAACACTTTTACAGTGACCTCACACTGACATTTCTAAGTCTTTTTCACCCTGGCCACAAACATGAGAAAGGGCCTATGACAGAGGTGACCCATCTGTGGGGTTGGAAGCAGAGAATTCATTTCCTTTCCATTTTTTTTTCTGTTGTTTCCTTCTAGTTTGCAGCCTTTCAGCCTAGCTGCTTGTCCAGACCAGATGTACACTATTCCAGGACTGGGTTAATGGCACCTCTCTACCTCCAACCAAGACCTAACACTGTTATTTCAGTTCCCTATTCCTTTAAGCAATAATTAAAAATACCACCCTTAGCACAGGTCATTGTCAGCAAATTGCTGCTTCTTGGAGATGAGAAGGCAGAGACTTAAGCAGCAAGGAAAGATTAACATAACCAGAACAAATTCAGAGTTACTGCACTTTATAATGGTAAGTCCTCATTCCTCTGGCTCTCTCCTACTTAAAACACTTTTATTACCCTTATGGTGTATTGTGTCCAATACTTAACCAGATTAAAATATGTCTGAAAGAAGACTATCTGGTTTAGTGTTTAGAGTAAATTAAATAATAATTGTTCCCTTATCACTCTGACTTTTTATCCAAGAACTGTAATAATATTTTACATGTATTAAATTAAGACTCCATCTATAGAAGGTAGGAAATAGTCCCACTTGGTGGAATCAAGAGAGAAAGAATCAGCCACTGTACATTATAGTACAGCTTCTAGCCACTCTGGAAATATGCCTGATTTGCAAGTGGAGCTGAATCCTTAGCAGAGCAGCTTTGGAAAGCACACAACTGAGCTTCAGTTCTGTTTTCAGAAGTGTCCCAAGCCCCTGCAGTTCATATTACTCTCCAGTGACACTGAGGTCCTGAACATGCTTTTGGAAGTGAAGCTGCACTCCTAAGCCACAGCCTCAGCCCCTACAGCACACTGACATCCATCTGAAATGGGCAGTGATAGGACAAGGGATGATGGTTTTCAACTGAAAGAGGGGAGATTTAGGTTAGATATCAGGAAGGGTCCCTCATTCACCATGAGGGTAGCAAGACATTGGAACAGGTTGCCCAGGGAAGCTGTGGCTGCCCCATCCCTGGCAGTGTTGAAGGGCAGGTTGGATGGGGCTTGGAGCAACCTGGGCTGGTGGGAGGTGTCCCTGCCCATGCAGAGGGTTGGATCTAGATGATCTTGAAGGTCCCTTCCAACCTTCACCATTCTGTGATTATTCAATTCTATGAAAACCCTCTACCAATGCTCAAGCCAGATGGCCCTTTAGTACAGACCAACCTCTTCAGCCCAGCAGCTAAACCTGGTAATGAAATTTCTTGCAAGGAATATCCTTCTCTCTGCTGAGGTCTGCAAATGAATTTCTGCCTCCTGGCAGATGGCAGAGCTGCCACACAATTCATATCTTGGCACTGCTACAGGCTGACCCTGCCAGGGCTTTTCTGGAGCACAAGATCATGATGAGATTCATGAAGAAGCTTGGAGGGACTCAATGACACTCAGGAAGATGGGTGGGAGCCTTCAGGTCTCTCCTGTCAGTTCCATAATGATATTGGAAAATACCAAATGATGTTGAGGTCAGGTAACATAATTCAAACATCAAGCACACTTATGGCATCCCCAGGAAAGCAAGGTTCATTTTGTGCCAGCATTTCAATCCTTTACCCTGCATGCAAGTGAATTTGCCTCACAATTTTAAAAACTATTTTATTCTTATTTATTCTCACAAATGTCAAGAGCAGCCTCATTGCACACTGGAGGGTCCTCCTGCACCATTTAAAACTGCAACTTGAATAAGCCTTTAACATTAGCTTTTTAAAAGAGGAACCTTCTCCAAGTGAGAAATGGCTCTTCTGGAAAAGGGATACGAAAGGGGAAACAACCCCCTGACCCATTAGGTGAGGGAGAACAACCTGCAGCACTGACACACAGAATCACAGAGGGGTGGGGGTTGGAAGGGACCTCTGGAGATCATCTAGTCCAACCCCCCTGCCAGAGCAGGATCCCCTAGAGCAGATCCCACAGGAACACGGCCAGGTTGGGAATGTCTCCAGGGATGTACAGATCTGAGTGTCACCACCCCAGCAAGGTTACAGCCAGAGCCACCAAGCATTTGTCATCTGAATCCCTTGATTAAAAATTCCCCCAGCCAAACATATTTGGTTTCAAAAGAACATGTTTTATATTCCCTAAGTTTTGTTCTTTCCCACTTCTAAATACCCATCCTTTTAGCCCCATCCCCTCACCTAGAAAATCCTGATGTTTTCTAAGCTGCTCTTTTTGTAATCTCATTCTGCAAAAAATAATGTGCCCTATTCACTCACTGCTTCCTTTCAATCACTAATGCTTGAGTTATTTCTCTGTGTGAGAGCTCCTTCTGTGCATTTAACATGTCACAAGTACTTGCTGATACTTGTATGAAGCACAGAAGCCAGAAGGCAAAGGTAAAACTGGGGACTGAGAGCTGCATTAAATAAATTGAACGCTGGAATTAAAAGTATTCCATGAAATTCCAGGCTCAATACATCATGTACCCACTAGATGGGGCAAAAAGCTACAGTCTGCTTTTTAAAAAAGCTCTTCATGTGCTCGTTGCAGTTTCTCATAGCCTGTAGAACTAGGGAGAAGTCCAGGGCAGAAAGAGCTTTGGGTGCTAAACTCCTTTTTTCAGTTCCAAAACTGCCCCAGCTCCTGTGTTCCCACCTTCCCCATGGACACACTGACATGCCAGGCCTGAATAACCACAGCCAGGGATTAAATAACTGAGCCAAACTTAGCAACAGGCTCCTCTGATGATGTTGGTGTGCAGGGAGCTCCATCCAACCCCACGCAGACCCTCAGCACCAAAGAATCTCAGAAGGAAATGAAAGGACCTCAACTCTTCCCGTGCCAAAATTTTCCCTCCTGCATAAACATCTTAAGTAGCTTAATGCTCCAAACCATTTGCTAAGCTTGGACTGTTGCCTTCATTTTAAGGCCCTGCTGCTCTGGTCATCTGAGAACCTTGGTCCAGACAGAGTGGGCGGTAGGAGGTGTTTTAGAATCCCAGAATGGCAGGTTGGAAGGAACCTCAAGGATCATCTGGTCCAACCCTTCCAGGCACTACTCCAGTTTGCATGAGGTGGCTCAGCTCCCTGTCAAGCTGAGACTTCAAACTGTCCAATGTGGGGGAATCCACCACTTCCCTGGGGAGACTATTCCAATGTCTGACTGTCTTCATGGTGACAAATTTACTTCTTGTGTCCAATTGGAATCTCCCCAGGAGCAACTTGTGCCCATGACCCCTTGTCTTTTCCATGTGACTCCTAAATAGGGATTTTCCATCTTCTTGGCAGCCCCCCTGTAAGTACTGGAATGTGGTGATAAGGTCTCCCCTGAGCCTTCTCTTCTTCAGGCTGAACAAACCCAGTTTTCTCAGCCTCTCCTGATGTCCCTGACAGGGGAATCGGGACATCTGCTTTATAAACAACTGCTCTGGGAGCTGTTTCTCCCCTTTCAGCATCAGTATTTGCCTCTCACAAAGTGAGCATCATATTCTAGTTAGAGGGATTTCAGGCACAGCAGAGGAACCAGTTACAAATATTCACTAGTGCTGCACTAACAAGCTGCCAGAGTAACCAAAGTCCTCCAGCTTTTAGGCTTCTATGATGCAGGAACACAGCAATGTTAGCAAATATTGCAGAATCCTGATCCAAAGTCATCAAAAATTAGTAAGAATTCCAAAGAAGCTTCCACTGATCTCCCATGGGCCACCCAGAAGGCAGCTCTGCTGACACACTGGGAGAATCCTTTTCCAAAAGCTTCCTCAAAAACACTTGGAGGACTCAATTCAGATATCAGGTAGGTTTTACAGGCTGAAATGCCACTACTAGTTGCACCATAATCCCAATAATCCCACCATCCCATACCAGTAGCTTGTTCAGCACCAAGGCTTTCCATGCATATTCATCCCAAATCTCTGCTCCTAGGAATTCCTGGAGTGGGCATTAGAGCCCAGTCTGCAAGTAACAAAACAATGGCAGAATTCTCTATAACCACATGCCACAAATGAGCTTTCTAACCACCACAATCTCCTCTCCAGAGGAAAGGCCATCAACCCACACCCAGGATTACCAGCTGATGAATTAAAATTGCCCACCTCAAAAGGCTTCTTCTCTTCTTTGTGCTTTAACGAGACCAGGTTAAAAGAAATGAACCAAAAACCTGGTGAAGCTCCACAAACAACAAATAAGCACAACTCAGTTTGCTGTGAACTTCCACTCTTGAAGGCAGGAAGATCTGATTTACCAAACCAGTTGATCTTTTCATGTAGGTCTTTTTATAGCTCTGGTCTCTGCTGGTGCCTGATGGCCCATTTCCTGTTACTCTGCCACCTGTTCAAAACACAAATGAACATTTTGGCTTCCTTCGAGTTGGCTGGTGCCTTGTGACTTCCAACAGACTTCTCCAAAGTGACCCAAGCACACAGAAAAGCCTGATTCTGCCCCCAAAATGGAGTGAGTTGCCTCGCTGCGATCCTGCTCGGCTCCCTGTGGACATGCAGCTGCTCCTGGTCAGAAGTGCACTCAGGTTTTAACAGGGATCAGTTTGAAGCAGGGGATAAGAGATCTTCAGCCCAAAACCCAGCAGGAGCAGCAAGCAGACTGAACAGACTCCCAGACTGAATCAGAGCATGGATGAATGAAGGAAGGAAGGCAGTTAATTTAGTTTGCCTTGCCTGTGGGCTCAGCCTGGCTTAGGTTTCTTATTTCTCTGCTGAAAGCTCTCATCTACCTCCAAGGATGACAATTCACCCCTAACAAGCCACAACCCTTTCTCCACCACCACCAAAGCCCCTTGCAGTGCTCAGAGAGGCAGCACGTGGCTCAGGATCCCATACTAGCTAAGCACACTAATGCAGTCCCATTAAAGGTCTCATGTCATGTCTGAAAACCTCATCTTCAATCACACACTTGGCCTGCAGCTCCTGCACCTCCATTCATTTCCCCCCTCCTTGTTTTGTAATAAATAATTGCCAGGCTTTCAAGGAGGAGGATAAATGGAAACAAGTCATTTGAGGCCTGCATTAAAATCAAGTGCTCTCATCTCTCTGTACCTGACCTTCTGGAAACTTCCTCCTCAGCCCTGCTGCAAATCAATAGCAGAGAGCAACGTGGTGCACACTCCACAGCACCAAGGAAACCTACTTGGTGTGGGGTGAAAAGAAAAAGTCCTTCCAGAAATGTCCTAGGGGAACTTCTGCTGATCAGGTAACTGCATCTCACCCACAGAGACAGAGAAATTTCAGCAGAGCAACTCCCAGGCATGATTGGGAAATATTTCTATACAATATTCAGTGTGAGAAATCCATTTCAGGGTAGTTAAGTAAGAGAAGCTGATTCCCAACTCATGTGTCTGCCTTCCTTATGGTGTCAAATCCAGAGCTGAGGGGGGAAGACAGGCATCTGTCTGTATATATCTGGTCCTGTGTGCCCCATCTGCTACCCAATGTTGTCTTTGGATTCATCAGGGTTTTTGGATGTGTCAAAAAAGTACCCAAATATTGTGCAGAAGGCAGAGAAATCTTTCTGAAGCAAAGCAGGATTCCCACATAAGCTGTGGTGGCTTCTCCCTTTGAAATACCTCTGTGGGAACACTGGTGGGCTGAGACTAACCCCTGGGAAACAGCTTAGGAACAGCAAAACCAGGGAACAAAACACCTTTAGTCACACTGTAATGAAGCAGCTCCAACCTCCTTCTTCATCCTGGTGGGAAATAATTGACTGGAGTCACTGTAGCTCTGAGGTTTTCACAACTATCTGATTTTTCTTTAAAGCAAAAATGAGAAAAATGTGCTGAAGCGACTGCTGGTAGAAGAACTCATTGCTTCCCCTCTTGCCTTAAAAAATACAGGGTATACAATCATATTGCAGACTTAGCAGCTCTGGAACCAGACCCTGATTTTGCCACTCTTTGCAGGCTGGTTTAAACTCTCTGGTCCAGAGTAGGAAAGGACAGGCAGGACCTTGGGAGAAATCAGTGTTGCCTTACATGGGCCAGGCTGCCCAGAGAGGCTGTGGAGTCTCCTTCTCTGGAGACATTCAAACCCCCCTGGCCACGTTCCTGTGTGATGTGCTCTGGGTGCCCCTGCTCTGGCAGGGGGAGCTTTCCAGGTCCCTTCCAGCCCCTGGGATTCTGTGATTCTGTGACATGAACTTTTCTTTCATAAAAAGAGTCAAAATGTCACTGTCCCAGGGCAACTCCTCATGTTCTGACCTCAGCCATATGGTGTACAAGCTGGTCAGAATAATTTCCCAGGATCCCAGATCAGTTTGGGTTGGAAAGGACCTTTGAGATCATTAGATCCAACCCCCTGCATGGGCAGGGACACCTCCCAGCAGCCCAGGCTGCTCCAAGCCCCATCCAACCTGCCCTTCAACACTGCCAGGGATGGGGCAGCCACAGCTTCCCTGGGCACCCTGGGCCAGGCTCTCACCACCCTCACACTCCACAATTCCCTCCTCATGTCTCACCTCAATCTCCCTCTCCCAGTTTTCATCCCTGCCCCCTTGTCCTCTCCTTCCCTGCCCTTGTCCCAAGCCCCTCCCCAGCTTTCCTTGAACACTTCCAGGGATATTTCATGCTATGTTCAGAGCCTCAGGTGGAAACAAAAAAGCAATCGAAAATGACACGGGGGATGCTTGAATTATTCCTGCAACTCTTAGGAAAGGAGAAAATCTCAGAAGGGTCAGAAGAGCTGCTCACCATTCCCCAGGGGCTGGGGGAACACTTTGGAGGAGTGGGAGGCTGGTGTGTGTGCCTGGCAAGCAGGGAGAGAGGAAATCCAGTATAATCAGCAAACACAAGAGGGAAGTGCAGCACCAAAATCCAACCCGGCGAGGAGAAGGAGCAACAGGCTTTTGTGCACAACGGTACAAAAGCCGGGAGGGTTTTGTGGCAGAAACTTTTGCCCCCTCCCCTCGTCCTGCTGCCTGGAGCCATGAAAAAAATCTCAGTTACTTCCCATGGCTTCAAGGCAGCCATTTCAGTGAGTGCAGTGAGAGTTGCCTTGTAGCCATTGTCTCCAACTACTTAATAGGGATAATTTGCAATTATCCACCTTTTTCCTTTATCTTCAACGATTTCACCTACCACCATTTGACAGAATGCCTCTAAAAAGATGTTACTAGAGCCCAGGAATCTGAATCCAGTCACTTAGGACTTTATCTTCAGTATTTCAGAGGCTGAGATGGAAAATCCCACCACTTTTGGTGCAGACTGGGAGTTTTCAGACTGAACTTTGAACACAGCCACGACAATTCTCCCATCTTCCTGATGCTGCAGGATGATTCCAAACCCCTTTGTCCAACAAAATCTTATCATATTTTTGCTTGTTGATATTTTTACGTTGCTAACAGCAGCTTGGAGCTCAGTTGTAGCTACTCCAGGCTTGCTTTTAGCCCAGCCTGACTCCAAGGATCCCAGCAGGGCCACGGGCCATTGACACAGATCCCAGGGAAATAGGAACCCAGGTCAGAAGTAGGAAGCTCAAATCATTCACCCAGACTTTGTGGTCTTTAAAATGAGACATATACAGTGTGGAAACTTTCCCCAGAGTGAAACAGAATGAGAAACAGATGGGAAATTATTTGCAAACAGGAACTCTTTTCTTTCCTTGTTTGCTTGCCCTGGTTCGTTTACCCCTCCAAATCCTAACAAGAAGCACCAGTAGGATAACAGGACTGCAAAGTACTTCATCCTAGCAGTGCTGGATAAACAAAACTCCAAAGCAACACATTTATTTTTATGTGAAGTGTTGGTTAAGGCATCAAGTCTTACCTTGGGCCCCAGCCCAGCAGACATGCATGGACTTAATTTCACTGCTGGGACTACCAGGGGGTTGTGCTGAGCAGTGAAGTGAAACATGTGTGAAGATTTCTAGGACTAACCAGTAAATCTAAATTATTCCATTTGCAGCTGACAAGAGCAAGGTTTATGCTAAGTATCATTAGTGGAGATTAGAGTTTTGACTGAGCCTGTTTCATTTGCAGGCAGATAAAGACAGTAGCAGCTGATATCAAAGCACCATGTAAATTTATGCCCCAAGTGTGAATGTGACATTTTAGTAAATGATTGCAAAGAGTTACACATGGAGCCACACATGGTGGAATTTAATTCTCAGAGAACAGCCTCTACTTTGAGCCATTCATGTAATGAAGCTTTAACTCTGGAATGAATTGCAAACCCTTGCAGCTGAAGCAGGAGGTTGGCTGATGTCCCTTCATCCTGAAACCACATCTCTAAGTTCCTCTCAAGCTACATGGATGTATCGACAGCAAACGTGCATGTAAAACAATCCTCTTCTGCAATAAAAATGTGTGTAATTAAAGTGCTGCTTTCCAGATAAAATTCTTATCATAAACATCAAAAATTGGTCTCTCGTGCTTCTAATCATATTTGATGACTACACCAGAAATACTTCTTCAGGTTTTGCTTCTGCCAACCTTTCCTGCTTTATTGCTGGGTTATTGTTTCTATTTCAAGCAACATTGGGAGACTTGATTAATCATTTTCACTTTCACTTGTAAGCACTTTCACTCTCTTCTCCATTCAAAGCCTGCTGCTGTATCCAAAGAGGGGAAAGTTAGAAAGCAAAAGGAACCAAAGAAAAATGAGAAAAGGAACTAGAGCAAACCTTAGTGTCACTCAACTGCTTTTAGCTCATTATTGCCTGTCTTGGAGACTGAATCAACCCACCAACCTTCGTATCTTTTCCAACAATTCTACAAAAGAATTGGGAAGATTTCAAGTGACCATAAACACTCCCTTCCCTTCCTTTTCAATAATTGTTTTGTGGTTTTTTTTAATATGCATTTTTCCTGATAAGCTTCTGAGAAGGGCCCCACTAATGATACAGGGATAAAGCTAAACAAAAACAAAAAAGAATTGCAACAAAAACCAACGGACAAAAAGGCCTTTGCAGAAAATGCTGCAGACTCTGTACAACCTCTCTGGCAGATGAGTGTATTTTACTGTGTGTGGGAGGTGGGGAAATCCCAGCAGCTTTCTATTGTACCTCCTTATTTCTTGGCTCCTTCCCAAGCAAATAAATTCATACAAGTGTAGCAGAACCAGACATGAACACCAATAGATAAGGCAGCCAACGCTCAAGATGTTTCTTGCACATGGCCTGGAAGTTGGGAGCCTGTTCATCTTTTGTTTGCTCAACTGTTCTTCCTCCAGCAGAGCCCAGGATTACAGAGAGCAGAGCACGACAGGCTCACCCTGCTTCTGAAGCCCAGGGTAAGTGGATTTTATCCCCATATGCTAATTTTCCAGGGGCTTTACTTCCCTTTGAAAATCCCATCCATGTCACTGACCAGTCTGGCAGGCATTTTTCCCAGCACACTGGATGTGCACTTGGCCTGCCCTGCATTATTCAATTAAAAGGAATATTTGCTGCATGGAGCTATTTGCTGTATAGATGAAAGAACTGGGCACTGCTCAGGTTAAGGGAGGGGAAGGTCTGTCTTTGCAAAGCCTCAGCTACTCACTAGTCCTGTGTCAGAGCTTTGTTCAATTTTCAATGACCCATGAAAGGCCATTTTGCTGAGACTGCCAAACCAAGCTGCCATCCCTCCTGGCAGGCAAATTTTGCCCCAACATACATACCCTGAGTACCACCACCCCATGAGGCCACCAAATAAGAGAACTGGGCTCCAGCAAAGAGCTGGCACAGGAAATCACTTCCTAGGCACATCCAGCAAGAAAGCCAGGAGTTCTTCCTCACACAGAATCCCCTGTTGCCTTCTGACCAAAAATAGCTCCAAGCATTTGAAAATACATATGTTATTTCATTTTTCTTTTACACTGAGAACTGGGAATGAGAGGCAATCTGTGCTAGATGTCATCTAGATGTCATCTCCTACCCTCTGCTCCCAAAGTGCAATATCTGAAGGACACCTGATGGTCCTGCTCCACTCCACAGCTCTATGCACAAATGAAGGGATTATGATAAAATGCAAAGGGATTTTATTATTTTATTTTTTTTTTTATGTAATGAGGAAAGTGCACTCCAAATTTGAAGGAAATCCAAATGAGAAAAGCAAATTCTCCAGTGCCTGTGGCCAGCTTGGATCATCCGAGGCCCAAGCTCCAGCTGCTCTTGAATGAAGCCAATAGAGCTGTGACCAACCCTGGGCCCAAATCCACCCCCACACCTCCAGGTCTGCAGCAGAGTTTGGAGCTACAGCCTCAAGGAAATAAAAGCTGGAGATGGCTAAAAAAAATAATAAATAAATCCTCTGGTTCTTCTGGAATGCTCTGCAAACCCTGCTGAATCCCCCCAGAGCCCAAATCTGATGGCAGAGGTTTGAGGTGAGGTAGATACACTGAAGGGTGAGAAAAGTCCTTTCACAGACTTCTGGACAAAATACAGGATCCTGTTCTATAAAGCAGCTGCTCTTTCTATTTTTAAATACTCTGGAGGGACTCAAATATTGCAGTGATGAGAGAAGGGAAGGCTCATATAAGTACCTAGGCAGATGGATGCTTAGCAAAGGCAGGAAACTACCCCTGGGAGACAGAGCCACAAATCAATGCTCATTCCAACTCAAGTATCAAAGCCCAAACAGGTAAAATATCTGGAGAAAGGTGGTTTAGGATTTAAGACCAAGCTGCCATCAGGAATGCTGTTCTTCAACTTTCACCAGGTTGTTCCCAATGTGAGCAGAGGGGTGTTATGACCCAAAGCCCAAGCAGTCCCAAAGCACTGCCCACAGAGCCATCTCCAACCACCACCTAGGAAACAGGCTGAAGTTTGCTCAAGTTTCATTCCTCTCAACTTTGTAAAAACTCTTACCGATTTTGACTCAATTTTCATGCTGCTTTGAATCAAGTGTGAGGCAGCTGTTCATTTTTCTCAGTGATAAATCACCAGTTCTTGACATTTGGAAACTCAGGAAGGAAAAAAAAACAGGGTAAAAAGTGCTGAGGGTGGACTCTGTTTTAACTGTAATTATTCATCACATTGAGATGCTCAACCCCAAAGGCATTTTTGACACCACTTCAAGATGCAAGTAAATAAATGAAAGATGGACTTGCTGAAGCAAGTAACAAGGGCTGTAGCCCTCCTGCCTCCAGCTGCTGATGGGCTTAGAGTTGCCATGATTATCTCTGTATGTAAAATGGCTTAAGCATAGAATCAGGGAATGGTATGAGTTGGAAGGGACCTTCAAGATCATCCAGATCCAACCCCCTGCATGGGCAGGGACACCTCCCACCAGCCCAGGCTGCTCCAAGCCCCATCCAACCTGCCCTTCAACACTGCCAGGGATGGGGCAGCCACAGCTTCCCTGGGCAACCTGGGCCAGGCTCTCACCACCCTCACACTCCACAGTTCCCTCCTCATCTCTCACCTCAATCTCCCTCTTCCAGTTTTCATCCCTTCCCCCTTGTCCTCTCCCTCCCTGCCCTTGTCCCAAGCCCCTCCCCAGCTTTCCTGGAGCCCCTTCAGGCACTGGAAGCTGCTCTAAGGTCTCCCTGGAGCCTTCTCTTCTCCAGGCTGAACACCCCAACTCTCCCAGCCTGGCTCCAGAGCAGAGCTGCTCTAGCCTCTGAGCATCTTCATGACCTCCTCTGGACTCTCTCCCACAGCTCCATGTCATGCAAATCACTGCTCAGAGTTCAGGCAACAGGGATCTTGCAGTGTCCCTCATTGGTCAGTGTTTGCCTTATGGCAGCCTTCTTTTCTCCTTCCCTTGTCTGGGGACGGGAGGGAGAAGGGCCAGTCTTTCCCTTGCTGCTCCTACAAAAAGGAGGTGCTGGCCCAGGAGGAGCTCCACATCCTTTCCCTGTCCCTCCCTCCCCCCCAGGGCAACAACACAATTCAACTGGTAATAATTCAAAAGCAGAGTCTTGAACAAGGACTTTCTGAAAGCACTCGACCCCCTTTTTTGAAAAGAGGGAGGTTTGGAAGGAGGAAAGCAAAACCCCTGCTCTGTTTCCTGCTGTTGTGCTGCTTGTTTCAGAATATTTCCTTTGTTAGAGAGTCAACCCTTTGCATGTGAACACAAGGAGGTGGCATCAGGCAGGGAAGACAGCTAAATTTGGCTCCAAGTCCTTAGGAGCTTGACCTCTTCCTATTTCAGTATATAGCAACACTCCCACTCCCTGGCCAGTGGGGCATTTTTAAACACTCTCCCCACAATTAATTGTGCTGCATTGAAGGAAGTGATATAAATATTCCCCTAAGAATGCATTTTTCCTGGAGGAAAAGGGGTAATATTTGAGGTTTCTTTCACTCAGGAAAATAGTAGAAGAGCACAGAGAGCACAGACAAGCCTGTTGCTGCAGGAACTTGCACACTTGCCTGGCTTGAGGCACCTGGAAGCTGTTGCAGTGAAGTCAGGAAAGTGATTAGCAGGAATAAATTAAGCACAGAGAGAAATTTCCAGGCTCAGGCCAGCAGAGGGAAGGGCATGTTGAAAAAAAGAAAAAAGAAAAGGGAAAGGTGTTATGTGAAAATCTGGCTGCATTTTAAACCCAACTGCACATCCCAGATTTCCTTTCATAGATTTCATTCTTTTCACTAAAATGATTGATAATTTAGGGGACTGAAACAATGTTCTGGTGGTTTGCATTTTTAAAAATTTGCTTTCTACTTTTCTTTCCCT
>NW_009952719.1:1427457-1429905 GCF_000747805.2 Chaetura pelagica
CTATTTGATCCCTAAACAGCTTCATTTTCAGCTTTCAATCACAAAAAAAAAAAAAAAAGAAAGGTGGGAGGAAGGATTATTTCAAGGCACGTATTTTAATTGTTGGGAAGCAAACAAAAAAGGGCTGCTTCCCACTGCAGGGACTGTGAGGGAAAAAAAGCAGAGGCAGGTGAAATGCAGAAGCACTCACTAAAGCTACAAGGACATGAGGTTTGTACTGAAAAACCATTTCAAACCAGTATGCAGCCAGTTTCACTGGTGGATTATGAACGACTTGGGGTTGATGTATAAACATCCTATTTCTGTTCCTTCTTGTAACAACTTTGGTGCCTCCAGTGGAGTTTTTTTTTGCAGCAATTCCAACCAACACAACCTCAAGATTAAATCTGCAATATTATAACTTCTACACTGTCTTTTTTTTTTTTAACTGATCATGTGAATCTGTCACAGCTAGAGGAAAGGGATTCTTAGCTGGGCAAAGTCCCTGGAAGTTACTTCCATAGGAAAATTACATTTTTATTGTTATTTCCTGATTGAGTAATACAGCTGGAGCAAAAAACCACATGTATGAGTGAAGTTAAATTAAAACACAACAAATCCTCACAGCTTTCCCTGGGCTGCAAGCACCATGGATCAGGTTCTCCTGGGAATGGCAGTGCTTGTCTGGGAACTGGGAGGGTGGGCTGGGTGTTCATTTGGCCTTTTTCATCTCCCCCTTTCACAGGTCCAAAAGGAGCTGAATCTTTCTGGTGCTCCTAGCATGGCTGGGGATGAGTTGGTTGGTGATGAGCAGTTCTGGGGGCTCTGGCAATGGATGTTTCAGTGCAAATGTTGTTGTTAATAACCCTTACTGCTCCTCCTCTGGTAAAAAGGAATAGATGGGGTTCCTGATCCAAATTTCCCAGTCACAAAACATCTAACCCAGCTGAAACCCATGACTAAACGCTCCTTGCTTTCCCCCACTGCCTCTAATGAACTTCTTGCCAATTAACAGCGGGGCTAAAGGAAAGAACCAGCGCCTCAGCGACATCAAAGGAGTTAAGAAGTGACTTGAAGAGATGAACAAGCAGTGCTTTGTGCACTGTCCCTTCTGGGGCTTGTGTTTTCATGGTGCTTGTTAGTTCAGGCAGCGTGAGGACGACTGGCCAGCCCGTTGCCCCTGTGGGAACACAGCCCCCAGTGTCCCACGGGAGTGCTGGCTGCTGCACGTGGCCTTTTCTCACCATTCCTTTGGGCAGAGCAGCAGAAAACCAACTGGCATGGCAGGGAGATGGAGTGGAGAGTTGGGAGGGGATTGTTGTTGGTTGTTTTTTTTCTCCTCATCTCTGGCTTCATTGATACAACAAAATGGACCTGGGCTGTTTGTTCTCCCTAACAATAACTGTTGTGCTAGATTGGTCACTTCCCATACCCAACATGAACTGCTGTACTTTAAAAAAAATGCCTCTCCATAGGTTTTATTTCTTTTGTTTCTTTTTAATTTCAAGTTGTTGTCCATAGCCCTGTCCATAGCCATAGAGCTGGGCCTGCTCTGAGAAGGTCAGTGCTGGTATCTGCTGATCTGGTGCCCCTGCCCATGCAGGGATCTAGATGATCTTGAAGGTCCCTTCCAACCCAACCCATTCTGGCATTTAAATGAAGAGGAAAGCAGGGAGGCTGTGGGATGATTGGTGAAGGAGGAAAGAAGAGACATCAGAAAAAAAACAACAAACAAAGGAGGATACCTCTTGCTACATAAAAACCTCTTGGTTTACACCCTGAACGTAACAAAAGTCTGAGCTGAAATACAAGTATGAAGAAAGCAGCAACATGTGTCCCACCCAGCCCATAAGAAGGTGCAGCTTTTGCAGGGGAGAGGAGCAGTGCTTGGTGTCCCTTATGCTGGGAAGGGCAGTCCCTGCCCTGGGACAGACCCACTCTGAAGCCTCAGGAGAGGGCTGAAAAGGATGCAGAAACACCAGGCGGAGGGAGAAACCCTGGAGCACAACTCCTTTCCCTCCAGCTGCACCCCACCCACACCACAGCAGTGCCAAGGGGTGGGCAGAGCCCCTGCAGCCCATCTTGGACCCCCACTTCTTCCTGCACAGCCAGGTCAATACCCTTCCCAGAGCTTTCCCTCCAAGAAAAAAAAAACAACCCACCCCAAAAGAATTGCTTGTGTGCTTTTTGGTGTTGAGTTATTTCAAAGCAAACCTTCCTTCTCCTACCTGCCCCATTCACTCGGGGCTCCCCTTCCCCACATCCCGAGCACCCCCCGAATCTCAGCCCAGGAGGGAGCTGCACCCCCCGAATCTCCAGCCCAGGAGGGAGCTGCACCCCCCAAATATCCTGCCCAGGAGGGAGCTGCACCCCAAAATATCCTGCCCAGGAGGGAGCTGCACCCCTCGAATCTCAGCCCAGGAGGGAGCTGCACCCCTCGAATCTCAAGCCATGGAGGAAGGTGCACCC
>NW_009952719.1:1432853-1472388 GCF_000747805.2 Chaetura pelagica
CCCCCCCGAGCTGGAAAGGGGAGCCCATCGTTCCTGTGCTTTGAAAATAAGGAGCCCTTGGCGCGATTGCTTGGGCTGACTCGGTCACCCGGGAGATTCCCTTCAACCCACATCCAAGTCAAGCAAAAAAGGGCCGGAGCCGGCAAAGAGAATTTCCACAGTCCAAAGCGGTTGTTTTTTTTTCTTGCCCGACTTTGCAGTGCCCTGATGTCACCTCCCTGCACGTGCTCGTGCTTGACGTTAATTAGGCAGCAACCTAATGATAACTTCATAAGGACTCTCCCAGTTTCAAACCCCCGAGGCGGGGCTCTGTGCTTTTGGGATGCAAATGGAACCAGCGGGGATTGGGATGGTTCCTTGATCTGCTTAAGTTTTCCTCTTGCTGCTGCTACCAAGCAGGGCTCGGTGGGTGTGCAGCCTGGCTCTGTGCAGGTTGGTTAATTTAGAAATACAGACACACACACACACACGTGCTGTTTTAAGGACGTGTGTGTGGAGTCCTGAGGTTGCCACGGATGGGGAGAAAATCCCATTGTGTGTTTTCCATTGTCCTACTTATGCTGCTGATGTCTGGCAGGGCTCTGCACTTATCTGGTGCAATCAACATCCAGCATTTATGGACAATGGATGCAAATGGAGATAGCAGGAGGCTGGTGACTTCATGCCCTGCCCCTTTGGAAAAACAGATGTGCAGCTTTCTGTGCAGCTAGAGGGGAAAAAAACCAGCTTGATACTGTGAATGAAACTAGTTATTACCTGTGGCATCAAGGCTGAGAGTCAGCCCCAGCCTCCTGTTAGCTGAGGAACTATCTCTGTGGTTCACAGTGTTGCCCAAGGAAACACTCACGTTTGACAGAAATGGACCCAAAGTTTCATTCTAGGAGCCAGGGAAGGTTGAACACAGAGAACAAGTCAGAGAAAGGAGCAGAATATCCCCAACTGCAAGGAGTACTTATTGCAAATATAACCAGCCAGGCAGGTGAAACTGTCTTGGTGCTAAATTCAAGATCCATCCAGATAACCCTGTGTGACAACTCAGCTCCTCAAGTAGCAATTAGTGCCCCTATTCCAGCCTGCTGGAAATGCTACAAATCATTCATCATTAACATTCAGATAAGCAGCAAAAATGGAAATAAAAGCAAGCCCCTTAGTACTGCCACCAAGGGCACAGCACACAGGTTTGGAAGCACGAGGGGTAAGACCACATGGGCAAAAGGACATTCCCTAAAGGTCATTGCTTCCCAGAAGCTGCTTTTTAACCCCAGCACAGCCCTCTGCATGTGTGGATGAAAGTGTCTCCTACGTTTCCCAGGTGGTAAAAACTTTCCCAGAGATGTTATTGAGAAGTAGCCTTAGAATAAAAAGCCTTTTTGAGTCTTCTCCTAAAAGTCTCCCACCCGTTTTCTACCCCAAAGCCACAGTTACAGCAGAGAAGTGAGAGAAAAGGGGGATTTCAGACCTGTGCCTGTAGATCCTGCATGAGGATACCAGCCAGGTTATCTGTTTGGATGCCTTCTGCAAAGCAAAGCTCCAAGCTGTCAGACTAGTCTGACAGACATGTCACAAAGTGTCATTTCTGTTGGAATCAGTGGCCTCCTGGCCTGGGGGCACTGATTGAGGCAGGGGACAGAGAGGGCTGTTGAAGGTGGGTGAGAGACTCAGGAGCTACCTGGAGATCCTGAGAGTGCTGCTTTCAGATGTGGCATTGAGATCCTCAGAGATAATCACATTGGCTAACTTGCAACTTCTAATTTAGCTTGAGTAACTTCACATACCTCACACCCCTACCAACAGGCCAGCTTTTGTCTAGTCATAACAGAAATTGTTAATTATCTAGTAATACTTCTCCATGCTTACAGTTTACAACAGCAATAAGAGCTCAGATGGCCAGGATGATCCTGGGCTTGCCCTGCTGACAGGAGCTAAGCATTCTCATGTTCATTTTATTTTCCTGGTTTTGTGTTACTTTGGCTGAGCCACTTCCACCCTATATATGCTACAATAATACAAGGTGAAAGACTAAACCTGATTTCCAAGTGTTACTGGATGGTTAGAGTACCCAGCTCAGTTGAAGGTAGGACGTTGTATGAGACAGGCTGAAACAAAGAGAGGATGTCATCAGCATTTACACTTGTCTAAGTGTGAAGTGAGGTGTGAAGTGAAAAACTGCCCTGGGTCTTTTGTTCACATAAAGGTGTTATTAAATAAGCCTTTATTTGTCCATCCTGCGTGTGGTTTGTGGGGCACTGGGGATAAAGGGTCCACCAAAGAAGGGCAAATCTTTCATTTCTGAGCAAAGATAGATTGAGATACTGACATTAACAGAGCTGCACTGATGGCAACATCCCTCAACCCAGACTGAGACCCCAGGGGTTTCCCCACTCAATTCCTTGTGGACACAGGCAGTGGAGCAGCTCTGTTTGTCTTTTCCTCCTTCTCCCCAGCAAGAGCTCCAGCTCCAGCTAGGCTGCTCTAAATCACCTTTGGATGCATCTACCTGTTGCTCAAACCTCTGCAGTGTCATCACTTTGAACTGTTACCATGAAGAGCTGGTCTATTTTATTATTTTTTTTGTCAGCACACAATCATTACTTTCTCATGTTGCAATTAGCCCATTACATTACGTACTGTCTAGTCACACAGGAGGATGCTGTCCCAATTCCAGGTAGTTCCTGATTAGAAGCAAGGCAGGAAGACAAAGGTGATGTTATGATGGCCATTTTGGACATTAAGACAAACATTTTACCCAGGGTGACACCAAAATCTAACCAGGTCCCCAGTGTCTCCAGACCCTCAACACAAAAATGGGCTTCATACAGAAGAAGATTCCACACAACTGTTATTTCCCAGTTGCCATGAAATCATAGAATGGTTTGGGTTGGAAGGGACCTTCAAGATCATCCAGATCCAACCCCCTGCATGGGCAGGGACACCTCCCACCAGCCCAGGCTGCTCCAAGCCCCATCCAACCTGCCCTTCAACACTGCCAGGGATGGGGCAGCCACAGCTTCCCTGGGCACCCTGGGCCAGGCTCTCACCACCCTCACAGGGAAGAAAAATATTGTACCTCTTCTCATGATGGATCTCCTGACAGTGGTTGCACCCACAAATCTAGTCTGACTGCCAGAACCTCTCATTATTGTGTGATACTCCCTAGATAGGTGCTAATAGTCCTTCCTGAGCATAAAGGGGATGCACAATGTAGTTTACAGACCATTGAAACCACATGAGAGCACTTGAAACTATTATGCATGTACAAGCAATTAAAAAAATCTATATGTAGCATGTATCTGTAAAATGCTACATGTTGGAAAACTTAGTGAGGGACTGCAAGTGCTTTCAAGATGGAAAAACAGCCTTTCACCAGACTTAAACAATTGGAAATAATTTAGGGATAAGCAGTTGGAATCCTCTAGCCTGCATGGTGCAGAAAATCAGTGTGGCTGCAGAACAGGTTCAGTGATTAAAAGCTTCATGTCAGAATTTAAACTCCTCCAAAACATCTTTAAAAACAAAAAGTTAAGATTCTAGTATAAGGGGAAAAAAACCAACACCACCACTTTCTTTGTTTTAATTCAGAGTGTGCATCTGTGCATAAATATATAAACATGGAAAAATTAAAATGTTATTTGAGTTTCTGCATAGAAGCCTGAACTCAAGGCACAGCCCCAAGGTTCAGATGAGATCCAGACCCAGGAAAAGGAAGGTAATTCTCTGCTCCCCTGTCATAACTCAAACTGAATAAATCACTGTTCAGAAACAGAACACTTAAATTACAAGCATCATGCTTTTTTGTTGCAGTCCTCTGTCTGATAAGAGATGAGCACTGTTCTTTGCACAGGTGGCAAAGCTTGAGAAAAGGGGATCATCTTGGCTGGACTGACTGGGAGAGTTGGGGTGTTCAGCCTGGAGAAGAGAAGGCTCCAGGGAGACCTTAGAGCACCTTCCAGTGCCTGAAGGGGCTCCAGGAAAGCTGGGGAGGGACTTGGGACAAGGGCAGGGAGGGAGAGGACAAGGGGGAAGGGATGAAAACTGGAAGAGGGAGATTGAGGTGAGACATGAGGAGGGAATTGTGGAGTGTGAGGGTGGTGAGAGCCTGGCCCAGGTTGCCCAGGGAAGCTGTGGCTGCCCCATCCCTGGCAGTGTTGAAGGGCAGGTTGGATGGGGCTTGGAGCAGCCTGGGCTGGTGGGAGGTGTCCCTGCCCATGCAGGGGGTTGGAACCTGATGATCTTTCAGGTCCCTTCCAACCCAAACCAGTCTGTGATTCTATTCTCTTCTACAGGCAGGTCCATAATGTTGGTCCAGTGTGGAATGCTTTGCTCCTGGGTGGATCTCCTGACACTAGCTGTAATTGCAAACAATTTCCCCTCGTAAAAATGGGATAGACAAGAATATTGTACAGGTTATAATGAATCAACTTCACTGCTTGCCCTATGCTATACATTTCCTCCTTCCTCCCTCCCACAAAAGACCACCTGGGTTCAACTCTGTGTTCATGGGCATGAAGAGGAGTTAATTCACAAAACTGTACCACATTTCCCCTGGCCCTGAATAGAACCAAACCAGTCTGATTTTTATTTGCTTTCTCAGTCCCTGTGAGAATTTCAGAGTATTAAGAGTTTCATTATTCTCAAAGAAAAGCAGCTCAGATTCAGTTTTCAAACAGCAAAATCTTCTCTTGTGTTTTGAAAATGTTTTTGAGGCTGCTAAAACATGTTTTGCTTAGTAACAGACTTAGCAACACAGCAGCATTCAGCACAGAAAGGCTGCAAAGTCTCTCATTCCTCTAGGGTCTGAGCTGGATTTGGGAAAAATACTGCATGGAAAATAATGCAGCAGATAGATTTTGGATTTTGAAGTGGGTTCTGTTCCTTCATGGCCTTGCCTTTAGGGTATTAGTTTTCTGGAAATGCTCTTGGCTGAAATTCATCCTACTACAAAGGACCAGCCCAAAGCGTCAGCATCCCATAATTCTCACTTAAGCCCAAGCTTTAGAAGGGTTTCATGGTTCACAGTGACTTGTGTTGGCCCAGGGTGTGGAGAGAAACCCCATCCAAGTGAAGAAGCTGATGGACAGAAATGTTTCTGGGAGCACCAGTTCAAGGCTACATTGAAAGTGGCCTTCCAAGGTTAACAACACTGGAGGAAGCAGAAAATCCAGGTGGCACAGCCACAAGGCTTAGGCAAAAGCTTCCTCTGATGCTCTGCCTGTGCCCATCACTCAAAAAAGTGGGTTTCAGGTTTGGATAGAACCACTGGCCCATGCAAAATACAAACTTTCTAACCGAAATCCTCCCATTCCCAGCACGGCCGTCAGAGCGCTGGGCACTTGGAAGCAGGAGCTTGATAGGAAGTGTTTGTGACCCGTTTGGGAGAGGAAGAACTTGCTGGAGATGCACCCTGTGGCAGATCACTGGGCCAAGATCTGCTTCCTCCATCGTGACCCTCCCTTTTTTTCTGTCAGAGTCTTTGTGAGAAGCTGTGGGGCAGGCAGCTCATTTTCCCCCCGCGGGGTTTAACGGCCGAGATCCTGCCTTGTAACTTGAGCAATGGTTTGAGCAATTAACTGGCCTGGTTCATCTACTGCAGTTCCCAGGTTCAGCACTGAGGCCTCTGAACAATTTTGTCCATCTGGGCTGGAAAGGTTCCAACAGGTCTGCAGTGCTCAGTGGAACATGGATACTGCAATTGAGGTAGCAGCTGCCAGGGAGGTGCACGGGAGAAAAGCTGGAGCAAACACACATTTGGGAGCCAGTCCCATGGCTCCTCTGCATATGGATTGGTTTTTTCTTCCTTGGCTTTATTGCAGATTTCTGCTGTGGGACCAAGAGATGAGGAGTGCAGGATTCAGGCTGTCACATGCCAGCAGCTCCATGGGGTTTAGTGTGGGGGAGGTCTCTATCAGACAGTTCCTTGCTTTAGAATATAAAGTGATATAACATAGAGGGCTCTTTATTTCCACTGTCTAGCCTGGAAACTGAGGCACAGAGAAGCTTCTACATCAAATCTGTAGTCAGGCTGGGACTTGCAATCAAAATCTGTAGAGTTTCCATCTATTAGCTTAACCATAAGGCTTAGATATCTGGTCTAAATAGAACATCTATTTCCATGACATTGTATAAGATTTTCAAATGGAGAGAGACCTTCTCCTGTCAGAGGTGGAAGAAGTTGTTCCTGTGATAAGATCACACTCTAAAATGATAAGGGCAGCAGCAGCAGTCCGTGTCACCTCAGTGATTCAGGATGCTGTGCACATAACTGCCACCAATCATATCTGATTGTTGGAAGAGGTGGGACAATCAGATCTTCTGATACTGACAAAGAAAATGCTTCTGCCACCAACACGGAGAAAATGGTGAAAGGTCAGAGCATCCCTAGACACAGATTGCTCACAGCAGAGCCAAGGTCAGCAAGTCACTGCAATATTTGCTGCAGAAGCTGCCCAGAGAGGAAACTTGCACGTGTTCAGGGGAGGAAAACCCCCCCATCTTCCCAGTGCCTTACTGGGTTCTCTCATTTAAATGTCTAAGTACCATCACCATATGCACTGAGTTCCTGGCTCAGAGGCAAGCCAGCCAGAAGACAGCAACCCCTGGATTTCTGAGGTGTGTTTCAGGGCTATCAAACTTTGGCAACCAGTGTAAGAGATGTCAGAAGGTTCCCTAGGCCCTGAGTACTTGGTTTGTTTTGGTATAGAAACGACATGAGGACAAGAGAACATCAGCTTGTGTTTCTGTCTCTGTGATGATTTTTTTGCTTTGGAGCAACTGCCCTGAACTTGATGGTACTGGGAAGGAGAGGAGCTTCAGTGCAACCCAGACCTCACTGGTCAACGACAGAGCCTGCAAAATTACTTTGTGCCTTCTGGTGTCAAAAACTTAAGCAGTTAATAACTTGATCCTTAGCATGTAATTCCCTTTCAAGCTACATTACCAGTTTCAAGTGATACAGATACCAGTGTTATCTTTTCCTTTCCTGTCCCTTTTCTCTCTCACTTCACAGACCTGATACTACTGTCAGGAGACAGTTGAAATTTACTGACAAGATTCTCCAGACAAAGACTCACTAGAGTAGCTCATGATTTCAGATATTGGACCATTTGAATGGAGCTTTGTTTGCATAAAATCCTGATTATTCTTCCCTCTCGGAGGCTCAGTGACAGTGGCAGCATGTTGGCCTGTTTCTGCAGAATTCTGTAGCATTTCCTTACAAAGACCTTTGGAAGTTTACCCCTAGATTAAAAATTCACTCCTAGGTTAAAGGTTTACCTCTAGATTAAAAGTTTACCCCTAGATTACTGCTGCCACCTTGCTATGCAAGAGCCCATCCTCCAAGGGTGTTTCCAGCCCTGGGGACCCTCCTGGAACTTGCAAAAAACTTAAAACACATGTATAATTTGGTGCTTTTAACTGTCAAGTGCTAATCCTGCTGGCTCCTGATGAATCTTGCTTTTTCAAGTCAGTTTTGAAAGTGAAGCTTAGACTCCCAAGCCTTGCTCACACTTGGAAATGTTGCCTTAGGTTTTAACTGGCGCTCGTAGTGGATTCACAGCATGTGCTCTGCAACTGCAAGAAGAATAGAGACATCTATGTGTGTGTCTGTGCTGCACCAGTCTAATTATCCTCAACAAGCAGAGTCATCAAAGAGCTGTAGTTCAGCAGCTGACAGCATTTTGGATGCCATCACCAAGACTGGCTGCAGGCTTTGTGCCTTACAATGGGGTGCGAGAGGCGCGGGTGTCTTAGTCACCCCCTCTATAAACAGACCTGGAAAGAACAGGCCTGGGGTTTGCTGGGCATTACTCTGCCCCCACCACATCCTCTGCTGCCTGGTTGTGCACAAAGACTGAGCCTAGAGAGCAGAATAAAGTAGAGGAAGAAAAAAAAACAGCAAGAAATAACAGGATGGGTTGAGGGAAGATGATCCAAGAGCTGGAGCAGCTCTGCTCGGGAGCCAGGCTGGGAGAGTTGGGGGGTTCAGCCTGGAGAAGAGAAGGCTCCAGGGAGACCTTAGAGCAGCTTCCAGTGCCTGAAGGGGCTCCAGGAAAGCTGGGGAGGGACTTGGGACAAGGGCAGGGAGGGAGAGGACAAGGGGGAAGAGATGAAAACTGGAAGAGGGAGATTGAGGTGAGACATGAGGAGGGAATTGTGGAGTGTGAGGGTGGTGAGAGCCTGGCCCAGGTTGCCTAGGGAAGCTGTGGCTGCCCCATCCCTGGCAGTGTTGAAGGGCAGGTTGGATGGGGCTTGGAGCAGCCTGGGCTGGTGGGAGGTGTCCCTGCCCATGCAGGGGGTTGGATCTAGGTGATCTTTCAGGTCCTTTCCAACCCAAACCATTCTGTGATTCTATGAATTGCTGAAGTCACAGCAACGAAGCAGCTCACAACCAACTAAACAGTGTCCTAGACAACTTGTACCTTGTCTGTGTTCATAAGACACAGGTGCTGCCCTTTCAAGTCCACTCTCTTAATATTTCTCCTGCAGCTTTGACAAGTTCCAGCAGCAAAAGGCACTTTTTAAGGTACTCCTGAAGCCCCCACAACTCACAGTATGCAGCCAAGAGATGCTGACTTCACACACGGGTGGAGCAGGAACCATCACTCCTCTGCTCCCCAAGAAGCCTCATCCTTGCCTTTTCTTTTTTAACAAGGACTCCCAAAAGAATAAAGATCAGCACAGAGAACAGAGCTGCATGTGCAGATATAACAGTATCCCCAGAGGTATTGTCAGGACCTGAGTGGTTTCTGTCACCCACCAAGCAGCAGCAGAACATTTAAACAGCAAGCAATTATAAATGAATGAGTGACAGGAGATGTTCTTGATGTACCAGACACCAAATTCAAGTCGTTGGGACTGAAGTCTGTCATTGCCAGCACAAATACCTTGCAGGCCAGTTGTCAGCAAGGGATTAGCATGAAAACACTAGTGAAAGTTCCTGCAGGTGGCTGAGCAAGGAGTGAGGGTTGGGATAGATGCCTGCTGTGCTACAAGGCAGAGGGAACCCAAGGATAGGCAACTCTGATAAACACCCTGGCCTTTCATAGCCTCGCATCCAAAGAGGCTTTAACTGCATTTGACTCACACCCAAACCCCTCTGTTTTTATCAAACTCAAGGCAAGTGCCACTTTTTTTCCCCTCTCCTGAAGTATTAGCCAGGTTCTGCAGTGCATGATAGGGCAGAATTAACCATTCATGGCTGGTGATTGGGAAATAATTGCCAGTGTAGAGACAGGTGTGTTTCAGAGGGAGTTTTTTATCTCCTGATTTGTACAAATGACTGGTTTCTTTCTCCTCTACCTAGTGCAATAGTTCTTCCATGACACAAATCTCATTAATGGCCTGATTCAGCAGAGCCCTTGAGCACGTGCTTCCCTGGAAGGGCTGAGATCAAGATGTTTGATACCCTTCCACCAAGCATTAAATGGCACTGCAAATACCTGAGATAGATAAAGTGGGACTGTTTGTCTTCTAAGCTGTCTCTTCTTTTATTGGGAGCAATTGAATCAGTTCCATGACGCAAATTTCAAGCCCTGAGTTTGTGCTGACACGAAACACTAGTATTGTTTTCCCCTTTTATGGCACCAGTGAGTAGGGAGCCTGATTTTTATGCACCACAGTCCTGTCGTGCTGGGGGCTGTGCAAACAGAGAAGGAAAACATCATCCCTGCTGTAAGAGTCAACCACCTAAATAGGAGGCAGAGAGAAAATGTCTCCAGAGAGGAGGAGAGGGAGAGGCCACATGAGGAAGCAGACAGAATCATCTCTTGGCAGGTGCTGATCCCAGCCTTGCTTCCAAAATCCTTTACTCCCAGTTGGTACCCTTAGTTACAGTGAGTTAGATTGATGGGTGAAATTCACAGCTGCAAGAGAGTGGCACTGTTATGAGCAGCTACTTGGAAATAAGCATCATTCCCATTTTACAGACAGAAAAAATGAGACTGTACATCAAGTCAGTTGATGCCAGAGAAGGCACCTTAATTAACATTTTGCCATCCACTGGAGACAAAGGGCACTCCAGAATTGCAGGCTGTAAATGGTGTCAATGATGTCCTGCTCCCTTGTTCTACTATTATATTGAATTTATTCTTCACAATCAATATTTCTTTCTGAGAGTAGCTGCCAAGTCCTAGCAAGTGTCAAATCACAATATATTACCCATGGGTAAGTTGCAGTCAGTTCTCCCAGGCACTGTTCAAAGAAATCTCAAGCTGAACAAGAACTGGATCTGGTTCATATTCACAGTAGTCATTGTGCAACAGAAACGAGCCTTGGAATAAATGTAACTTACAGCTGCACCTTACAAGAAACATATTCCCTTCATAGTCTTCTTGACCCCCTTCCATAGCATAGTTGTATCATAAATGCATTCGTGCTCTACAGGGTAAAGCTTCTGGGGGTGTAAATCAGCCCAGCACCATCTGCTTTGTTGGAGCAATAGTGACATGTACCAGCTGAGGATCTTACCCAGAAATAAGGTGATTATCTATGATTCTCTGATTGGGATCAAAGGACTTTACATCCCTGGGAATTCTAAAGGAAAGAATAGTGTTTCAGAAGTGCACGGTCTCCTTCTCTGGAGACTTTCAGGACCTGCCTGGACGTGTTCCTGTGGGATCTGCTCTAGGGGATCCTGCTCTAGGGGGTTGGACTAGATGATCTCCAGAGGTCCCTTCCAACCCCGACCATTCTGTGACTCTGTGTGTGATTCAGTGCCTGGGGTTTGACCCCACATTTGCCAGCCATCATTCCCTCACACAGCCTTTCCCTCCTCTGAAAGTGCATTGCACAGGGAGAAACTGCTGCTGCTGCATCACCCCTGTGATTTCAGCCCAGGCTGTGTCCTGGCAACTCCAGCACCCAAGGAATGTGTCTCACCAGGCTTCTGGTGTGAGTCAGACTAAGCAAGGGCACTGGGCAGCCTGCTGCCATCCTCCTCATGTTCTCCTAGGAAACTCCTGGGACCAGCTGCTGATTTCTTTGCTTGTGCCTGCTGTTTGCACAGGCCCATCTGCTGCAAAGTGAATTTTAAAAGGATAGAGCCAAGGCCCCCCAGCTAAAATGGAAAACCTTGGCAAACTGATGGCCCAGCATCTCTGCAAATTAAACACCTCCCAACAAGCATGAAAGCACTACAAGGTATTTGCCTGAGGACACAAAGAGAGTCTCTTGCAGCACTGGGTTTAGACCTCAGCAATTTGGCTTTGCCACCAGGCCATAAATAGCACCAAAATGTACTTTTATGTGACTATTAGATCCTGTTCTAGGCACCTAGCTCAGCTTACCATCTACTACATATGATTTCAGTTGTGCTGCAGCACATCCCCAAGTCTTACAGGACCTTTGATGTGACTTTCATGTCAGTAACAGATAAGGAACTTTGTGGCTCCTTAGGTGGGGTGTAAGTAATGATAAGGAAGGAATCCCTTCTCCATGCTGCTTTATCTTTCCCTTGCTTGCAACACGTTAGTTTGGAGTGTCAGGAACAAGCAGTCAGTTTGTTTGTGGAGTCCCTTTGTAATCACTAAAGGATTTGAAGCAGTTGAACCATTTAGATGAGATGATGCAAACGGGCTTGCAGGTAGTGACCAGATTGTCCCTTTGCTTCAAGGTACGTGTCAAAGCCAAGACGAGTTTTCAGTCGGAATGAAAATTCTAAAAGAAAATGCCAAGGTTTTTGTTATTGCTACTGGCAAATCCTAGATACATTCCACCTACACCCTGGGCAGAGTTTTTTCCACTGCTGAGGAGCATCCCTGGTTTACAAACATCACTCCAAAGTGGAGGGCAAAGCCGAGCTCTGCAGCAGCGGCAGCGTCACCCTTTGAGCTGCGCTCTCCAGGGAGCCACGCAGGTACCCACAGGCTCCAGGGGGAAAGCAGGATGAACTGAGGTGCCAACCTGGCAGAGGAATCAAACATGTTGTTCAGGTTCAAACACATGAGCAGTCGCATTGGTTTTAATTGAGATTACTCAGGCGTGGAAACGCACCACGGGTTTGTGGCCTTTGAAACAATTTTGGTTTTGAAGACCGCGGCGCCGGGTGGAGTTTTCCTGAGAGCCCTTTGCTGCTGCTCTTACCATTAACTAACTGCCATCCCACATTAGAACTGCTCCACTTGGTTATCTGCATTAGTGTCTCTCATTTCATTTCCTCTTGGGTGTTAATCAGGCGGGGGGGGGGGTTTATCTCCTGTGTATACGTGCATTCTGTCTGTTCTGAACTGGGCAGTTCCATTATTAGGCTCTAATTATTGCTGTACCCACTGTTCATGCTGTTGCCCATGTCCCTGCTCTGCAATTTGTAAAGAAACAGGGTTTCAAGTACAGACATTGCTCCTTAATATAGGAAGGCAGTGAAATTTCCAGCAGCTTTCTTAGCCAGCAGCAGGGTAATGAGTGTTATCACATCCATTGCACAGAGACAGAAACTGCAAGCACAGAAGGGATTAAGCTTCTGTTTTCAAAACTGGCTTTCAAGTTTTCAATCTTCAACATGTAAAAACAGGCATGTGAGAGCACTCCCACATCCAATCCCAGATGCATCATGCTCACCATCTTTGAAAATCCTTGCACAGCTGAAATGGGAGCATTCAAGACCAGCACTTGCTTTTGACAAACTCGCTCTATGTCATTTGTCCAAAGCCAAACTACCCGTGCAATTTGCATATCCAACCTGGTATGACCTGTGTAACATCATCTACAAATTCAGCAGCTATTTTCAAAGGTGATTTGGGGCTAGATTATCAAAAGCATGTAGGCATCCAGACTCACAACAATTCCATCTTGTTTCCAACTATCTTTTTGAAAAGAAACCACAGGTACAGTCCTGCCCTGGTCCCCATGTGAAATCCAGAACCAACCCAGGATGGGTTCAGCCACCCCCTCCTGTTCATTCTCAGCACCATCTCTGGCTGCTACCATTCTGCACTTTCCTGCTGGCCACATTTTGCTGTACACCTGAAATAGCTCCATGCATACCTATGGGTTTAAACTGCATTAATTTGGCATGTAAGTTGGAAGAAAAAGATGTTTATATTCCACCTTATTCAGGTTAACCTTTCTTTTTCAATCCTGGTGCTTAAGATCTAACCACACGGAGGAGGCACAGGCATCTAACATCTGACAGAAGGGCTTTCTTTAAAGATGTAAATTGCATTATAGGAAATGAGAAGCAATAATCAAAGGAAGTTCTTCATTCTCATTATCAGTTCTCACTGGTTTCATTTTTCACAATAGAGTACACTTCTGTGTATCCAGCACAGCCCTCTCAATTCTCTTCATTAGACACGAGCCCGCCTGGCTCTCATCATCACAACCTCTGCACAGCCACAGTCACCTTCCTCAAGCCAGCATAGATTTTACTTTTAAACAATTCATTTTCAAGCCAAGCAACAAATGCAGCTCCTTTCCTTCAAAAATCAATGCTTATCAAAGCCTTCTTCTGGCTGGCCTCATTCAGAGCACGCTGACTTGAAGAGGAATCATTCCTTTGGATTCAGCAGCCTTTGAATGGGGTTGTAAGCATTGATTTTCCTCCCTCACTTGTGTGCTAGTGATACCCAAGTCATCTCTAACCCAGCTGCAGCCAGGAAATGTGATTAGCCTGGCCAGCAAGACTGGCATGGCTTCAGCTAGTCAGAAGACCAGGCTGAGAAGAGAACGTGTCAACGTTTGCAGTGATTGTTGACAATGAATCCTCTATGCTGGTGGTGAATGGGACCCATTAAGTCATGCAGAAAATGACATTTAGGGTCCCATTCAAGAAAGCTCGAAACACATGGTTACATCCCATTGATTTCAGTGAATGGGATGGGCTGCACTAGGGAAATATTTTGGTCTGTGTCCCCGTGGCAGCTGAGCCCAGGGCAGCCTGGCAGGAGGGGCAGTCGTTGCCCCACTTTGCTGGTGCTCAGAATGGCTGCACAAAGCAAATGGCAGCAGGAAACCAACCCTTCAGGTTTCAGAGCTGTGTGCTTCAGCAAGACTGGCTAAAGTGTTCAGAAAGCATTGAAGAAACCAGAGGGTTTGACTCTGTTTTCTGAGTCACCGTGAGCATGAAGCCCTGTGCCACTGTCACCCCAGCGGGCTCTCAGGGCCATTTGTGCAGAGGGGAAACAAGCTGAGCAGTTGTGGAGAGGGCCTCAGCCACCCTGACCTCCCTCCTGCCCAGCTGCACAGCCATCCAGAGAAGCAAGAAAGATCCAGAGCCTTCCCAGAGCCATCCCTGCTGCCCTCCCTGCCCACAGAGCCATCCCTGCTGCCCTCCCTGCCCACAGAGCCATCCCTCCTGCACTCCCTGCTCCTTCAGCACAAGTATGTTTATACTTTCCTCCCTGTCCTGCTATCACTTCCCAGGCATATTCCACCAGCAGCTTTTGCTGGAGCAGTTGGGTCTATTTGCTCCCTTCTCAGGGTCCCTGCTGTTGCAGAACTGTGTATACCCAGGGTGTGACAGCTCCTAGCAAAGCAGCATTGAACACATCCCAGAAACAGAGTCCCTGGCTTCCTTTCCATCCCTTCCCTCTCCCAGGAGTGCGTCAGAGTTGTCCTTGCTCTGGGCAGGAAACAAAGGTCAGAAATGTGGAGCTGTGAATCTGCCACCAGTAGCTATTTCTGGTTTTGGCTCTGCTCACAGAAACGTGCTCTGGCGACAGGTGATTTCTCTGGCCCACCTTTAGGTGAGAAGAACTGTTAAAATAGAGGATTTTTGTATCTCCCTCTCCCCTCCTCTTTATGATGCATTTGAAGGAGAGAAATGATCATTCCCCACCCTGAATTCTACAGACTTAAAACTGCTGTGACTTTTTATAAGTCATATCCCTCTGGTTTCTTGCCAAAGCCAGGGCAGCCCCTGGAGCACTTTTTACTTTTACCCATTCCCATAATCTTCACAAGCCACCACAGAAGGACAGAGTGTCTAGAAGATAGTGGTGGCCCCTTCCTCCAGCCCAGCACTGGTCCTCAGGTCTGCTCCCTCCTTTGCTGTCCTGGGGAACTTGTCATGACACAACACAGGGGCAGTTTGTCTTCTGGGTATTTCTGAAGCAGGGAAGGAAAGGGCTCCTTCCATCTCTGCAACAACCTAACTCACCCACAACATCTTAAGGCAATTTCATACCTATTTAAATACAACTTATTTATGATGCTGAAAGTCCCTCAGATTATGCAGGGCAAGTAGCTGTAAAAATACACAGCAATGTACCTACTTATTATTGATACCCAGGCACATGCACACATTTATACATGCAGACACAAACATGTTCCTACAATGTACGTATTAAGTAGACAAGGCTTGGAAGGTGAAGTTAAGCAGCAATTTGTGGCCAGTGTGTCATTCTTTGGGTTTTTTTCCTCTTTCTACAATACAACCCAGCCCACCAAAACGAGCAGCAGAAGCCAGGAGAGCTTGTTTGGTTTAGAAAAGAACCTGGAGATTGACAACAGGCACCACTTCCAAAAGCTGAAGGACACATCCCAACCAGCCAGAGAGCTGCTGCAGAGGGTCTGGAGTGATAACCAGCTCAGACCACAAGCAAATGAAGTGCAAAGGCCAACACTAGCAACACAAACCTGTCCTACAACATATTTATTCTGATGAGGGATGTCTTCCTGACCACACTTGGTGCCTGATTAATAAAATCTGATGTTTGCACAACGTATTACATGACTATTTCACCCATGCTTGGCAAGTTGTAGCCTGGAGTAACAGCAGGCTGTTGTAGAACAACACAGAGCACAGGGCTTCAAAAGGAGAAGACACTGAGCAAATCATCCTCAGACCCTTCTGGAGATGAACAGTGCCTTGGGAAAAGTGGGGTGTGTACATTGTCTTGCCTCATTTTCTGTGGTTTCATCAATGAGATGCACACCAAGGCCTCGTTTTCTGTGGTTTCATCAATGAGATGCACACCAGTGCTTGGTTGAACATCTACAGGATGTGAGCCAGAGGGTTCAGGAAATGAATGGGCTTCATTCTGATCACGTTTACACAGTGATAAAGGAGCAGTCCCAATCCCCTGCTGTCAGTGGGGCTCTACCACACTCATCACACTGAACTCAGCCATCAGTCCTGGCCTGCTATGATACTAGAGATGTCAGAAATCATCCTTTCATGCCATAAAGAAGAACAGCTTGTTCCTCCTCCAAAGGCCATGCAGACCAATACAAGGCTTGCACAGCCCATTAGATGAAAGGTTCATTTAGCTTAATACACCACTAAAGAGTTCTGCTGTTCTTACTCTGTGCCAGTCAGCAACTTGGAAATTTCCTGAGCCAAACTTTGCATTTGGCCCGAAAGGCTTGAAAGCCATCACTAACCCCATCCTCATTTGGATTTCTTTTTCTTAATGTGTTTATATTTTAACCTTCACAACATGATATGCCAGTAATCACAGCAGCCTTCCAGGGCCTGAAGGGGCTCCAGGAAAGCTGGGGAGGGACTTGGGACAAGGGCAGGGAGGGAGAGGACAAGGGGGATGGGATGAAAACTGGAAGAGGGAGATTGAGGTGAGACATGAGGAGGGAATTGTGGAGTGTGAGGGTGGTGAGAGCCTGGCCCAGGTTGCCCAGGGAAGCTGTGGCTGCCCCATCCCTGGCAGTGTTGAAGGGCAGGTTGGATGGGGCTTGGAGCAGCCTGGGCTGGTGGGAGGTGCCCCTGCCCATGCAGGGGGTTGGAACTGGATGATCTTGGAAGTCCCTTCCAACCCAACCCATTCCACAACTCTATGAATTTCCACCACTCACTACTGCATTATCTTAAAAGTACTTGACCTTGTTTGCTTATGATTTTAAGCACAAAAGACTATGACTCTCTTTAAAACTCAAACCTTGGTGTTGCCTGGATAGCTATTGAAATAAACTTGAAAGGGTGCTCAAGGTTCCTGAGTTTTTATTTTAGGTGGCTGAGTTAAACACACCTAGTTATGGGAGAAGCATCCAAAGCTGAGTTTAGATTCAGCAGAGAAAACTAAATTTTACTGGTTAAAAAAAAGGTAAACAACTGCCTTCCTCCTCTCCCCTAAAACAATGAAGCCCTTTATTCCTCAGCCACTCTTGTGGGTGCTGCTTGTATATTTAAAAAAATGGACAGACCTGAGAAAAAGCACAGATATGCCATGGCCTTGGTTCTTTTAAATGCTTGTGACAAAACTTAGTGATTAATCTGAGTTTTGACAGCACAGAACGTATTGGATAGATTTTAATCCTGCTTTCAATGGGTATTAACAAATCCATAGTTCATCTGGGCTGAGCATCTGCTCACTGTGACACCATGGAGTGCTACACTGGGGCCACAACCACATTTTGAGGAGGTTTCAAAGACAATCCTGCAAATCCCCATGAAAAATCAATGTGAGCTCAGCTCCCCCCTGTAATCAAATCACAGTGAGTAAAGCTTAGAAGTCCAGTCTTAATGATTTTGGAAGGAAATGGGAGATTAACCTGAGGATGTGAGTTCCTGCAATAGTCCAGACAAACAGATCAGTGGCTACATTCTCTTCATGGGAAGCAAAAAGGCATCCAGTAAAGTGGGAAATCCCCCTTTTAGATTAAAAAAAATAATGAGCTTCAAGTTTCAGCGTGAGAATCTTGTCTCTTGTTTCTGCCTGGGATTCCCCTCTTCTCCAGTCTGCAACCAGTGTAATAATTCAGGGCTGAAGCATTCTGACCTCAGCCTGGGCTGGGCACCCCAGGAAGTTGTCAGCAAGAGCAGGACTGAGCCATTACCAGGCAGGACAGGCATGTGTTTCTCCTCTGAGCCAGCTCTGGGATGAGCAGCATTATAAACCCATTCACCATTCAAAAATGTGATACAAGCAAATCCCAGCACACCCAATTCCTTTGATTCTTAGCTGAGCTTATTATTGAGTGGATGATAAAGGTGAATTGAACGTGGGGGGACAACGACGCAGGAATAGTTGGGAGCAAAACCTGCCCCTTTGGTCTGTGCAGTTTATCCAGGAGAAAGTCCCCCCACGTGAGCTCAGGGCTGCACAGCCAAGAAGCTGGAAGCACTTCCCAGTTTGCCCTGTATTGCCACAGCCCAGAAGCTGAACAAGAGCCAACCAGTGAGCTCACTGGGATCCCTGCTGCTCCGTTTCCTCCAACCTGAATGGAAAGGTCACGGTCCCTGCAGTTTCAAAGCAACTAAGACTAATAAACAGCTGGGATATCTTTTGGTAGCAAGAAGAAGGTGTCTTTGTATCTGCTGTGTGGGTGGGAAAACTTCTATTTGGTGCCTCCTTCATCCCTTCATTCCTCCCAGGCACCTGATAACAGAGCTTGCTTGTCCCTGAGCAGCAGGCAAACCTCAGCTGGGCCCAGAGGTGAGCACCTCCAAGGCCATCAAATCGCCCTCTGACCACCAGGGACTTCATGCTAGCTGTACTTTTCCTCCCCTTCTTCCTACAGAACAGGTCACTTCAACTGCAAGAGGGTTTTTCCCTGAGGACAGTTTGCAGGAAAAACAAAACAAAACAAAAAGATGATCCTTGGGAAAACAGGAGAGGCCAAAAGGTTCAAGGGCAACTTCAGGGCTACCAGGATAAGGACTCTAATGCAGAAGAGTTTAGACAGAAGCACTTTGACATTGAAGACTGCCATCTGTGTGTGCAGTATGAATGAACTCTTATTCTGCAACCAAATGCACACCAGATGCTGGGATTAAAACTGAAGCTTTTCCCCTACAGCCCTAGAAAGGCAGAATAAAATCAAACTGGGGGGGACTTCAAAGCTCAGCAGTGTTTGAGGGCTACTTTGCAGTGATCTCTGGAGGTTCTGCTCTTAGCAGGTGCAGCAGCTGTAGGTGACAGGAAATTCAGCTGCTGACAGTATGGAAAAAGCTTCAGACACTCAGGTCACTTTGCACTTTGGGAGTGAAACTGAAAGTCACACGAATGACCAAGGTTTTGGTCAGTTTTCTAACCACTGGCTCCTCAGTGACACAGTCAGAAATCCTGCACACACCTCAGGCTGGGGAGGGGTTGCCAGCATGGACAGGGCTACAGTTTGAGAAAGTACTGAAGGGAGAGAGTTACTCCACTGGCTTCTGTTCCAGCCTGCAGCTCGGCCTTGAAATGACAGGCTCATGTGGGCTGCTTTCCTGCATGTCTGTGCTGAGAGATGATAAATGTCACATAAAGCCCCTCTACCTGTTGTTAAGAGTGATTCCACTGCCCCACTGGCCCAGGTTGTCCAGGGAAGCTGTGGCTGCCCCATCCCTGGCAGTGTTGAAGGGCAGGTTGGATGGGGCTTGGAGCAGCCTGGGCTGGTGGGAGGTGTCCCTGCCCATGCAGGGGGTGGATCTAGGTGATCTTTCAGGTCCCTTCCAACCCAAACCTTTCTAGGATTCTGTGATCTGGGGACTCTTGCCTTGGTGAGCACTTCCTTCTTGTCTAGGAAATACTCAGAGAAGCCCTTCCCTGTGCTATTCATGAACAATACTGCCAGTTTTGCATTCCTCTGTGGTGATGGCACATGAACAATACTGCCAGTTTTGCATTCCTCTGAGCCCTGAAGGTCTCAGCAAAGAGCCAACACCATGTGGTACAACCATTTTATTAAGAGAGGGAAAATCATGATCTTTAAAGCACCGTTTTCCCCTGTATAAACACATGGTACAGAAAAACTAATTACAGCCTGACAATTACAAGCTGACAATTATCAGTGACAAACACAAAACCCCAAACAAACCCAACAGTTTCTCATTTTCAAGAAGTTACAGAAATGCTCTTTTAATGGCACAACACCTGAGCTACTGGTCAGCTTTCTTTGCTGCTGCTGCTCCCCTAGAATGAATCCCTGCTCAGAGGGAAAGCACAAAGCAAGAGGCAGTCAAGCCCTGGCAGCCCCTGAATCTCAGGCATCTTGCTGGGTTTTCCTTTTCTCAGTGGCAGATGGTAGCTTTGCAGGGGTGTTAAATCTGCTCATAACTAATAAGGTGTTGGTTTTTTCAAATGCTCCATCTATCCCCACAGGAACCAACCATCAGTTCTCACTATAATGTGACACAGTCCAGTAGTCAAGAAATCATGATTTGACTAGAGAGGGTGGGAGGAGGGGAAAACATGATGCCACCTACATGACAAAGCCCCTTATCAAATAAAGAGTGATAACCCAGGGTTATTCACTAGACTTTCTTGTGTATTCCATGAGTGGAAGAGCTGCACCCAGCATGCTGATCCCCAGAGCTCTCCCAGGCTCCTCAGGTAAAATATGCAGGCTGAGAGAGAAGCTTTAGCTTCCCTCAGGCCCAGAGGTGCTGTTTGTTCAAAAGATGAGACACAATCCCTGCCCTGCACAACTCACAGCTTCAACAGAGGATGGAATAAGCAGGATATCATCCTTGGGACCTCCCATCCACCAGGGAGTGGGTCAGATGTGTTGCACAGGTCTCAGCCCACGAGACTTAAGCTTTTCATTCACCAAGCAGCACTATCATTTTGGTTATTTCCCTCCCTCTGGGGGGGTTGGACTAGATGATCTTTCAAGATCCCTTCCAACTCCTAAGATTCTCTGAATTATAATCATATGGGGACACTCACAATATATCCCAGCCTAGAAACAAGGGCAGCTGCACCTATTCCATAATGGTCTTAATCCAAGCACGGAGGCAGGAGAAGGGAGCAAGAAGCAGGTGGTGTTGGACACAGTATCACACACATCAGATGGATTCACTGCTGCCAGAAAGAAGAGATACTTTGGTCTCTGTCATGCAAAGGGACTAGTGTGAGCAGGGCAGTGTTTGGAGAAAGGAGAGAGGAATTTCAGAGGATTTGAGGAACTTTGCATGACTTTATGAACAGGCTGTGATGCTTGGGGGTGTTTCCACAGAGGGATGCCAAACTCCAGCCATAGCTGGGGACTGAGGGCCATATCTGTGGGCACTGCACAGGGATGTTATCTCTGCTCCCATATCTCTGCTGTGCCTCATTGCTCTGGAATTCAGCATCCTACCACAAGGGGTACCTCAGCTCTTTCAGGGGGATGGGGAAAATGATGCCAGAAGTCTTAAGTTTACACCCTCTCCCTTTCCTGGGGTGTGCTGGCCCTAGCAAGCTGCAAGCACAGAAATGGCCAACCAAGCTGGTTGGGTTTTTGGTTCTTTTTCTCTCTTTCACAGAAGCACAGATCTCAAGGGTTGGAAGGGACGTGGGTTTGAATGTCTCCAGAGAAGGAGACTCCCCAGCCTCTCTGGGCAGCCTGGCCCAGGGCTCTGGCACTCTCACAGCAAAGAAGTTCTTCCTGAGATTCACATGGAACCTCCTGGGCTCCAGTTTGCACCCACTGCCCCTTGTCCTGTCACTGAACATCACTGCACAAAGCCTGGCTCTGTCCTCCTGACACTGCCCTGAACAGATTTGTGCCCATGGATGAGGTGGCCCCTCAGTCTCCTCTTCTCCAAGCCCAACAGACCCAGCTCCCTCAGCCTTTCCTCAGCAGGGAGATGTTCCCCTCCCTCCAGCATCTCTGTGCCTCTGCCCTGGGCTCTTCCCAGCAGTTCCCTGTCCTTCTGGAACTGAGGGGCCCAGAACTGGACACAATACTCCAGATGTGGCCTCACCAAGGCAGAACAGAGGGGGAGGAGAACCTCCCTTGACCCACTAACCACCCCCTTTCTAACCCACCCCAGATGCCATTGGCCTTCTTGGCCACAAGGGCACATTGCTGGTCATGCTCATCCTGCTGCCTACCAGGACCCCCAGGTCCCTTTCTCCTCCCCTGCTCTCCAGCAGCTCAGCCCCCAACCTGTACTGGTCCATGAGGTTGTTCTTCCTCACATGCAACACTCTGCACTTGCCCTTGTTGAATTCCATCAAGTTCCTCCCCAAGCAGTCAAACACGGTGTGGTAAAAAAAGCAATCAGGAGCTCAGTTTCTTCAGCCTTCCTGCCCCCTCTGCAAGGTCAAAACAACTGGGAGCTCATTAAAACAAATTAAAAAACCAACAAAGCCCATTCAGGATTATCCCTATGCTGATAAAACCCAAATGATTTTCTGCAAAGGTGCTGATATGCACAGCACAGGAAAATCAGAATTTCCTGGAAGTAGCTGGACCAAAACCTGACCATGATCAAGGTGATGGCCTTTGCAGGAAGGACAGGCAGCTCCAGACACATTAACTAGTCACCATTCTTAATAAAATTCATAACATGACTCAGTCAAAAGTTTTCATCTCTAATGAGCTCAGAGAATTCCAACATGAAATTTTCCTGTAGATGCTTCCACTTTCTCCTCCTTTATAAATAATGTCTCATTTATTCTGCTACTAACATTCCTGCTTAACTTTTTGTCCTTAAATTCCTGAATATATTTTTGCCTCTAAAAAGACAATTCTTCAGGCAACAACCAAGAGGAGCAGAAAAAAAAGATGAGAGAGGGGTTTTATTTTTCTTCTAACACTCAGTGAGCAGGACAGGGGAATTAGCTTGTTCCTTGTTCTCTCCCTGAATTACTGTGTTCTAAGTTTAGCTGCTAAACCCATTTGTGCTGTGGTTTTCTTGCTGTTAATAAGGGTAGTGACTACCTGAGAAGACAGAGCAGAGTTGAACCCAGTGAGTGCTGAAAAGCCTTCTGAAATTCTCAGAAAATAAGGGTGCAGGAGTAAAGCTGCCCTTTGAATGATGGAAAATTCTAATTTTTTCCTAGGTGAAACACTGTCCCTTTAAGTCATTAAATATGTAACTGCAACACAGACACACTTAAATAAATCATTTAGTTATTTCTAGTTGTATGTGGGAGGTGGGTGGGTGATGAAGTTGATACTTGGTGGTTAGAGGAGCCTTGAGCCTTTCTGCACAAGTGTTTTTGGGTGTCTTTTTAACTCTTCTGTCTGATGCAGACAATTGAGTTGGCTTTGATCAAACTTTCTGGGGGGTTATGAGGCTTTATTTCAATTCTACAGTTTTCTAAGACCTATTTATGCACCTGGAAAATGTCAGTTTGCAAGAAAGCAAATGCAACTTCACCCTGTCCTGTCAATGACATGATGAGAGGCCAGGCAGGACTCCTCACACTTTCAGAAGGCTTCTTTATTTTTTACTAAAGGATTAAAACATATCATTTCCATGGCATCTTGGTGGCTTTTGAAATGAACCTGCATCTGTCTACGATCAAAACTCAAAAACTCTTCAGCCCAAATGACAGCCTTCTGAAAACTCCTTAATGAACCCAAATTTTAATGCCAATTTTCTCTGCATCTCTCGTGTGTCTAATCACTGTGCTGAATTTCTGCTGCAGGAGATGGAGCAAATACCAAAAAAACCCACACTTCTTTACCTTCTATTTCTTCTTCTAAACACTCTAGGGAATCCAAATTGGTAGGTAAGATTCTTAGCAGGTGATTTGGCCTTTTTCTTTGAAACAAACAGACAAATTGGGCTTTCATTTCAAGCAACAAAAAAATAATAATAGAGTTTTGCTACTGAATTTAGTATGAACAGGATTCAGTTTCAGAGAGAATCAGGCAAATAGCAATGCTAGGAGGTGAAAAGCAAAGATTTGCTGAAAAAAAAACAAACCAAAAAATCAGAAAGGTTCCTACAGGATTAGATAATACAGTTGCAGTTGACTGAGAAGGAACTAGAGACTCATGCACTGAGGGTGGACACACACACTGACACCTAAAAAGCCACATATATCATTCCTGGAAATGGCTTTTCACTGTATTTGTTTAGGAGTTGCCTCCCTCAAGCTACATTTGAGCCTAGCATGTATTTTCTGTCTTCCTCTCCAGTCTGCTGGTCCCAGAAACAGCACCAGCACCATCAGATTTTGTTGACTGGGCATAAAAAAAAATAAATACACACTTCAAAAATAATATCTCAAGTTAATAAGAAAATCTGTTGAGGTTTTAAAAATGCCAACATCTTTAAGGAGCTCTAGTTTAGACCCAGCAAACACAAATGAAGCTGCTTGATCTGTCCTCACATAAACCTTTACATACAGTAGCACAAGGGAAGAAAATCCTGGTTCCCCACCACTAGCTGTTATGATATTTGCATTAATAATTCATGTGCTGGTAGAACCAAAAAGCCTCCTCCTGACATCAAGGTCACAAGTTAGTGAGCACTAATTATACATATATTGATGCCTTTTACTACAAAAAGCTCCATCTCAGTAATGGAGAAGTAACATCATGTGAATACAGGCAGGGAAAATGCAAGGAAAGATGGGGAGTGCAGCACAGGAGGAGCTGCCTGCTCCATCATCCTGGACTGAGGTGGGCTTTGTGTGGCAAATGGGACTGCAGGCCTGCAAATTGCCTTCCCACAGAGCTTCCTAGAAAGACAGAAACATTAGCTCTGGTACCACACCATGGATGTATAAAGTGCTTCATTTCCCCCCACACGTTACTGACCCCACACTGAGCTCCATTTCAGCACGCCCAGCATGGATGTTATAGATGAGCTCTAATTCACTGAGTCTTTCAGGGCTGGTGTTTTCAGAGCAGGCTAAAGACACGAAGCAATTTAAATCTCTGCAGAACAAGGTGATTTTTCAAAACCCAAGTTGTTTCGGGAAGGTCACGCTTCAGCCTGGCAGGAAAAATCCCAGCTCAGGAGCTCTAGAGGACACAGGGAGAAAAAGACATGACAGACTTGGTTCTGCTGAGGTATCTACAGCAGAGAGCTATGGACACAGCAAGAGGGGGCCAGACTCTTCCCAGTGGTGCCCAGTGACAGGACAAGGGGCAATGGGCACAAACTGGAGCACAGGAGGTTTGACCTGGATATGAGAAAATCCTTCTGGACTCTGAGGGTGGCAGAGCCCTGGGACAGGCTGCCCAGGGAGGCTGTGGAGTCTCCATCCCTGGGGACATTCCAGACCTGGACATGTTCCTGTGGGATCTGCTCTAGGGGATCCTGCTCTGGCAGGGGGTTAGACTAGATGATCTCCAGAGGTCCCTTCCAACCATGACCACTCTGATATTCAGAGACAAGTTGCAATGAATGAAGGAATAAAATGCAGGTTGGCTGAATGACAGGGATGAGAATCTCATGTCCTTGCTGGAGCATCACACACTGGGAGAGCAGCAGGACCAGGAGACCAGGTGTACAGAGTCCTTTGCTGTGACTGGCAAAGCTCTGGGACCTGGCTCTGACCACGCTGGCTTCAATCCCTACTGAAAAAGTCCTTCCCTAAGCAGCCAGAAGGGAATGCAATTAAGGTTGCCTTCTGAAGCTCATCAAGGCTAATGCATGAAGATGGGCAAAGACAAATGACAGTGGCAGATTAGGAAGAACATTTCTAATTGCAAGATCAGCTGGCCTTGTTCCTTGAGCCTCTGCCTACTGAGCTGGAGAAAGCAAATGAGACAATACTACTGGGAACAGTTCTGGGCTGTCTGGGAGATGGGCAGGATGAGTAATATGGAAAGTCCTTCTCTACAATATAATGCACTTTTGCAGCCTTTCTCTAGAAATCCAGACACAGTTTCTGGTGCTCATTTATGAACCCATACCCTGCAGAAATTAAACCACTTTTTTTGTTGGTTTTGCCAAGCTGTTTGCTCTCCTCAATGGCACCATTTCCTTAGCATAATTTAGGATGTTAGCATGTTTACTGATGCAGGAGAAAGAAATATCTCCTCCCCTTAAACTCTCAGTCACTGCTGGAACTGGTTTTCAAACTCATGGGAACTTTGGCTCTTTGGTTTGTTGATAGAGTTTGGCTGTGACTGGAGCCTGAATTACAAAAATACCACTTGCACACACTAGGAATAAACCCAAACCCTGTTTCTCAGTATTTCCTGCCATGAAAAGTCAGATATTCTGCCTATTCTGGCCTCCTTTCCAAGCAAATCTTGGAGTCTTGGGTGGTTCTTGAAGTCCAGAGGGAAGCCTTGGAAACCATCACATTGAATCTATGGGGGCTTGGAGCAGCCTGGGCTGGTGGGAGGTGTCCCTGCCCATGCAGGGGGTTGGATCTGGATGATCTTTCAGGTCCCTTCCAACCCAAACCATTCCATGATTCTATGAGCTCCAGTCTTCTCACTGCTTAGGATCACCCAGTAACTTCTTGGCTTTTCCCTACGCCCCAGTAAAATGGGAATATCCCCTCAGTAACCCAGGCACTCCAGCAAAAACCAGCACACTTTCCTGAGACTGGAACTGTGGGAATTAGCAGATTTGTCACAAATGGACCAGGGATTAAAACTGCTTCAGGGTTCATTCATGGTGGGGAATGTGAATATGTATGTACATTTGTATTCTCTGTCTCATACCTTCCAAGACAGCTGCAGGGAGGGGGGATGGACAAATAGTAGCATCATCCTGCAGTACATGTGAGTGCATCTCACACACATGTACAGGGAGCAAATCATAAGATTGTGCTTAAATAAGTCTCTGTGTAATTTTTATCTACGATTTTCCACTCTGAGTCACCATCATTTACATGTTATCTAACATTGAGAGTCCCAAGTGAAGGTTAGTTTCTCTTCTATTCAATGCTTGGTGGGAGAAATCAGCTTCTTGAGGCTTATCCAGCCTGCTTGGAAGAGGTTTTCTGGGCTGAAGGAGTTAATGGTTTGCTAGAATAACTGTCATCAGACAATTGTGTTAGAAAGAGCAGCAGTTACCAAAATACATTTTAGCCTGCAGCACATGGGAACAATGCAGCCATTGTAGTGCAACCACAGAACTTGGCACACAGATAAGCTTGAAAGGGAGTCATGGTTTGCTTATTACTGGGAAGTGATGGAATCCATTGAAAGGTTATTGTTTGGTTCCTTTTGAAGCAAATTCCAGCCCCTTTGTGCAGGGTGTTTGCAATCTTTGGGTCAAAGGCAGGAGGGAGTTTATTCCTGGTGTTACCTTTCCTCCCCCTGAGATAGCCTGGAGGTGAGTTTGCCTCCAGCTGACCCTTCAGAACCCCCCCCCCCAAGCCATAAGTTCTATTACCAAGGCAAGGGGAGGGCAAAACGTTCAGTAGTAGTGTCAGAACTTTCCATTTTCATCAGAAAACCCACTCCCTAAAAACGAACCCAAGTTGTTTGAAAGCAAACAATTTCAACAACGACAAACATGAGGTTTGGTTTGCAAAGATGCTGCTCCCTGACAGGAAAGAAGTTGATTTTCAGGCTACATAAAATGCTTCATCCTCATGGGCAAGGTGTGAGGGTGTCACTTCTGTGGCTTTTACCCAGAATGGTGTTCTGGTCTTGGCAAATGTCCTGCATCTCTTGGTCTGTAGCTCCCTAGTGTGTGACACTGATGGTCTCAGTTACCATTTCACCCGTTGCTTTGGCCACAAGTAGTGTCAGAACCTGCCTGGGTCCTACAGCTGGAGCAGGAGACAAAAGGCTTAAAACAAGCTCAAGGAAGAACTTTTTCACTCAGCAGATAACTCAAGAGTGGAAGTCATAGAGGCAGGATGTGGTGAAAGGGGAAAGAGAATGTGGGGACACACCACAAAGTATGAGGGATGGAAGAACTGGAGATTCTCCCCCTTTAGTCATGAGACCCCAACTGACTGTGTCTCATGGGGAGCACTGTGTCCAGTTCTGGAGCCCCTGACACGAAAAGGACATGAAGCTCCTGGAGAGAGTTCAGAGGAGGACATGAAGATGATGAGAGGCTGGAGCAGCTCTGCTCTGGAGCCAGGCTGGGAGAGTTGGGGGGTTCAGCCTGGAGAAGAGAAGGCTCCAGGGAGACCTTAGAGCAGCTTCCAGTGCCTGAAGGGGCTCCAGGAAAGCTGGGGAGGGACTTGGGACAAGGGCAGGGAGGGAGAGGACAAGGGGGAAGGGATGAAAACTGGAAGAGGGAGATTGAGGTGAGACATGAGGAGGGAATTGTGGAGTGTGAGGGTGGTGAGAGCCTGGCCCAGGTTGCCCAGGGAAGCTGTGGCTGCCCCATCCCTGGCAGTGTTGAAGGGCAGGTTGGATGGGGCTTGGAGCAGCCTGGGCTGGTGGGAGGTGTCCCTGCCCATGCAGGGGGTGGGACTGGATGGTCTTTCAGGTCCCTTCCAAACCAAGCCCTTCCATGGTGAACTGGACTTTCTGATCCCTTTTTCTCTCCACCTTGCACCAACAGAGGACTGAAAAACTTATGTTGAAGGACAGAAGATAATGAGATTGGCTTAAAAGACAGTGAGATTTAATAACCAGAACATGGAAACTTGAACAGTTTTTTTTTTTTCTCCTTGGGCACTAAGATTTTAGGATGTTTTCTTAAGCTTTTTTCCCCAGCCAGGAAGGGCAGGGATTGACTTTGCTGTTTCTAATGAAACTCATTGATTCTGAAATAATCACTTGATATCAGGAGCTGTGCCATAGAAAAAAAAAAAAAAGAAAAAAAAAAGAAAAAGATGTAAAATTACAAGATTGAGGAACTCTCATAATATGAATATGAAAGGGCTTTTAAAATTCTTCAGAGGTTATTATGCCCTCCACACTTCACTGACTTTTTAAAGTGCATTAATTTTATTCGAGTCACTTCCCCTATAAATTACACACTTAAAAACCTGCTGATGCTGCCTCCAATATTTAGAAAAACATCCCATTTTTAGATATTTTCTTTTCTATCCCCTCCACTATCTCAATTTTGCCCCAATAAATACTTTCATGCCATTTTTTAGTCTTTTTTTCTTTTCTTTTTCAACCTCAGGAGCAGCACAGATGAACTCCAACCTAATTAGCTCTCATGTACAATGCAGAGTCATTTTACATCTCCAGTCCTCCTAGTTGCTCAACAGAAGGTTTATTTTCTGGGAATGTAATTAACTTTGGACTTAGTAGCACTAATTGTAAGCCAGATTCAGTAGGGAGCAGTGGCATTTCATATACTGTGGGTTCTAATCCAAAATGCTTACATCTATAATTAGAAATACTAAAGCCAAAGACATTTATAGAATCATGGAATGGTTTGGGTTGGAAGGGACCTGAAAGATCATCCAGTCCCACCCCCTGCATGGGCAGGGACACCTCCCACCAGCCCAGGCTGCTCCAAGCCCCATCCAACCTGCCCTTCAACACTGCCAGGGATGGGGCAGCCACAGCTTCCCTGGGCAACCTGGGCCAGGCTCTCACCACCCTCACACTCCACAATTCCCTCCTCATCTCTCACCTCAATCTACCCCCTTTTCTAAGCCTCTGGGGTTTTCTCCTGTGGGCTCCAGCAAGAAATCTCGGGTAAATTAAAGAACAGCAGCAGCAGCCAGAGATCTCACTACCTTTATTTTGGGCACAGTATAAGATTCACCCAGAAAGAAATTGTTTTGTCAACATCAACCAGCAGAAGAGAAGCAGATCCTGCACTCAATCTAGCTACTCAAGCCCCTTCACAACTTCCATATGATGTTTCTCCCTGAATTTTGCTTGGCAAGCCTTTTCTGCAGGGAAGAAGCTCCTCCATTAGAAAAAAAAAACAACATAAAAACTACTTCTAATTTCCACCCATAGTTTGTCCATCCATCCATCCATCCATCCATCCATCCATCCATCCATCCATCCATCCATCCATCCATCCATCCATCCATCCATCCATCCATCCATCCATCCATCCAAGGAATTCCAGAGAACTCATCCATACTGCTGGATTACCAAACAACAGAGGTTTTGTAGTCATGTAAACACCCCAGAGACAAAAATAAGGACAACTCAGAAGTAGAAATGTGTTTATATCCAGGCACAGTCTCCACAAAGAATTCTTTGTACAGTTTTATTATTGTGTTGTGTTTTTTTTTTTCCCAGAAGCATCAGCAGTTCCTTGGGTGTGTAATTTACAAGAGGCTAAAATCTAAATTATGCATCATAAAGGGAGAGATGCAACTTGATGGTAATAATGTGTTTCCAAAATAACTTCAAATGCCTAGTTCAGAGCAGCAGCCTAGAGCTGGAAATGAGTGCCCAGTCAGCAAAGGAGTAAAAGTCACTCTTCCCCACATAAAAAAAAAGCTGGCAGAGATCATTATTTTCCCATCTGGCAGCAGCAGGGCTGCATCCTGGAATTCTGGATATACCTAAAGGACTCATCTGAGGAGGTGACCCTTCAGAAATACACAGTGCAAACTAGTCTGGCATGGAGGGAACCAGGTTTGCAGTGCTCAGCTCTTCCTTCACGTGGTGTGACTGCCTGTCCCAAAAAGACTCTGCAAGTCAACAATGCAGGAACTAGTTGAAATCCTATTTCAAACCAAAAAGAGTCCCTTCAGTTTAACAGAGCTGTGATATAGCCCAGGGTAGATGTTCATACCAATACGAGTCCCTAAAGCTGTCCCTGTGAAAGCTCAGAGAGCTCTGCAAGAACATGAACCTTTTTGAGTCCTCCTTGAGCTGATCTACACCAGCATAACTTTGTACCAAGCTTCACTGAAACCTCGAGGTGGGTGATCTCTTACTAACAGTTTCTTCAAGGGGTATTTACTTGAGGATAAAGAAACTGTGAGTCACACAGAAGAGCTGCTTGCAGGGCTTCAGGTAAAAGAACTTCCCCCTCAGCTCTTGATAGCAAAGAGACCACCCTACCAAGTTGGTCTCTCACAACTGATTTTTTTTTTAATCTGTATGTACTAGTTTGGAAAGTGTTGTACTATTATTTTTGGGACAGGAAAGAGAGGAGTTCACAATGCCAAAGGGAGTTATGATCTAAATATACAGGAGGAAAGGATGTAGCACAGCAACGAGACACAGAAACCCAGAGGGCAAGAGTCACTTCCACACAACCTTCTATGTCAGTGGTGATGCCCATGTCTGCACCAGTTGTCTCTTTTTCCAGGCAATGAGGAGCAAAAGGCACTTGCAGAGTGTGACTCATCTGACTTACTTGAAATGCCAACCCTTGCCAAAAATAAACATGCCCTCCAAGGGCCTCCATTGACTGTAAGGATGAATCTAGATGCAGGTATCTACAGTATGAATAACTGGTTACAAGGAAGTGAGCAATTGGTGCCACCTGCATTGGTTTAATGGAACAAACCCCCCTCAACCTTTCCTTGAGGCAAAAGTTCCTCCTTATGCTACTGCTTTTACCACTGTCCCCATTTACTGGCACAAAGACTCAATCTGAAACTCAACTAGTCAAAGGAAAGGTGGAGAAATCCAGGCAGAAACTAATGAGAAGCTGATACAGATTCTCCTTCCATGTTGTCTTACTGCTTCCCACTAACAGCTGGTACTCAAAATATAAGCCAGATTCTGTTCCTGGCGACCCAGATGGGAGTCACTCCAGATTTACTGTGAATCCAGCACAGTTTCTGGGGATTCCTTCCAGGATAACAGAGAAGAGCCCACCCTTTCCAGCTTCCTTCACACTGCACTGGAAGAGTAAAAAATGTGAAATGCTTGTTTGGGAAGTGACAAAGCCCTGTGCTCACAGGGTCTTACACTCTCCTGCTAGACCAAAAACAACCCCAGCTTTTAAATCTGGGAGTACTAGATACAGAACAGCAGCAACAGAGAAGAGCAATAACTCTGAGACACAACTTTGGACATGCAATTTCTTGTCTCTTGGGTTTTAATTGCTCCTCAGGGTTGTGTTGCAAATGAAGAACTTGACTATCACAGTGAGCAAATTTTTATCCTTCACTGATACCCAGTTGGGTGTCAGGACCAGGGCTGGAGGCAGGAACAGGTTTATTCCCTTCCTCTTTTCATGGAGTTTCTCCTTTTCCTCCTGTGCTTAGGTTTACTGCTCCCTGGGAACATAGGCACACTGAAAGACTCCCAGAATATGTGATCATAACGTAAAGAGGTACAACAATAATCACTGATTAAAAAGGAAGAATGAAAAGAATAAGAGCTGGTGGCAGGATTGCTAACTGCTGATCAGTGCTGTAAGGCAGCCTTTCATTTTTTTTAAAATTAATTATACATTCCCTCATACTTTGTACTGCTGTTGATTTAATTGGACTCCTTATTTTTAGAGAGCTACAGCAAGAGGAAGATAGGGTAGAGCTTCCAGCAGCTCAGCTCTAGCCTAATTCTGCCTTGTTCAATACCACTGGGAGCAAAATGAGGGTAATGCTGAGCTTCTCTGAAAGCCTCGTGGTCTTGGTGCAGCTCAGCACGTTTATCTGTTGTGCAGGATGGAGAAATCTCCCTGGAGCTCAGCCTTTCCACACAGGAACCCATGCAGAAATGGGCTTAGCACCCACAAACATCCCCAAACCTTGATCAGAGGAAAAGGAAGCAGCAGAAAATGGTACCAGGGTCTGTCTCCTACCCACTGAATTTTCCCTGATAAACACTTTAGTCCCACTCCTTGCAATTTCTGTTCACCTCACATAGAAACAAGCCTGCCAACGTGCATTGCAGAGATAAAGCATTAAATGTGGAGCTGCAGGAGGAATGCACTGAGGAGGGTCTGGTTTCCACTGCAGCCTGAGATCATGGATTGCCACAGGGGAAAGGGAGAGACAGAAGAGCCCTGGCATGCACCCAAGAATTCCTATTTCATGGAATCTCCTTATCTGTGCTTCCTGAGGGCATCTAGTGAAATTGTGGAGAGAGGGAGGAGCAGTGAAAGGCTGGCAGAAGCAGGTCTTCTCAGAGAACAGGGGAAGACTAAGGCAAGGTTATTTCAGGTGCCCACACACATGGCAGTGGCAGCTGCCAGCACAGCAGCCCTGCAGCTGGGAGCCCATTATCCTGCAGGGTTTGTTGACTTTCTTTAAGCTTCAGCCCCTGTCCTTGTGGGATCCCCCAGACACCTCTATCTTGTTGAAACACACATTCTGCCCTTTCAGCTTTCCCAGGACAGCAATTACTGCACAAGCTTTCTCAATATATCTGCAACTGTGGCAGCATGAAAGTGCTTGTGTGGGTACCCCTGCTGCACTTTCAGATCTGAACTCTATTTAGAGTCCTGATCTGGCTCAGACTTTCACTGTCTGCACAAAAGCCCTGCCTACCCTGATGAACCTACAGCAGGAAAATGTGTGGAGGGTGCTGCAGCTGCCTTTGAACCTTCACTGCCTTTGAACCACCAGCTCCAGGAATGGCAGATCTCACAAAGCCTCGTTTTGTGCACAACTTTCTGATGCTTGATGCTTTTCTTCTGACTGCAGGGTTTCTTAGGGCTTGCTAATGTGAGGATCCTCTGATGTCTAATATCAAGTAGGCTCACTTCACTATCTTTTCCAGCTGGGGCACTCCTGAGGTTACTCATGCCTATCCAGGAACCTCTTTGTACAGAAGCAAGACATGATATATCCTCGATACCTCTAATCATACTGGGTTTAAATTTACTATCAGGTTCAGTAGCTGTTGTAGGAAGTTGGAGAGAGTCACAGACACACTCATGGACACAGCATGATCCTGTAAGTCTCAGCTCCTGTGAGAACCAGACTCAAGAAGGGCCTCACTGCGGAGCAAAGCTTGAAATATGTTCCCAGGATACCCTCAAATTTTCAAACCTAGAAAAAAACGCAAGATTCTGGACTCCAGAAGGGCTCTCCCACCTCTTCCACACAAGATTTCCCATACATGCCCTGCTTTTAGCCTCTGAAATTATGCTTGACTGACATCTAGTTTTCACCTTTTCTGCCTGCTTTTCACAAGGCAGCTTTTAAATATTTACCTGGAAGGGAGCTCATGTCAGACTAGGTAGTCTACCCTAATCACACAAGCCTGCATAACAAAGTAGGCTTTAAAAACCAAGGAGACTCTATAACCAATCTTTATAACCAATCCTTCTCCCCACTCAGCACCTGTCAGTCATTTAATTTATAGCTCTGTTTTATTTCAGCTCCCAAGAGCCCACTCTGACAGGGTAGAGAGAAGGGGGTTGCTATAAGCACAGCTATTATCTTGCAGCACCAACACTGCAAGGTGCTGTTCCAGGGTGCCACTGCTGACATGTGGCTCTTGCTACTCCTGCTGTTAGTGACAGCTCTGGCTGGCAAGAGCTGAAGTGATCAGTGACAGACAGCACAGGATGCCATGTCAGCCTGATGGGAAGACAGCCTGCAATATTCCTACCATTCCTTCTGTGTTTAAGAAAAAAAATATGCACTTCTTGGCCTGCTTTCAAGATATCTCTCTCACACACAATAGGTAAGATGGGGATCAGTTGTAAAAGGCTGGTGTATGGAATAACTTGCTACTCCTGCTGTTAGTGACAGCTCTGGCTGGCAAGAGCTGAAGTGATCAGTGACAGACAGCACAGGATGCCATGTCAGCCTGATGGGAAGACAGCCTGCAATATTCCTACCATTCCTTCTGTGTTTAAGAAAAAAAATATGCACTTCTTGGCCTGCTTTCAAGATATCTCTCTCACACACAATAGGTAAGATGGGGATCAGTTGTAAAAGGCTGGGGTAGGGAATAATTTTAGAAATCCACCCCCACAGCAGCATTTCTACTCAGTGTGGGGGAGAGCTACACTAGGGAGATGAGGTGATGCCAGGGTGTGTGTGTGTCTGTCTGACAGTACCTGCCCCAGAAGACCAAGCTGGGTAACACGGTCCCTTCAAGGCAGCCATCCAAGATTTGGCCTCCTACACAGCCCTGGCAAAAGGATGAGGTGTCTCCAATGGGAGATGGTGAAGTGCTAAGGAAAAGTGGTAGCTGCCTTTGGTGCCTGGCAAAGGGAAAATCCAGAGGGAAACCACTTTGTACTCAGACAACACAGGTCATCTGAGAATCCTTGTGGTCAAAACTTTTCACTAAAGGGAAACCTTAAATCTCCCACCCTTTATGTACCTGAGCAATCACAGAACATCAGGAATCATGTTGGCTCTTTGCTGTGTGACCCACTTCACATTCTTGATGAGCAAAACACAGGGTGGGAGTCGAGCACCTTGGATAGTTGGCACTGGAAAGCTGGAAGGGTTTCAGCAGTGCTGAGCCTTGGGAATCCCCATCCCTTGTGGTCAGGTGAAACTGTGCTGAGCACTTTTTAAGACCTGGGGCAGCTTGTGTTTACTCAGATGGCTCAGAAGAGACTGAGATGATTAGGAGAGAGACCTGCTGAGCTGGTGTTCCATGATCTCTACTGTGCTTGTGCCCTGCTGAGGTCTCTGAGCCCCACCGTGCCCAGCAGCTGCAGAGAGCATTTGATGATGTTACACAACCACCTCAGAAAGGTGAAGTTGTTCCTCCAAAAACACCAGAACTGAGCACTAGACTAAGAAGTGCATCACGATACCTGGTAGATTTCAGAGCCTTTCATTGCAGGCTCTGAATTGGGTCAAGGAGAACCCCATGGGCAAGGGGACAGAGCTGTGCTGGAGGTGACAGACCTTCAGTCACAAGGGGACAGAGCAGGAGCTGTGCTGGAGGTGACAGACCTTCAGTCAAGGATGCTGCTTTGGAGTGTTTCTGGGAGGGGGTTTTCAGGGAATTGAAAAGAATATACTTCTATCATGGCAAACAGTATTTTTTAAATCCTTAGGATTTAAAAGAACAGACCCAAAGCCTTGATTTGCAATAACCTTTCAGCACATGCTGAGCAGGGAGCAGTTGGTGTGTGTGTTCACCTTGCTGAAGTCCCTAAGTACATGCTTGAAGATAAATAGATGCAGAAGTACTCTTTGGTGGAGGGATAATTACTAAATCCAGGTCTCATTAAAGTCTTTCTAGTTTCTTTTTGTAACTCACTTATTCGTTCTGCAAGAACAGGATCAGATACAGGAATAAAGACAATGCATTTAGAGCTGACAGGCTATAAGAAAATCAGAAAACTCTACAGGGAAATATTCCCAGTCTGTGGTGAAGTTTTCTCATTACATTCTCAGATCCTTCTTTATCTCATTGTTTCTCAGTTTATCACCATTCTTCATTTCCTGTTCCCTTTTAGACTATATACTTGTATATTTTTAATGTGGCTTTTTGTTTTAACCCTTCCACAGTTAGTATTTAAACCTTTCAGAAACTCTTGGCTGGACCACCTGTACCAGCTCCCAGGAACCTAAATCAGACACTATAAAGACATTTTTTATGTATAATTGGGGGTTAGACTGTAAAGCCTGGACAAGAGTTTATGACTTTTCATTGTTATTCATTTTATAGCAGCAAAATAAATGTATTGTGCATGTTTATAACTTCTGGTACAGAAAAGACATTAAGGCAGCAATATTTAATTCCTGTTTGGACATCCCACCTTGCTTCAGTCTACAAAAATCTCAAAAGCACCTACCTTTGCCTAAATTTCCTCTTCTTGCAAGAAGAAGAAGCAAGCCAAAGCTGAGCTAACTTTAAAACCATCAGCAGATCTTTTCTGACAGCTTCATCTGACTGCACCCTTGCTGATGTTCAGGATTGCTCTAGAGACCTCACCACAACTAGCAAGGGCTGGTATCAGCTGAGGACCACCCAGCAATCTGAAGATGACCAAATACAGTTCCCCAAATTGATACTCAGACCAGAGCTTGCTAAGTAACCTTATTTTCCCCCCACCCCCCAATGGAAACTTTGACATTAGCTTTAGCTTACTGGTTTAACCACACACTTCACAATTTCTGAGGCAGGAGGCTGAGACATGTACAGCTTCTCACCCCAAGAAAGGGCTTCTAGCACACCATGGCACCCCCAACCCCTGCACTGCTCAGGGGGTGTTTTAGCCTTGACTCACTGGTAAATGTGCCTCATCATCTGCTGCCTTAACCCTCCTTGCCCCCATTTCCTACAGTAGCTGGGGGTTCTTGCCCAGGTCTCCAGGTCTCCCATAGGAATATTGACCCAGATGGCAAGAAAGAGCAAGCAAGGAATATTTCTTTCAAGGATTTGGAAATAGTTGTATTGTTGAAAACAGCAGGGCTTTACAATTTCCTGAACAGAGCTGTCTAGAGCAGGAGGCTATTTTGAGTATCTCTTTTTGCCTTTAACCCAACTACCTCAGCACCCCACCCTTCTTCCTTCCACCTTCCTTAATTTCTCAGACTTCCCTCTTGGTGCTTTGCGTGAGTCTATTTTAGGGCTGAGATCATGGTTAGCTTCTCACTAGGCAGCTACTTCCCATTTTCTGTCTCTGGGCTTTGCCTTTTCAGCAAAGTTGTGAGCCCATGAGTACATACAACATGTAAGATCCCTTATGATTAACTGCTTGAGAGAGCCCAGGGCAGAGGCACAGAGATGCTGGAGGGAGGGGAACATCTCCCTGCTGAGGAAAGGCTGAGGGAGCTGGGTCTGTTGGGCTTGGAGAAGAGGAGTCTGAGGGGCCACCTCATCCATGGGCACAAATCTGTTCAGGGCAGTGTCAGGAGGACAGAGCCAGGCTTTGTGCAGTGATGTCCAGTGACAGGACAAGGGGCAGTGGGTGCAAACTGGAGCACAGGAGGTTCCATGTGAATGTCAGGAAGAACTTCTTTGCTGTGAGGGTGACAGAGCCCTGGGCCAGGCTGCCCAGAGAGGCTGTGGAGTCTCCTTCTCTGGAGACATTCAAATCCCCCTGGATGTGTTTCTGTGTGACCTACTCTAGGGGATCCTGTTTGGACTGGATGATCTTTCGAGGTCCCTTCCAACCCCCACCACCCTGTGATTCTGTGTGACATTGCCCATGAAGATGAGAAAATAACTATTTAAGAAAATAAGATGCCAAATGAACACAGCTTGGCTCTTACAAATGCAGGAAACCCAGCTAGTGCTGAGAGTACCAAATCAAGCTTGCCAAGTCCAGCTGTCAGGATGTAGGTGTCCTAACTCTTCCATTTCTGGCAAACAGATACTCAGACTAACCACAAAATACCATTGCTTTGTTATAAACCATCTCCTTTCCTCATGGGAGAAAGTTATTCCATCTCATGCACTGACCAGTGTTAGTATTAAATTCCAGGTAGTCTCATGGATTTTACTGCAGAGCCCTCAGTGGGATTTGGTTGTGATGGATTCCATTCCCTCTACTAGATGGAAAGGGATTGAAAGAGTGAAGGGATTTGGCTATGCAGGCCCAAACCTGAGGCCTCACCACCTTTGACCACCACTTTGGGAGTGTTTCTTGTTTGCACCTAAGTGGGTGGCACAGTCCAAATCTCACAGCTGGCGAGTCAGAGCAAGTTCAGACAAACATTCAGACTCTCCCTCTGAGGATGTGCATGATACGAAGACCTGGACTTTCACCTAGAAGGAAGTTTCTATCACAAGTTTCATCACAAGATCCAAGCTGAGCAGCTCAATGCTTTGTTTTTAGCCTTCAGTTACACGACGGTGACGTTGGGCCATGTTATCTCTACCCGCTTCCTCTGTCAGGCCAGGAAAACTTCTCCTTAGCTCTGGGGTTTGCCCTGTCCCTGGAGAACAAGCTAGCTCTCCACTGGCCATCAAGAGGAGCTGAAACCACAAGGTTCCAACTAACAGGAGAGGCAGATCCAGGCAATTTGTCCCAGAAAATGAAGGTCTGGGTGGCTCGCAGGGCTGAAGTTCCTGGTGCAGCCCAGTCAGTGTCACCAACTTCACAAAACAGCAGCTTTCTGGCAAATTGTGCAACTGCACCGCCCCCAAACTTCCTGTTTTGAAACCCCAAGGAGCTGGAAAATGTTAACACTGCCACTTTATAGTGCTAGTTGTGGCTTTTTTTATTTTTTCTTTTTTCCTAAAGATCGACACAATACTAAAAATTTCTACATCCAAAGGAGTAAAGTGGGGCTGCCTTAAGAAACCAGGGGTGGAAAAGCAAGAACACGTCTCTCCTGGGAGCCCCAAGCCAGGCAGAGCCTGGCATGGCACAGCATCCAGAGCAATCCCAGCCCCCTCTGCCACGACCTTGGAAGAAATGTGGCCAGCAGGTCAAGGGAGGTGATTCTCCCCCTTTACTCTGCTATCGTGAGAGCCCACCTGGAGCACTGTGTCCTGTGCTGGAGTCCCCAAAGCATAAAGGAGATAGAGCTCTGGGAGAGAGTCCAGAGGAGGCCATGAAGAGGATCCTTGGGCTGAAGCAGCTCTGCTCTGGAGCCAGGCTGGGAGAGTTGGGGTGTTCAGCCTGGAGAAGAGAAGGCTCCAGGGAGACCTTAGAGCACCTTCCAGGGCCTGAAGGGGCTCCAGGAAAGCTGGGGAGGGACTTGGGACAAGGGCAGGGAGGGAGAGGACAAGGGGGAAGGGATGAAAACTGGAAGAGGGAGATTGAGGTGAGACATGAGGAGGGAATTCTGTGCTGTGAGGGTGGTGAAAGCCTGCGCGGCCCGGTTTTCCCGGGGAATTTGTGGCGGCCCCATCCCTGGCAGTGTTGAAGGGCAGGTTGGATGGGGCTTGGAGCAGCCTGGGCTGGTGGGAGGTGTCCCTGCCCATGCAGGGGGTTGGATCTGCATGATCTTGAAGGTCCTTTCCAATGTAAACTGTTCCCTAAATCTATGAAAGTTGAGCTGTGCCATCAGAGCAAGAGCTGAGGTGACAGATGGGAGGTAGGTGCTGATGAAATGGCTGCCAGGCAATTGCCATTCAGGTGAGAGCCAAGCTCACTGGACACCACATGCAGCCACCTGGCCCAGCTCCCTGCTCCAGCCAAGCCACGCGGCAGATCCAGGCTCTGCCTAAAACCCACCCGTGGTGGGAGAAAGAGGCTTCAGCAAAACAAAAGAGGACCTTGCTCCAGAAAACCAAGCTATGACAAATCCCCTGCCAGCCCAGCTCATTTCTGCATAGGAAGAGGAGCAGTTATAAAGCAGAAAGCATC
>NW_009952720.1:0-2807 GCF_000747805.2 Chaetura pelagica
CCAGCATGTCCTGGTGCTTTCTGATACAGTTCACTCCTTCCCAGTAAGTCTCTGAAAGAAATGACAGTCAAGTGAATTTCTTCAAACAGCTTTACAGGCAGAGTGGCATTGGCACCAGCGGGGTGTCAGGCAAGGGTGAGACTGCTTTTAGCAAAAGGGACAACCCCTTTGAGGCACATCATTGCTGTGTCTGCACAGATCGACAAAAGGGAAGACATGCTAAAGAATCAGATAACCCTCTGAGGAAATGATTGGCATGGCAGATGAGGGAAGAGCAGTCCATGTTGCCTACCTTAACTTCTGTCAGGCTTTTGATACAGTCTCCCCTAAGATCCTTATAGCAAAGCTGATGAGGCGTGGGCTGGATGAGCAGACAGTGGGACAGACTGAAAACTGGCTGAGCCTGAGAGTGAACACTGGTATGAAATCTGACTGAAGACCAGTCACTAGTGGTGCAGCCCGGGGGTCAATACCAGGTCCAATCCTGTTCAGCATCTTCGTAAATTACGTGCATGATGGGGCAGAGTGTATCCTCAGCAAGTCTGTTGATGATGAGACAAAACTGGGAGGAGTAGCTGGTCCACCAGAGGCTTGTGCTGCCATCCAGAGGGACCCTGACAGGCTAGAGAAAGGGCCTGACAAAAACCTTCCTACGTTCAACAAAGGGAAGTGCAAAGTCCTGCACTTGAGGAGGAACAATCCCAGGCACCAGTACATACTGAGGGCCAACCATCTGGAAAGCAGCTTTCATGGAATCACAAAATGGTTTGGGTTGGAAAGCAACGCCCAGACTTCTTCAGTGGCTCCCACAAGAGCTGTTGGCTCCTGGCAGGTGTCTCCACTGCCCTGAAGTTTCCCTGCCTGGGTAAACCCCCTGCATGCCAGGATCTGCTGCTGCAGATCAGGTCGGCTCCAGAGCATCCTCAGGTTCCTTACCAGGCTGTTTTTCTCCCATGGTCACCTGGCTGCTGGCTGTAGTGGGATGGGGAGGACAAAAGCCAGTGAGAAGCTCGTGGGTTGAGACAAGGGCAAGGAGGGTTCACTCACCGATTATGGTCATGGAGAAAACAGACTCAGCTTGGGGAAAAAATATTTTCTCATGAATTGGATGCACACAGGACAAAGACAACAAAGAACAACGCTTACATAGTTTGCTCCACTCCTCCCTTCTTCCTGGGCCCAATTTACTTGGTTCCAGATGGTTCTACCTCCTTCCCCTCAGCGGCACAGGGGGATGGGGTTTAGAGCCAGTTCACAGTCTGTTCTTTTTTGCCACTCCTTCTTCCTCAGGGAGATGGATTCCTCACCATCCTCGCCTCCTTCCCCACGGGGTCCCTCCCATGGCAGCAGGGCTAACAGTCGAGGTAGTTTTAAGGTGAACATTGTGCTGTTTGAGCAGCACCACCTGGTCTTTCAGCACGTGGCTATGGGGAATAATTGCTGGAGGTGACTTAGAAATTAAACTTTGCCTTTTGAGCAAACACTGTCATTTAGGTGAACTTTGCAGCAACCCCAGGCAGCAGCCTGGCTGCACCACTGCCTTTCACGTTGCCTCTTCCTTGGATCCCCTCGGTACTGAAAGGACAAGAGCTCCAGGAACCAAACACTTTATTGATGGGACCAGCGGGACAAGAGCAGGGAGGTAGAGCAGGCTCTCTTCTTGCCAGCTTTTTGTCGTGCCTAGTGTGAGAAACGTTTGTCACACCAAGGAACAGGCCCAAACGGATCCTTCAGCCAAGCACAGTTTATTGACACTCTGCCAAGAATGGGTGGCCTAAACAAGCAGGCACACCCATAGTCAGGTGAAGAACGGTTTCTATTCCCAATTCCCGACGCAAAGTTCCCTCCCATGTTTTCCCACTGGCTGGGTAGTCCAGGGTTTACAGCCTCTCCGACACTTCTAATTATCCTATAAGTTTCCCGGCCCTGTTGACACATTCCACTCTAGCTGGTCACTTTTTACCTTTTAAGGTATAATTTTGACCTTTCTTGCCCCCTTGGCTGTCTTCCCAGTCACCAGAATGATCTATACCTGTTGGTGTCACCCTGCCCCGAGGAGCAAGAGAGAAGCGGCTCTGTTGGGTCTGATCTTGGCCATCAATCCTGCTCCATGTTCGGATCCCCCAGATGGAGCCCAATTCAGTCCCTCAGTTTCTTGGACCATAAAACCACTCCAGGTGTCATTGGAACGTGCAGATATCTCACTGCTCTTAAACAAACTATTATACTCCTAACCCTAGGGTAGATAGAAAAAACCCAAACCCAACACCATGCTTCTAACACTAGGATGTGAAAACAACCCTACAATTCATTTCTAAGCCCTAGTTCTTGGAGAGCTGATGCCAGAGCTCTTTTAGTTGCATGATCATGAGGTCAGTGTTGACTTCCAGCCGGCGGAGCAGCTCGAGGTGGTGGCGGCTGAAGGTGCCTCCTTCCCGGCGGTCTCTCCCCACAGGAGGGGTGGCCGTGCGTCCCCTTGGCTGGAAAAGACAGGGCCAGGGCACAGTGAAGTGGGCTCTTGGGGCTGCTGCTGGGGCTTTCCTGCCCACGCTGGGTCTTGTTCTTTTATTACAAGCTTTCTTGGCCAAGGCTGTGGCGATTCCCTGCTCCCCCCCACATCCTGGTCCCTTCTGTCCCACTATTCTCAAATGCTCACCTGTGCCTGGGGTTTCATGTTCCTCCAGAGGTTACAGGCAATCCCAGCCAGGAAGTACACGAGCACGATTTGGCAGAGCTCACGCAGCCATGAAGTTGTGTAGGGCTGGGTAACGTAGGCCCAAAGCTGGTCCAGAGTGCAGGGCAGGGAC
>NW_009952720.1:5547-7290 GCF_000747805.2 Chaetura pelagica
GTGGGTTAGGAAGCCCCAAAGCTGGTCCAGAGGGTAGGGCAGGGACCAGGCCTCGGCCTCGTGCTGCTTTGGGCCTTCAGGATCAACGCCTGCCGTGTCCTGGGGTTCACCCTTTTGCGTTAGGAAGGCCCAAAGCTGGTCCAGAGGGTAGGGCAGGGACCAGGCCTCGGCCTCTGTGCCAACTGGCAGCTGCTCAGGGGCTTTAGAAAGATCATCGTCCGCTGTGGCCGGGCCGGGGTTGCTGGATTGGTTAAAGCTGCTGGGCATCAGAAGGCCCATGCAGAGACACACAACCATGAGGAAAAGAGCCTTGAGCTTCATGGTGCCCCAAGGCAATCTCCCCGCTGGGTCTGTCACCCTGAGCCAACAGCAGACCAGCACCGAGCGGCCGCCTCGTGGGTCTGTGCTCCCCAAGGGTGGGTGATGGGACAAGTGCAGGGCTGATGTCAGGCAGGGCTCTGTGATGTCACAAGGCCTTTCCCCAGGTTGGGTGCTGTTCACCCCCAGGGGCAGCTGCCATGGAAACGGCTCCATGAGCTCAGGAGGACTGGTGTGTTGGCTGAGCCAGTGTGGCATTCAGAATGTATAGTGCTTGTCTCTAACAATCCAAGAGATAAGTGATGGACTCTGGCACTCAGGATATCTGTTGTGTGTCCTGTGGCATCTGCGAGTTAAAGACATGTCTCAGCAACCCACCCAACCGTTTTGCTTCCCCTCCCGTGATGTGTACCTGAGAACTGGGGAGTTTAGTGTGGGACATGCTGAGCTTGGAGAAAAAGGAGATCTGCAGCTGGCTCTGGGAGCAGGATATCCAGTGATAATCAGTCCTTAATATGGTATCTCATGAAACCACCAACGTAGCAGGACAAGACATAGAGTGCCGGTCTGAAGCTGCTTCCTAGGAGAAGAACTCCGCTGCAATAAACTAAGCCAGTTGTCTCAAACTCCTCTTTGTAATGCAGAGATCTCAAACGGTTATCCAAAGACTTATCTGCAGGACGTAACTCAGCACCATACCTACCCACTTGGCACCATACCTACCCACTCGGCACCGTACCTACCCACCCATCACCATACCTACCCACCCATCACCATACCTACCCACCCGGCACCATACCTCCCCACCCATCACCATACCTACTCACTCAGCACCATACCTACCCACCCGGCACCATACCTCCCCCCCCGGCACCATACCTCCCCACCCGGCACCATACCTGCCCCCCCTCCTATCTCGGAGGAGATGAGAAGACAGGAGCTTTTCCCTACCCAGGGAAAAACCTGGGGGTGCAGTGGGCAAGAACTGTATACAAATCTGGGACTCTGTGGGTGCACTGGAAGCACTTCCCCACCAGGAACCACTTCCCCACCGGCGACGTTGCTGGACCGTGGGTGGTAACCACGCTCTGCTTGCTGTCCTCTGCCTCTCTGCTTTCTCCTCTGTGTCCCTGCCTGTCCTAACCGCTCTAGGCACCTTTGCTGAGTTGCTCTAATAAAAGTCGGCTGGACCAAACTCGGAGCCGCTGAGAGCGAGGAGTGTGATGAGCCTGGAATTCTTGCTGGGCAGACGTGACCCGCGGGGGTCCTGCCCACGGAGCGGGACACAGGGGCACTGCCCGGGTCCCCCAGCAGCAGGGACGGGAACAGCGCATCCCCCTCCCGCAGCACCCGCGGGGGCGGGGACGGAAGGGGCGGGCGCGGGGCCGGGTGGTTTCCTGGCTCTTCCTGCCGCCGCGGAGAGGC
>NW_009952720.1:7586-13397 GCF_000747805.2 Chaetura pelagica
TCTGATGCAACCGGGGGTCTAAGAATAGCATCGTCCAAGGCCAAGGGCTCCAAGCGGCTTCTGCAGGTTTTCTGACAGGTTTGGAGATGCTCCTTGTCCGGCCGGTGTTCCCTTTCCCTGCCCTTCCTCTTCTCCGGGCAGCCCCTCGGTGCTGGGGAGAGGAGCAGGGTGATGGGGCAGGGGCTGGGCAGTCCCAGCTGGCCTTTCAGCTGGGATGCGGTGCTCTCACTGGGAGGAACTGCCTTGCTTTTGTGCGGGGAAGGATCAGCCTGAGCACTTGGCAGCTGTGGAAAGGCAGCGAGTCCAAGCTGCTGCTTCGTGCGCTGGCAAACTGCTCTGTCGGGGTTTCTGTGACCGTGTGCCTGGAGAATGTTGCATGCAAGAGACCCAATAAAGCCGTTTGGTAGGTTAATTGAAATTGTGCCAAAAAGATGATGTTGTTGTTGTTGGGTGCAGGCTCCAATCTGAGAGTCTGAGTCTTGCAAAAGTGGTTTCCTTGTTCCTGAACTTCATTTCTCCCGTTTTAAATGCTACTTCTGTTTCTTTTCAGAGTTACTCTGTCTCATTCTCTCCTTGCTTTTCCCCTGGTTTCACACTTCTCACCCCATTTCTGGATGGGAAGAAATCCGTGAATATCAATCCAGAAGCAGAGCCCCCTTCTGCCCTTTCAATCCATGACACAAAGTTAAGCTTGGCTGCTTGAAATAATGATTGAATGAAATGAATTCCTAACTGAGCAGTTGTTAACAAGGAAATCAAGATGGACACTGCCCTCCTAGAAAGGGTTAATCTACATTAGAATTAGAAGCCAGTGGTTGAATGTGGAAGGCCTGTGCAATTTGCAGCTGTTTTTCCTCTGAGAAAATGAGTATTTTGAGTGGAAGTCTAGTGAGCATTGGGCAGCATCGTTAATCTTTGCAGATGTAGTACCTTGATTAGCATCCCCCTTCCCTCGGGGGCACAGAGTTCTCTGCAGTTTCCAGACACGAGTTCCATCCTGTATGGTTTTTTGGCTCTGCAGTGTAGCTGTTGAGCAGGGCTGTGCTGCTGGAGTTTCCCAGCCTGCCTTACATCTTTGGTAAATGTATGAGGGAGAAACACCTGCCTGTGAGTGAGCACCTGGCTACTTGAGATATGTTTTCCTTTGGAAGAACAATTTTAAGGATTCAGAGAGGCACAGTTTGCTGACTCCAGGATGTTTGTGTTCTGTTTTCCTAAAGAATCACTATGCACCTGTGGTGAAACTACTTTAAATGATGATTATATTTTCTTCTGCTTTATTCTCTGCAATTCAGACATTGTTTATCTAGGCTTTGAACAGTATAGCTGGATAAGGGCGTGAACGCCAACGAGTGCATGGATGTGGTCAGTTCTGTTGTCCCACAGCCAGACTGAAGTGAGGAAAGGAGGTTCTCTTGCTTCAGAGTATCACCCTGATTCTTGTTTGTTTTGTTTTTTCCTTTTGTGTCAGGTCTTGAAGCATAGGGTGAAGGTTTCTCTCCACGGTGCATGGACGGAAAGCCAATGCGCAGGTAAGAGATGGAAAAAAATGTGTCTCTTATCCAAATAGGAGAAACCATGTTGATTTCATAAGTGCCTAGACCATAACAATTTGGCTGTTGTTTTCTTCTGTAAGATCTGGCTAGGAGAATTAGAATGTAAAACTACAATGTTCATCTTTAGTCCTTTTGATATTTACAAGACCAGATGTCTTTAATTGCATGTGCTGCTAGGAACGGTATGGAATACAAGTTATCATCATTCTCGACCCCTCTCCCTACTTCCTCCCTTTACCATCATAGTTAATATCTGGTATTTATTTAGGTAGTCAAATGGTGTGAAAAAACAGCCCAAGGAGTTCTAAGGAGCATTCTTTTTCTCTTAACTAAAGGAGTTTAGTCCCTTTGATGGGTGGAGGTCTTGGGTGAAAAGGAGATTTTCTCTTCTAATTAGGGATGCCAGCTGCCTCAGTTGTAATGAGCTGAAGATGCAGCTGAAGTTTAATTCAGATAAGTTCTTGCTGTGGTTATATCCGAACCATTCTCTGTTACATAGAGTCAGAATTGTCACAGTAAATCAGCACGATGACAGGTTGGTGAACAGGACTGTCTGCTCTAGCTGCTTTTCACCACCCAACAGCAATCCCATGGCAAAACGTGGCAACAGATGTATCTCTGTATGTGATAGAGGCCCTGTGGAAGCAAAGTTTCCTGAAGTTCTTCACCTCTAAATGAAATAAAGAGAACTCATGCAAATTGTTTAGTCTATCTGCACTCTTTTGGATGTTGAAAGTAGGGAAACTTTATTACAGGTAATTCTTTAAACAGTCATGTAAGAGAAGGCCAGGAATTTTAACGGTAGATGAACATGTAGAGCATTTCTAGCTACAGCATTTGCTGAAACCATTAGCCTGGGTTCTGTGTAAGGAGGTAAGAAAAAAATAGTACTTTAAACCCTCAAGGAGTGACACTATGTTTTTTAACTCAATGAAGCCCTCAAGCACAATGGAGAAAGACAGTGTCTCTGCTTCAGTTAAGCTAATGAGTAAACCCTGGGACATGATATGGGCACCACTGGGACTGTGTGTTGTTCAATATTTCTGCGAAGATAAGAAACATGGTTTAGGCAATGAGGAGCTTTCTGTGACTTTTACAGTGGGTTCCTTTTTCTCCAAGATGGATAAAGTAGCAGACGAGCTCTCTTCCATCTTAATCCTCAGTGGGGGCTATTTAAATCTTAACTGATGTAAACCCTCAGCTTTCCAGGTTCTTGTGTGGTTCTGCATTTATCAAAATGGTTTTGCAAAATGACATCAAGTTGGTGACCAGCTTGGTTTGTGTTTTTGTTTTCTTTCTCCTTGATTTTTTTTTTTTTTGTGTGTTCCTAATGGAAAAATTGAGATTCTGACTTTGCTGTTTTCTGCATGTTGCACTGAGGCAGAGAATTCAAGTGTTGAAGCTGGTGTGTCTTTTGTGGGTTTGTGGCCTTGGACTTGCTATCATGGAAGTTCTGCCTGCCACTCAGATGGTGTGGTTTAAGTGGTGGGCAACTGCAGTGGGGCTGAAGAAGTAGAGGTATTCTGTTGTGATGCTGATCCTGGCACTTCAGGCTTTTTTTTTGGTTTGTTTTTAAATATTATTTGGATAATGGATGCAGACCAGACCTTTTGTTTTCCTTCCCTCTCTGACAAGCCAGGGTAGAGCATGGATAACACGTTTGACATGTTTACATGGCCTTACTTTTGAACTAACCTTTCAACTGATCTGTGTGCCCTGGCTGTGTCATACTGCTGCAGTCTAGCCTGACAAGCACAGCTCTGTCGTGAGCTGTGGGCTTCAGTTCTTGAATATGCTTGCATGTTTCAAGGGCTTCTGTGTGGATTGTTAAGATTTCTGTTTGTTATTCTACTGCCTGTCTTAGCAGAAGATGATAAAAGGTTGGCAATTGGATTTCAAGCTCACAGATCTTCCTGTGAAGTCCAGCTGAGCAGATGGTGGAGCACTTGCTTTTATCCTTTTACTCGGGGCTCTGCAGAAATTTAATAGCATGTGTGAGAGTCCTTCTAGGTACTGGAGGACCAGGGGAGTGACACTCGGTCAGTGCTGTGTTAGTAATTATGGTGAGTTGGTATCAAATGTGTGTAGCACTCAGGATGGGAAGTGCAATTTGAAATAAAAAGGCATTGCAGCTATTCCTGCCAAGATCATAGGAGGGAAAGTGCATTGATGTTGAAACAGGATTTATCTTGCATTAGAAATGAAGTGATAGTTGAGGCAGGCTATTCTTTCTCACTGTCAGGGAGCAGCAAGAGAACGTGGCTTTGCTGAAGGTGAAAGCAAGACTGAGAGGACCTCTCAAGTGGAGAGGATAGACCCACTGTACCCAAGCAAGGAGGGTAGAGCAGATCTGATGACTGGGGTCAGTCAAGAGTCCAGCAGTCATCAGGCAGGGTCTGTAGTGATGAGGAAGGGCTGAGGTCAAGCCAGGAACCAGCACAGCAGCCCAATATCAGTGGGATAACACAGGTGCAGATGTGCCCTTAACATAGCTCAGGCCATGCATATGAGGGCTTGAGCAGCTACCAAGCAAAGCAGGGAGGCCCTCCCAGCTCTTTCTCACCCAACTCTTCTCTGGAAGCACCATCCCAGGTTACAGCAGTGCTGTGCTGGAGCTGGCTGGAGCACAGGCAGCCAGACCCTGCTGAGTGGGAGAGGCTGCAGAATCCCAGTGGTGCACTTGGGGCCCTGACGTACTCTGGGACGTAACAATTGCTTGGCTATGCACCTGCCCAAGACAAACTGCAGAAGTCTTAGGGAGGTTGTGGAGGACTCCATTAATTACTTCATATTTCTGCATATGGACATCCTCATTCTTGGTGAAACTGAGTTTTCTAGGCTTGGTCAGTGAAAATCAAACTAAAAAATGTAATTTGAGACACACACCCCCCAGATCCTTGCTATGTGAAACAAAAAGTCAGGTTTATCCGCTGGTTTGTATAACTCGGCCTCGTTGGGAGGCCTAAACCTTGCTGGCTAGGTATGAAAAGGAATCAGTGGTACTTTTACTAAAAATTACACTTTTAGCTAACTATTTCCTGCAGTATTGGTTCCCACAGTAAAACATTGCCATTACTTACTTGGCAGTGATGGGCTGGTCACTTCTGTTGCTGAAGGTGTCGCCTTTGGCTGGGCCAAATCAAAGAGCTTTGTTCTAGCAGTTCTGTAACGAGTACAGGAAGTAATTTATTTGTGTGTGCATTAAATTCAAAGCAAGGCATTCACAGAAATCACTGCTGGTTTGTTATCTTCATTTGCCAGAAAAATCCTTTGCTACTGAAACTCACTGGAGTACGATTTTGGATTTCAGTCGATGTTTTCAGGCTGAGATGAGGACTTTTCCATAGGCCTTAGGTCAGCCTGTTGTTTTCTGCTGGACTGTGTTAAAGCTTTCTTATCTAGTAGCAAAACATTATCTTAACCAAAAAAAATGCAGGCCACTCTCTCTTGAACGTTAAGGAGCTCTGTGACAGTATTGGAGAGAATCTTTCTTAGATATGTGTCACTAGCTATCTTTTTGAACTTGGGGAGAAGCTGCTATAAGCTCTAAAGGTGGATGTCTCATGGATGTCTGTGTTAATGAATAAAGTTTTGGAAACTGGCATAGCTGAATAAAATGGAGACAGAGCAGCATATGTATTTAGCTGACTTAATGTTGCAGGCTGCCTGTGTTTCCATTTGTCCTTTTCAGCAGTGTGTTACAAAAACTCATCCTTTGTCAGCCCTTTTTTAATGCCATTGTATTGGCTGATTTCCCCAGACCTGCATTTTGATGGAAGCTAATCCCAGAATATCTGCATAGCTGGGTGTGAATCTTTTATCCTTACATACACACTTACTCTCTGAACCTCAACCCTTCTTAATCACCCTGAGTATTCAGGAGCAGCTCTTGGCTTTGCAGCTGTCTGTGGGGAAACAGCTAGCCTGCCATGTGAGAATCAAGTGCTGCCTTCTGTCTTCCACACCTCTAAGCTGCTGACTCATCATTTCATTCTCTATGCATATATATGCATAATACACACATAATGCAGTTAAATTATTATCCTACTGGAGACACATGCCATCAGACAGTGTCCTTTTAATTCTCACCTCTGTGCTTGTGTATAGCAGCAACCCACAGTGCTTAACATCAAGCATCTGGTTTGATCCAGCACAGAAATTCCCAAGCCCATTGATCACTAGGTTCTCCATTACCTTGAAAAAAGTCGGGGATGAATCAAGGATGCTAATTTTATTATTACTCTTCCCCCCCCCC
>NW_009952720.1:13480-22544 GCF_000747805.2 Chaetura pelagica
AATGCCTCCAGCTTTTCCTCACCAGACTCCTTTTCAGTTAGTTAATTTAAAGTTATGTTCAGTAGAGTCTCATTTGGGCAGAAAAATCCTGTTTTGTCCTGTCTAGGAAGGACCAGGACTACTGTGTAAATCTCGCCAACTAATCACATGGTATAAGATGGTCCACCCCATTGCTCTGTGTCAGCAGAGAGTCTGGGGAGGTGGGATTGGCAAGGTGGTATTCCCTGATGTGGCATGGCCATAATCTAATTCTGTTGTATTTAAAATCTGTGTCACATTAAAAAGCTCTCAGATCTGCCTTAGGGCTGATTTTAGTGAGGGTTGTCTTTGAGGAAGGCCTACAGGTGTAACAGAGAGGTTCTGCTCTCCAAAAGGAGGTCCTGTCCTGGACATAGGTCATCTCTTATGATCTGTATTTAGTGAAATGGCTTTTTATTCAAAGAACTCTTGTTTGTTGCCTAGATGCTTTGACTGAAAGCCTGATCAAGACAAAGTGTTCCAAATTATTACACTAGTGTGTGTCATAATAGAGCTCTTGTTTTTTCTTTTTTCTCCCAGATGTTGGTTTGACATGGCTTGAAAGCCCTAATGCACAATGAAATCCATTTGGCTTGCTTAGCAAGAGCTAGGCTCTACAGGGGGGTTTCTGTCACCCATCGTCCTGCATCTCATGGTAGAGGGATTAAATTACTTACCCTCTAGCTTTTAGGACTATGAAAGCATGCCAGTTAGGTAAATTAATCTTTAGCCAAGGTTTCCTGGGGTTTTTGTAGTGGTACCATTCAACTTAGGTTGTGTAGGCTGCAGTGAGCTGCAGTGTTGGTGAGGAACTTTGCAGAGCTTTTAAAACAGTTGTCAAACCCCACAAAGTGAATTTGGGTTGTGAGGGACAAGCGTGGGTGGAGGAGAGCAAGTGTAACAGCAGAAGGTGTTCTCAGAGATGTCAGAAAAGGAGAACAGTGATGGATCTAAAAAGAGAGGGAGCAAAGATAAAAAAACCCAAGGCATTTCAGGTGCAGAGGCTGAACAGGAGCAAGCAGCAAATCCCAGAGGGGAGACCCAGCTGCATCTGTGTGACTAAGATATGAGGAAGAGTTAATGGTCTGAAACATCTGAATATGATGATGAAGGAGGGAGCGAGGGGAGAATGGGAAAACAGGCTAAGATGCAAGTGAATAATTTGAAACTGCTGCAAAGAGACTGGTATCCCCGTGGTTAGAAAGTGCATTTGACATCATAACGAGAGGAAAAAGATGCAAGTTATTTAATTCTTACCTTCAAGCATGCTGAAAAATACATTGAGCAGTAGGTAGATTTCTTTTTACCTGTCAATAGGAAGGAAGTTAAGTTGTAACAGCTTGCAAATGCCAGTATACCAGAGAAACTGGTAATGGAGGAGAAGTTTTGGGTCTTTTAGTATGTCTCTAACAGCCAGTGTATTAATGGGTAATTCATAACTGTCAGTATTCTGATATTTTGCTCAGTGTTCTTTAATTGCTTCAAGTAATGGTTTTCCCTGGAAGAAGGAATAGTTTCCTGTACTTTGTTTTTCTTGTGGTTGATATGTCAGTGGTACTGATAAGGCTTTTAAAATAATTGTGCATATGATGTGTGGCAGAAATTCACGTATGCTCAAAACATGCAAAATGGCATCTCAGTTCTGCTTATTTAGTCTGGTTGCTGCAAATGGAGTTGGGTAGAATTCTTCTTGTTCAGCAGTGATTTCAGACATAACGTGGCAGTGAAGCTTGAGGTGCAGGCAGATGTCTCTACAAAGTGAGGTATGAGATGTCACCTCAGTTCATGCCTGCAGAAGGGGTTGGGGCAATACTGCATTCCCATTCTCTGGACTTCATAGCATACATGGTGCACAGCATGTCAGCATTGTCGTGCTGCTGTGCAGGGGGGTGTTGCACTTGAGCCATGGCAGAGGTGGCATCTGCTTTGGAATGTGAAGGATAAGGGGAAGGGGAAGGTACCTGGATTTCTGTAAAGAAGGACATCACATAGCTGGAACACTGCAGGTGGAGCTGGGAAGATGGTGTGCTTTTCCTATTCTGTGCCAGAAACTTGGTTTATCTATTCTTAGTGTTTCCTCATCTCGAGTTAGAATCTTGACTTTATTTTCTTCCTTTTTTGGTAGGCCAGTAGTCATAGCTACTTCAGTTGTTTTGGTGTTTTCCTTATTGGTTGGGTAATCCCAGTTGCCTTCTGCAGTTTTTAGTCTGCCGTTCTTGGGAAAGATTAACCTTCTTTTGGAACTTGTCAGAGAAGGTGGACTGAGTCAAAAGCCTCCATCATTCAAAAATATCTGAAGAGATGATGATAAAATGGGTATTCTGTGAACCTGAAAGACACTTGTGCTAAGCTGCAGGCCCTTTTCAGTTACTGAAGTCTGTGTGACAGTTTAATGTGTTCAACTATCACAGTGATGAGTGACCCTGTCAAAAACATAGAAGAATAGACTGGTTTGGTTAAATCATGCATCTGGAAACCTTTGCAGTGGAAATCCATTTCCAGCTCTGTCAAAGAAAACCCAAGTGACAATTGGCGAGTCAGCTAATCTTCTCTGCTTTGAGTCACTCTCTATGAAATGGGGATCATACTTGATCATACTTCTCTACCACACAAGGCTATTATGAGGTTCAGTTAATGAATATGTATGTGTAGCTGGATATTACAGCAGTGTGTCATAGAAAGCATATAAAAATAGGTCTAAATACAAGCCTGTTGAAAGCCGTCACTTGTTTACTTCTAGGTACACTTTGGTGTGAGGCAGAGTCCTCTTCCACGTGACCACGTGCTTGTTTCCACATCCCAGTGCTGCTTTTGTGCTTGCAGTTGGTGTGAGCCCCAGAGCCTCGGCGGGCAGGTGGTGGTAGATGAGCTGACAATGATCCTGTCCTATGGCTTCCTCCGCTCCAGGTGTACCAGTGCTCGGCCAGGAGAGACCGGAATGGACGTGACCAGCCGCTGCACGCTCGGAGACCCCAACAAGCTGCCGGAGGGGGTGCCGCAGCCGGCTCGCATGCCCTACGTCTCTGACAAGCACCCTCGGCAGACTCTGGAAGTCATCAACCTCCTCCGGAAGCACCGGGAGTTGTGCGATGTGGTGCTGGTAGTGGGTGCGAAGAAGATCTACGCCCACAGGGTGATCCTGTCGGCCTGCAGCCCTTACTTCCGAGCCATGTTCACCGGGGAGCTGGCGGAGAGTCGGCAGACGGAGGTGGTGATCAGAGACATCGACGAAAGGGCCATGGAACTGCTGATTGACTTTGCATACACCTCTCAGATCACTGTGGAAGAGGGAAATGTCCAGACCTTGTTGCCGGCGGCTTGTCTTCTCCAGCTGGCTGAGATCCAGGAGGCCTGCTGCGAGTTCCTCAAGAGACAGCTGGACCCTTCCAATTGCCTGGGGATCCGAGCCTTTGCTGACACTCACTCGTGCCGTGAACTGCTGAGGATTGCTGACAAGTTCACACAGCATAACTTCCAGGAGGTAAGAAGCAGTTGTGCTGCAACTGTGCTGTATAAAAAGCATTCTCTGAGAGTCTGGACAACTTGTAATTTTGTGCTTTTTCCCAAATCCTGCCTTTAAATCTGCTCTGTGCCCTAAGAGCGGTGGGTGCCAGGCATTAGCTGGGGAAGGAGGAGGGAAGAGGTCCTTACACTGGTGGTTTGTATATGATCTGCAGCATTTCTTCTCTCAGGGTTGTGTGGTTAGTGCCAAGTGCAAGGCACTTGTTTGGTACAATATCTGACATGGCTGCATGATAAAGTGGCGTTCTGCTCCCCTTCCAGAAATGGTCTGGGTTCTACAGGATTGGAGGCGAGATGGGCTTTCAAGTAAAGACAATACATCAATAAAAGAAAAAAGAAAATGGTATTAGGTTTAGAGTTTGGAAATGTGGGTGTATGGGGAAGCCAAGCAGCTGCCTCAGTGGAGTCTTCAACTCCTTCGCTGTGGCAGAACTAGGGGTTTGCATCTATTATTCAGTAGATTGTTTCATAGTAATTCAGATGTTTAATTTTGTATTTGACCTTCATAAATCCAAGTCTCTTTTCCTTTGCTAATTCTGTCTAGATGATTTTGAAGGAAAAAAACAACTACCAGCAACTGGTTCAGAGATGGACTAGCATAATAATTAAGGATTCTGTGATCAATAGCCTGAGAAGAGTGGGTCTTTACTTAACTGTTACACCTAGGTGCAGAAAGGAGCCTAACACTGTTAGATGGTTTCTTTCCTGAGCCCCGGTTGGAAGGGCAAGAATTTGCATAGTGTGCTCAGCATGAAGCTAGAGATTTGTCTCTTGGCTTTTCCAGAAACTGCATTTTTCCATGCCAGGAACAGGTAGCCTTCTGCAGAGAAATCTCCTCTTTCCACCTGCTTCGCAGGTAGAGCCTTTCCAAGGGAAATAACTCCAGTATCAACTCCTGATGCTAATTTAGTTTCCCCAGGGAAGTGACAGTATGTAAGTGCCATGATTGATTGCAGCTTGCTGACTTTTTTTTTTTCCCCCTGTAGGAAGTAGATTGGAATTGTATTAATTTCAGTCAGGTAGTATTTAAGAAAATTATGAGCAGAAGCAATCAGAATTGAACTTGACTGTTGGACACATTGAAGATAATACTTGGTATTTAACTGTAGGCACATGACATAAGTTTACTCTAAAGGTTGCAGTTAAATAAGTCTTTCCTAACCATGAAGGTTAGAAAATAGAAGTTGCTGTGTAAGATAAGAGCTTGTTTTTTGTAGTACTTGGTGATTTCCCAAAAGCCCTACATTTTAGCTGGCCATTTCATGTACTCCCTGCTTGCTCTGCATTTCTTCTTTTTTTTTTTTTTGGGGTGGAGGGGAGCAGAATGGTTGTTTATTTTCAGTGCTTGGTTGTTTTACTGGTTAGATCTGTGCTCGTCTCATTATGACATGAAGAGGGCATGCTTACAAGCCTCTAAATAACTTGTTAACAGCATAACAATGTTGGTTTTAAATGTTTTCACATTAATACATGCAGCTGGCTTCCTGCTATGAGGTTCTTTTCTTCTACAGTCCCCCAAAGACAGCTTCCCACCTTCCTTATTCCTGTTAAAGCACACAAAGGCAAAAGACTTGGACTTCAGAAAACACTCTCCTCCTCAAAGATGAAGCAAATGATAATTGACCTAGCTGAATCATGACCTGTGGAAAACAATTGCTTAGATTAGAGCACTATTTATTTGGCTTGGGAAAGTTTTGGTGCCCCTTGCAGTGCCCCAGGAGTTTTTGCAGCTCTTCATTGTTCGTGATCACTTCTTTCACTTCCACTGTCTCTCTGCAGACAATCTTAATGGTGCTTAATGTGTTGGGCTCCTACTCTGCTCTGCCATTATTTTCCATCTGGAGAGTGGCTTAGGAAGCTACTGACTTGGCTACTGAATCATCTTCTGCTGTGGAGGCTGAGAACTGATATAAAATGTGCCCTGCTCTGCAGAGGCTGTATGGTCATGGTTCCTCCCAGCTGGCACAAAGAAATGTGAGATGAGAATCTCCTGAACAGCAGTGCAAAATATTAAGCACTGGGCACCAGGCCAAGCCATGCAGTTTCTCTGAATGCAGCCTGAATTGCTTCACGTCCTCTGTGGTGCTAAACTCTACTTCCATTAGTTTTTATGTGTATTGCTGCATTACATCATTAACTTATTGGAAAAATGTTTTTCCAAGTTTTTCATTCCCCTAGTCCAATTCCTTGCCTAAAACCTCTAGTGAATCTTGTGCATGTAACGTAAAATGGTTCTATTAACAGCTCTGCTGTACAGGAACCGCCTTCGTGTTTTTGTTTGGTTTCTGTCATCTGTGTGAAAGGAAAAAAATATACTTAAGGATGAACAACTTGTACTTTGTGTCGCCAGACAAAAATGGCACTTATTTCATACTCTGACATTTATTCTGTCTGTAAATGCAGTAAAGTACATGAATGCTGTAGAGGAAGCAGAGCCCATCCAATTCTTGTTTAATAAGCAAGTCAGACAAATAGGCCATTAGTATTAGTCAGATAATTGTTAGTCCTGATATAATTAAGCCAAACTAAACCAAAGCATTTAAAAATCATTATTTGTTTTACTATGTAAACTAGCAAGTTGCACAGTAGTAATAACTGGGTTTGCCATCAGTGCAGCTGGGTTTTCTGAGGGTGAGAGAGTCTTCATGTCAATCCTTAACTCAAAGATTTCCAGAGCCTTTGTTCTCTAGAGTCTGAGGCTGCCCTTACAAATTGTCAGGGTAAAGTTTAAAAAAAGCTAGTCCATCTAGAAAAATGCTGAATAAAATCTGGAATGACCAGGCCCTGGAATTCTTACTCTAAGGCAGAAGTTTGTGGGCTATCCTAGATATGATACTTGCTGCCCCTGAAAGCCCATTTGATCTTAAACCAAAGTCTGGTAATTGATCTCACTGCCTTTTCTGTTCTTTTAACTATATTTGCTGTTGTCAATACTTGGCAGTTTTTGTACTTTTCTTCAGTGCTCTTAGTTAATTCCTTTAGGTAATTAAAAGGACTGCACAGCTGACTGCTGTTGAGATGATCATGTCTGACACTGTTTTTCTTTCATTTATGCTGCAAATCATAAAATAAGTCCTGGATTTTTAATGTGGTTGCAAATGATAAGGATAAGCTGATACTCAGTTATTTTTCTGTCACTGAGCCTCTCAGGTAACAGTCTACAGACTGGGAGTGCTTCAGGGAAGCCAAACTGGCAGTTACCAATTAAACAATTTCTGCAGTTGTCTTGATTTCAACATCTTTCCTATCTACCTGGCATCAGTGCAGAAGATGTGGCTGTGGTGGGAGCTCTGTAACCTCTCAAGGTGTTCACAGATGACTCCCATGTGCTTTGAGGTGTGTTGCTTATGTGAACAACAAAAACAACCTTCTGAGAAACTTGGTCACTATGTTGGGCACTGAAGGAGTGAACATTTTTGAAGATTGTTGCTGGCTTGAATTTCAGAATAGGTCAGTCCTTAATGGCCTTAGGAGGCTCTGATTCCCCCTCAGAGTGTGTTTGGAGATGTGTATATACTTAGAGCAAATGAAAGAGGCAGGATGAGTCCATCACCCTCTCCTGAAATATTTCTGTTCTTCCACAAATGGGCATTCAGCAAGACTTTTCACATTCTCTGCAATGCCTCTGGTAACTTCTTTTTCTAAGATTTTATTTTTGTGCTCTGTTTTGAATTTCTTGTGAATAGAGCCTCTCTATTCCAACACCACTTTTCAGTCACATTTTTATATTTGCTTTATATATTAGTCACGGGAAACAAGTAGACTAAATTTTAAATAAAGGCTGTGTATTTCCCAAGTTTTGAAACCTGATCAGTGTGTTCTGTGGCTTAACCCTTTAAAAGTGTTCTGCAAAAAAAAGCTTTGTGTAAAAATTATCTTTCACTTACACCTAAAGGTGTCTGTTTTGTTGCTAGTGACTGCCTCTGCTCTGTGCAGCAAACCCTTCACCTGTGTTCATATCAAAACAGTGATGGGTATTTGGCACTTCACTGGATCAGTCCATTAGACTCAAATTCAAGTAGACTGTATCCACTTTAGAGCTGCACTGGAGTGGTGAATGGTGCTTTGGCCACTCTCCTTACTTTCTTTTTATCCCTTTCCATTTAACCAGGTAATGGAGAGTGAGGAGTTCATGCTGCTTCCTGCCAATCAGCTCATAGACATTATCTCCAGTGATGAGTTAAATGTTCGCAGTGAAGAGCAGGTGTTCAATGCAGTGATGGCCTGGGTGAAGTACAGCATTCAGGAAAGAAGACCCCAGCTGCCACAGGTAATCTTGAGCACAGTGACATTTGAGGCTTCTTTATCCAGGGGAATAGAAATGAGGGCTGATACGTGTGGTGCCATGACCATGTCACTGTTCTGAACGCATGCAAAACCACAGTGATTCTCTGACTGCCACCTGTGTTGGGTGGCTTGCACGTTCCCTTCCTGTAAGCTGGAAGGTGAAGTGGCTGGAGCCTTCAACAGAGTCTTTGTCTAATTGTTTCCAGGTAGGATTTGCCAAGCTAGATCATTCCTGTAGTCTGTGGAGACAAACCTGCCTTGAGTGCTGTAGAAAAAAAATAATGGATAAGAAAAAGCTTGTCTTCATTTGAACTGTATCTTTAAGCTCTGCTGTTTGATTTATGCCTCAGCCCTCATGATCTTATACTGGAGCTTGTCAGAATGGTTTTGTTGAAATATGATGCTTCATCTGAGCCAAGCCATTTCACAGAGAAGCACCCATTCTGACAAAGCTGTCAGCTGGAAAGCCTCTGAAGTCTCAGGCTTTGTGATCAAAAGAGGTGAGAGTCTGCCTGCCTCAGTGTTTCTGTTTGGGAAATAGATGTTGAATTCAACTTTATTTAGTGGAAAGCTTTTGAAAATTATTTTAAGTAAACAAACCAAACCAGAAAAACCTGCTGTTCTCAAAGTAGTTCTTAATGCTCTTATAACTGTGTGCCTTTTTAGGCCCCTCTGTCTATACCTGCTTGCTCCTCTAAATTCTAAACCCTGGTGAAAGGCATGCTGAACAATACCAGTCATGTTTAAGAAAGAGAAAACTTCTAACAAAACCAGTGTTTCAGGCAGGTATATTGACATCTGTAATTTGTAAAGGTTTTTAAATGTGACCTTGTTTTCAGCTTTAATATGTATAGATTTAATAAACAGATTTTTAATAGATGTAATAGATTGAGGGGATTGTCCCCTTGGAAAGACTGCTTTTCTGTTGAATATCTAAACTGGTGTATTGAGAAGGCAAAGATGCTGTGAGATGAGCTGCGTTTAGCTAAAATGCCAGGGTTTGGGTGTCGTAAGTGACTGTGCATGTTTGCCAGAGGAATGATTAACTCTTTATCAAAATTTGTTAGCCAGTATTGTTTTCCATTTGGCTTCTTGCATCTGAGTGGGTGTGTGGTTTCCCACTCAACGTTCTGTTCTGTGTTCCAGGTCCTGCAGCACGTCCGGCTGCCCCTGCTGAGCCCCAAGTTTCTTGTGGGTACAGTGGGATCTGATCCACTTATTAAGAGTGACGAGGAAT
>NW_009952720.1:22586-29606 GCF_000747805.2 Chaetura pelagica
AATTCTCCTTGCTGATCTACAGAATTGGATTTGGTTGGATTTGGGTGTTTTCTTGGCTTCTGTTCTCTGAAACTGGGCTGATTTGTCAGTGGCAAATGGGTGGTACCTCATAATTTCCTCTCATGCAACTGGGAGTAGAAGAGATGCAAAGAAATGTGTTTATTATTTGCATAATAGTTGTGTGCCCTAAAAGTGGTTTTGATCTTTCAAGTTTTCAGTGAAATAGGAATCTTTGAGTACAGTTTGACTGTTGGTCCAGTACACTTCAGTGTATTGTTTTCCACTTCACTTGTTTTTTTCTACTCATGGCCTTTACAGAATCATTAGGTTGGAAAAGACCTTCAAGATCATCAAGTCCAACCATCAGCCTCACACCCCTCTGACCACTAAACCATCTCCCAAAGCACCATGACTACCTGTGGTGCTTTCATTACAGCTTAGCACTTGGATGGCATTGATGATCTCATTAGGAGATCAGGTAGTTTTTCTGTGTAAGAAATCTGCACTTTGATGATAACTGGATTGGACTCTGGGATTAGAGCCTGCTGTTCTCCACATAGCTACTGCAGGGACACTGTCATTCCCTCCTCTTAGGGTATGATTCTCACCTTTCTAGTTCTGCAGAGTTCTGTATCATCTATAAAGCACAGGATTTTTCTTGTGCTTCATGTAAAATACCTCAGGGAATAAGCTAAACTGTTCTCTCCCTGAATATTCATGGTGAGGGAATGCAGAGGGAAGGAGGACTTTTTTTTTTCCGTTTTGTTTTGTTCAAGGGTTTGGAATATTAGGATTAGTCCAGGTGGCAAGCCATGAATGGATGGACAGTGTGAGCTGGCCAGAGCTGATGGAGAAAATATTCATCAGAAGGGTACTATCTCCATCTGTTGGTCATGTGTGTGTATTATGTATTTGTGTGCTTTTCAACTCCTGTTTTGTTCTTAGGCAAAACAAATGATAATTAAGTTTTAGCTTGAGGCAACCTGGGTTTCTCTTTTCTGCACGGGAAGCCTGACAAATCTCTTGTCACAGTTTTTTATCAGGCTTTATGGCAAGCAATATCTGTTATTAACTCTGGCCACATGTTGATGCTGGTCTAATTGCTGTCACTGTGTAAATGACTTGTAAACTGAGTATTTAGGTGACAGCGTATGTTTTACACCGAAGCTATTCATGCACTTATGTGACTGGTGGATTCCTGAAGTGCATGACTACTGGTGGCTGCTTTTGCTGTTAGTTTTGATTAGTACCTTCTGAGACTGGTGTCAGGTGAATTTGGGGGAATTCATATTTTCCTGTCTTGCACAGGGATCTAGTGGATGAAGCTAAAAATTATCTGCTGTTGCCCCAAGAGCGGCCGCTGATGCAAGGACCAAGAACCAGACCACGCAAACCCATCCGCTGTGGAGAAGTGCTCTTTGCAGGTTTGTAGAGCTCCTGGTTCAGGTCAGGAGATTGAAGTCTGGGTTTTCTGGTCACAGTGCTTCTGTCAGGCTAGTCTTTGTGCTGTATTTCTGGTGTGACCTGTCTGTTAATATTTGGAGATTTGTGTTAACTTACGCTTTTTCTTGTGTGATTTCCGTGGTGCTAGGAACACCAGATTACATCCAAACCTGCACTCTGAATGAATGACTCTGAGATGGGGCTACTGGGGTGAGCCTGGGAGTCCAGAGGGAGTGTTTGTACCAGGCACACATGCTGTCTGTGAGCCCAGTGTGTTATGATGACATGATTTCTTGTTTGGCTCCTGCAGTGGGGGGCTGGTGTAGTGGAGATGCCATTTCCAGTGTGGAGCGCTACGACCCTCAGACCAACGAGTGGAGGATGGTGGCTTCCATGAGCAAAAGACGCTGTGGTGTGGGAGTCAGTGTCCTGGATGACCTCCTCTATGCTGTGGGAGGCCACGATGGTTCCTCTTATCTCAACAGTGTGGAAAGGTAGGTCTGCATAAGGCCAGTGTGCAAAACGTTCGTTCTGAATGTTTAAAACTGGGTGCAGCCACTTAAAAATGAGTTTGTTTTGCCAGCTGTGTTCTTACTCTGCTGAAACCCCGAAATTAATATTACACATTACCTGCCATTTCCTCCTCCCTTGCATGCTCATGCAGTATTGTGTTGGTTACTGCTGAATTAGGACTTCAGGCGTAACAGCTTGTGTCACGTTATCGCCTGCTTAATGAGACGAGGCGGATGTAAGAAAAGGGTCTGGGTGTAATTGAAGGGAGGAGTTATGATCCTGGTTAACCTTCTTAGCAATTGCTGGTTTGTTTTTTAGCATTGTTGAGGGAGGTGAGGTTACAGTAAGCATTTCTTGGATGTTGAAGTAAAGATCCTGGAATTTTATTGTGGACTGGTAACTAGAGAATTAAGGAACCTTGGCACTTATGCAGAAGAAGGAAAATAGGTCAGTTTTAGACCTATGAAGAAACTTAAGTCAAACAAGCTTTGCCAAACTTCCTGTTTCTGGGAGCAGCATATGGCAATTCCCATGCTTAAAAACCACATGACTCAAACACTCCTGGTACTCTTAAATCTCAACTCTGTAACAAGTCCCATGAACTAGACAGGTATCTCCTTTCTGCCTGAGCCTGCTCTGCTACCCACTTATCTCCTTACACACTCCAGCTTCCCAAATCATGATCCTAGCCTTGCATCTCCCATGTCCTGCACTTTGCCTGCTATGAGCCATGCTTCCTTGTCTCTGAATTACCAAGTCAGTCTGGTTTCCTCACCTTTTTATCCTGAAGGAGAGGTCTTGCTGCTGTCTTGAGTTCTTATGTGAAGTGCAGAGAACATAGAGCAGAATAACTCTGGCAGCTGTTCTTTGCATAGATGCAAGTTTCCACATGACAGCCAGTCCCTGGTAACCTGCTCTCATAAGAACTTGAACCTTTGATCTGCATTTGGAGTCTTCTCAAGTTTGAACACCCCTGGAATAACATGGATGCATGACATCACTTCAGGGTTTTTTTTCCAGCTTACAAATAGCTATGTTGCAGTTTAAGCTCCAAATAGGAAAGTTTCATCTCCTTAGTAGATCCCAGGCATGGGAGTGTGTGAAGCACACTTAGACAAGGAATTTGTACTGTTTGGTGTGTTTTTCTAGGTACGATCCAAAGACAAATCAGTGGAGCAGTGATGTGGCCCCCACCAGTACCTGCAGGACCAGTGTTGGAGTAGCAGTTCTTGGGGGCTACCTCTATGCTGTTGGTGGCCAGGATGGTGTCTCTTGTCTCAACATTGTGGAAAGGTACTTTTTAATTTACCAAAAACTAGAAAAAATAGGGCACAGGATTTTTTTTGTTGGGAGAGAATCAGGTCAATTTTCCTACCCATCTGTGAAGATGTCAACACTTCACTAAGTGTTTTCTTTTGCCAGGTATGATCCCAAAGAAAACAAATGGACTCGAGTGGCTTCCATGAGCACCAGGCGCCTGGGGGTTGCAGTGGCTGTACTGGGGGGCTTCCTCTATGCTGTGGGAGGCTCTGATGGGACATCTCCTCTCAATACTGGTATGCCTTTTGCTGTTCCTTATTGCAGCCAGCACTTGTAGGGCTCTTGTTTGTCCTTTGTGGCCCCAGATAGCTGCTGAATTTCTCAGTGATCAATTTGCTGTGGTTTTTCATCTTGAAGTAGGATTGTTTTGCCATACAATAATTTGCTTTCTTGTTAGCCCCTATTACCTGGTTGTGTGGGTTTGTTGTTTTTTTTTTCTTTCTTGATGCTGCATTTGGCAGTGTGTCCTGACTACAGTACTTTGATCCTTTGCATCAAAGTTGCAAGGACATCTGTTTTCCCTGCAGTAGTTTTACCTTTTCTGCTGTAGGAAAGAAGGTGCCAAAGGTAAAACTACTGCAAGATGGTAATGCAGGTCAGTTTTGTAGCATTGCCAGCTCACTCTTGAGGTGCTGAGTGGGACTGACTGCATAGGACTGGAGGCAGGAGAGATAACAGCAAGTGTTCTGTAAAAGAAAAGCATTAGAGCAAGAGGTAACCACCTGGTTCCTTGTATTTTTGGTGTGTGGAAATTTGTAGTGTCCTTGCAGATTGAGCAATACTTTGGATGCAGGCTCAAAAGTGCTTATCCCCACTGCCTGCCAACCCTGTTGTCCCAAGATGTGTCATTTCCCCTCCAGTGGAACGCTACAACCCCCAGGAGAACCGCTGGCACACGATTGCACCCATGGGGACAAGGAGGAAGCACTTGGGCTGTGCAGTGTACCAAGACATGATCTATGCTGTGGGAGGCAGAGATGACACCACGGAGCTCAGTAGTGCTGAGAGATACAACCCTCGAACCAACCAATGGTCTCCTGTTGTGGCCATGACATCCCGCCGGAGCGGAGTGAGTTTGGTTTGGTTGGCTTGTCCATACTATATGTAAGCAGGTGGTGAGAGCACAGGGCACTGTCATCTTGTGAGGTTTTTCTCTTGCTTCCTCTGTGCCTTCACCTCAATCCCTCTGAAGGGAAAAGCTTGCAGGAAGTCAAGCCTCTTTAGCAAGACTAGAGAAAGAAGTGGTGGTTGTGTTGCACCACAGACAGCTGTTAAATGCCTGCAGGTGGGGAAATTGAGTAATTTGAGGGTCTTTTTAAAATAGTTTTGGTCTCCTATATGGAGTCAAATAATCTGGCCTGAAACAGGAATTGGTGAAGTAGCCATACCTGGTGTGAGATACTATTAGAATACAGTATCAAAATTAGTACCTGGGTCTCAGCCTGCAGTGCACTTTGCATGAATGAAATGAACCTACCTACTTGCACAGGAGAGCAAGCTGGGAAACTGGGCAAGCATTATTATTTAGATACAAATTTCCAGCTAAGTGTGTTTTTTCCTTGCGTTCAGGTGTGGGAACAGGGTTTCTGGGGTTTCACTTAGTACGTTGCCTTTCTTCACCAAATCCTGTGAGCATGGGGAGTGACAACATGTTTTCATCTTCCTCCTTTCTGTAAACATGTGGACAAAAGATGAACATAGTGTTTTAAATAGTCATCGTGTTTGGGCAAATGTAAATGTTATGAATATTTATCACTGGATACTGGCTTATATACATATATATATATATAGAGAGAGAGTAGATTAATTCTGTCTGTATGTTAGTATTTCAGTGTCTGGTGAGGCAAGTCTGAATCATAATTTCAGAATCTACTGGTGCTGAATACATTTTTTTTTTCCATCCTCAAAGCATATCATACACTGTCCAACACTATCCTTTTTAGTTACTGATTAGGCATTGACTTTTCATGAGCTGCTTCTGTATTTGCTTGCTGTAGAAACCTCTTCACAGATGCATCTGTATCTGCAGCCCCTCCTGAGTTTTCTGACTTCCTCAAAGCCAAAGCAAGAATCATTTCACGCTGTGTTCTTGCAGTATTTTTTTCCTGTTATGCCACAGGATGTTTTCACTGAATGTGACCTTCCTAAACCACAGAACTGTTTAACATTTCAGTGATTTTGTGCTTTAGCAGAAGGACAAAATAAGCTGGAGGCCCAGGTGCTTTTAGATGGTCCAAACCCCAGCCCAAGAGGAGCAGGCCAGGGGCTTACATATGGTTCTAGTTTAAGCAAGCATTCCAGGCTGCAGGCTGGTAGATATCCTGGTACGTGCATGTCACACTTCAGTCCAGGACATAATACATTTTGGCTCATAAAGGCTTAGGTTTTCATAGATCTACTATGATTCAAGCAGTTCTCATTCTTGTAGCTGGTAATGAGGGGAAGCCATTGCTTTTCCTTTAAAGAGATTCTCTATTTTGAGATATATATTGGAGATATTTCTTGTCTCTTTATTTTTTAGGCTGTTTCTCGCTAAAAAAAAAAGAACCTCTACTGCAGACTGCCTTTCACCAAACATGGTTATAAATCCTTTTATTGATATTTGCATTTTAACCCTTCTTTTCAGGACATCCCAGCTAAATAATCACTATCTATGGTGTTCTGCAGGTTGGCCTGGCAGTAGTGAACGGGCAGCTGATGGCAGTGGGGGGTTTTGATGGCACAACGTACTTGAAGACCATTGAGGTGTTTGATCCAGATGCCAACACATGGAGGTAACTGTTAAGTCTGTGGAACAGTCAAGTAGCCATCTCTGACTGTAGCTGCTGTCACCCAGCTGGGGCTGTCCCAGCCAAATTAGAAATGTCATGAACACCATAGTGAAGATCTCTGGTGTGGCAGTCAGCATATAATGTCCACTGGGGTGTGTCAGCCTGCAGGAAAGGTGCAAGAAGGAGAATCATGTTTTGAAAAATAGCCCAATATGCCATTTACCTCTAGCATCCCCATATCTATGACTTTAGCAGTTGAGAAACATTGTCTTGCAGATTTCTGCTTGAATTCCAGCCATTGACTCCATATTAGTTAAGAATGAGTTTTCTATGGTTTTTCCCACCTAAGGATCCCAAGAGATTTAACCAGCACTAAATGAATGAAGTTTTTACTGCAACTTTTGCAGGTAGGAAGATGGTATATAAGGTAGGTAATTGAGATCCAGAGGAAATAAAAGATTTAGCAGGCTTGTTGGGTAGCAAGCAAAAGGTCATACCAAAACCTGGTTTGATTTTTGATGTGCTGCTTTTGAACATAACAAAAATAGACCCCACTGAGAGAGACATATCCCTTCTGTTTATCTTGGGCTGAGTCTCTTCTGCTTCCCAATGAAACTAACCTTGCCCTTAGCAGAAGGAGCTCACAGTCATGATGTGGAATTCAGCCTACTCATTTTTTGCTTTCAAGCTGAGGCTCTGGTTTCCACATCCTTTTGGAGGAGCTGAAACAGAACACTTGGAGCATATGATGTTCTTTCCCTTTAAATCTGCAAGACAGCAGTTAGAAGAATTCCATTTGATTTGCAAGCTGAGGGAAGTAATATGAAATTGCTGAACAAAACCATGTTCTGAGCAGAAAGGCCACTTTTCCTATTTCTTTTCTATTCATAAGTACACTTGAAAGCAATTGCCTGTGTATGTATTCCCAAATCTAATTAATGTTACATTTCAGCTTCCTATCTATATTCCTGCT
>NW_009952720.1:31288-37963 GCF_000747805.2 Chaetura pelagica
GTTGTCAGACTTCCAAGGAACCACTGGACAGAAGTAGAAGTGATGCTTATGTCCATATTTTTTCTAAATAGTCTACATTTTTTGAACAAACCAAACTGTCAAAAGTTATTGTAGCAGAAACAATGTAGAGACTACGTGCTATACTGGGAGTCTGGTAAGGAGGGAGGTTTCCTGCTTTTCCTCCTGCTGTGTGAGCAGTGGATGTGGCAGCTGTGTGGTGGGTGAAAGAGGAGAGTGACACAGAAAACATTGCTTTTTGCCTTATTTACAGAGAGCTTCAAAAAAAGTACTTGACCTGCAAGGTGCCACCTTTGCACAGGAGCTTTTTTTTCTGTGCACAGAGTATATTTATTTTTTCATTTAATTTGTATTATGTTTTTTTGTTGACTCGCTCAGCGATAATTCCAGCTTTTTCTATACATATGTATGTCTGCATATATATATATGTATTTTTATATATATATGTATATGTGCGTGTGTGAATTGAGTTTTGACAAGCTGGTAGTTAGGGCAGGGCTATGTCCTGCCAGCTATTGTGGTTCCAGCCCTTGTGGTATGTTTTAGAGTCTCTTAGAGTACAGGAAAGCTGTGAGGATGGGTGCCCTGGTTATCTTTTCAGTCTTGCTGTGGACGCAAGAAGTAGAACTGGAACTCTCATCTATCGACTGAATCAGTGAAGTGCCCAAAAAAGGGTGAGAGTGAAAAGGATTTCAAACAATGCCTTTTTACTGTACAGTGTATGGTACAGAAGTTCAGCTTTTGTCTCTCCCCTCCCCTGTACGTGAACCTAGAAACAACTAGTTGTTGCCTACTTGTAAAAACCTTTTTCTCACATTGCCTGCTAGACATCAGTTCTTGTCTGAAGCTGGGATGCAGTTTCATTTGCTAATTCTGACCAGCCTAGATCAACACTTCTCAGGTTCTTGCTAGAAGAGCAAACCCCCAGTCAGCTCTTGCTGAAAAAAGCTTAGACCAGCACCACCTGAGCTACCCTCTTGCCTGTGTCTGTAAAACACTGTAAAACACTGACCTTGATGAGCTGATACCCTCCCTTTTAATGACTTTTATGCACTTTGCCTGTGTTTGTTATGGGCTGGGAAAGGTGTGAGACTCATGAAGCAGTTTGGAGGGGAAGGACTGTTTGCTGGCACTGTGAGAAACTGGCATGTTTCAGTGGCTGTGGGGACACCCAGGGGTGGGGGCAGAGGAAAGATGAACTCTAAACTCAAAGGTTCTGATATGTTTGTACTGTAACTTCTGTCTAGTGTGAAAGAATGACCTTTTGCACCTGATACAATGTTGGACCTTATTACATCTGATTTTAAAAGAGTAAAAGACTTGTAAATTCTGGAGATGAAAAAGGCAGTGCTGACATCTTAAGTTCTTTAACTTCATACTTTGATTCATGTAACTCAGATTTTAATGTGCTTGAATATAGTAAAAATTACAATACAGTAATAAATAGGTCATTGAAACTTTTTTAAAAGCCCCTTTTCCCCTAAAGGTTGGTATTCTTGTGTTTACATAACAAAGATCATTTGCACCTTTACAAGGAAAACAAGTATTCTGTAAACAGATGTTTACATGTATCATTTATGCTTTTTTCTAGCATGAGTAACTTGTATAAATAGTGCTATCTTAATAAATTTCTTCTACGCTGTTCTTTGTTTGTTGTTTGAGTGAAAACAGGGGGCTGTGCTTTTGTATAGGTTGTTTGGACACAGATGTTGCTTTTTTAGCTATCATTAAAAAAAAAAATGGCTTTAAACTGCTGGTTAGCATTGCCATCCATTTCTTAGAAGCACATCACTCAGAGCCAGCTTTCTCTGCAAGAAAGCATCTGGCCTGTCTGGGTAAATCTAACTGTGTTCACTTAACTGCAGGTGAAAAAGAGAAGTAGCTTTACTTCTGTTAAAGCATCACTCTTGAAAGCTGAATATGGCTGTAATTCATTTAGTGCATTGGAGGGTCACATGCTATTACTCTGTGTTCTTAAGGGGCTAAAAGAGGATATACAGAACTTATTTTTTAGAGATTATTGATGCAAATTAGTTGGAAAGAGCTGGGCATTAGAATGAAAACTGAGCTGTGGGTGGAACAGCCCTGTTGTCAAATCAAGTACAGATGCCAGTTATATCAGACCTCCTACTCCTGCTTTACCCAGTGTTCCTCTAAATTGAGATAGCAAGCTTTGCCTAAGGGGTTTCATGAAAAGAAACCAGAGCATCACAAGTGGTGGTTTAAATAGCTGCAGGCCTGTCAGGGCCTTCAGAAGATGGCTTAGCTGCTTCTGCTAGGGTAGGAGTTAGCACTTCACTGCAACCTTTACATGCAAAAATAATCTGTCTTCAACTAGTAAACAAAACCTGAAACCAAGTGCATGTTTCTTTGGCTAAATCTGGAAATAAATGATTAAAAGTAGGTTAGGAACTAGGCATGCAATTATGTCATGTGAAGAAGTTACATGTTATGTTGCTGGGGAGAAGAATGAAGAATGTTTTTAGGGATAGTCAATAATCAGTAATAAACCCTTAAAATGTGGATGGGCAAAGAAGGGAAAACTTGCAGCCCTACTTTGGGGGAAGGTCACAGCACAAACTCATCAGACCTTAGAGATGCAGCATGAGTGTGAAGTCATTACAAGTGTTTTGTGTAGGGAACTAGACTTTCCCTTTTGCTGCTCACCGAATATGTAGTGTAGGTAGTAAGTATTAGTTTAGTCAGGTAAGCTATAGTTGGAAGTAAGCACCACACTTTAGTCAGGACCAATCTATTGGCAAAAAATGGCAACTTTTATTTAGTACTATAATGTGAATATCATAACATTTAGCATATACTTATTCTAAATCCTTTCTCCTCATTTAAGCTAGAGCCAGGCACTGTGCACTAGTTCTCTGCACTCCTGCCTGCTGTAGAAGGGAGAGATCAGGTACAAAATTCCATCACCCACAGCTCCAACCCCCAGAGGTCTCTGGCCTACAAGATTACATCTAAGACAACAAACATCAGGCAAAATATGATAAATCTGTCTAGTTTACACACAGACCTCCCTTTCCCATGCATTAACTTGTTTGAGAGGACCAACAAGCTGGACATACAAGGTAGTTGTCAGTCTCATGCTGTTCACCTTAGCCCAACTGGGCTGTAGATGGACACTTCATTACTGTCACCAACCATCCTTAGCCAGCTGTAAAGGAAGTCAGAGACCTGTTTTCTTCTGCTCTGGGTTGTACAGCATGTAGCCTTTCTCACGTGTGCTTGACTTTGCATTTGGCCTGGCCCAGGAGTCACAGGTTAGCTCAGGCTAATGTCTGTACAGCTTGGGGTGTCTAGTTAAGTGAAAACCAATTTGCTATTCAAAACAATAGAAAAACTTGTCAATAAGTTGCACCAAGAGTCTGCAAATTTGGTACCAGCCAGGGGCTAGGAGATAAACAGAAATGAACAGAGCAACTATGATAAAACAAAGGTGCTTAAGAAGCTATTAGAGGTTGTAGCCCTTTCTATAGGGCAAAATATCTGCTTGTCTTTGCTATGCATGGCATTGAACTACAGCTAGATATGGTGTTGAGTGCAGGTGTTGAGTCGAACTTCGGGCAGCCTCCACGAAAGGACAGAAGATGCTGCTGGAGTGTGTTTCCAGCCAGCTTCTCAACATACATCATCTTCCAACAAGTGTTTTTAGCATGGGGATTTGCTGGAGTGACTCTCACTGTATCTGAGAAATTGCTAGTTCTGTCAGTAGCATCAGCACTCCTGTTAGGTACTGGCTTTGAAGAAACTGCAGGGGGGGGGACAAAAAAAAAAGACACGTCAAAACAAAAATTGCGCTTTCCAGGTTTCCAAACCCTTAAATTGTTGAAAACCAACTGCTAAGTATTCCAAGTGATTAGTCAGCTTCTCTGTTATTTGCAAGGTAGCTTTGTTACTCTTTTGAGCCCGGATATGGAGAACACACACATGCCACATGCTGCTTTTAGAGCCCTCTGACTTCTACTTCTGTCCCACATGAAGCAAGGTACCTAAGAAACACCCTGCTTCTATCCCAGCTTTTCAGAAGGTGAGAATCTGCTCCTTTGGCTGAAGGAGACGATACCAGTTTCCTTGTATACCCCTATTTTCCTGTACTCAATGTCTGACTTGAACTCATTATCCCCATGATGGAAGGGCCACAACTGAGTTGACACAACACATGGGTGTGCTGAAGAGAACCCTTCTTCAGAAAGCCTGATCAGTTGAGTATCTTGTGTTGACACACCTGCAGTGTAAGAAGTTGTTTCAGCCCCTTTTAAACTGCTCCAGATAAAAAAGGCAACGTAACACTAAGACTTAGTGCTTTGCAGTTGTCCTACCAAAGGCCAAAATTGTTAAGAAATCCCAGCAAAGCTGATTGTCTTTTATTTGATGGACTCCTGCTCCAGGAAAAACGTGGATGAGTGGAGTCCCAGTTATAGCCTCCAACATTCCCTCTGTACACAGAACAATGAAGTCAGCACATGGATGGACTAAATTTAAGCCATTGCATTTACACAAAATGTGTTCTTTAACTGTATTCCTTGAAGAAACTTCAGGAAGGATTAATCCATGGTTTTAAAGCACATTATGGACATCTCTTCAGAGAAAGCAGCACCTTTATGGAAAGGATTACAGGTGAAGTAGTTTTAAGGAAGATGTTTTGACTCTTAAGATCATCCATTTCTTAGCTCACCCACACACCAGTTATTTCCATATAGTAGGTTAATTATATTTGTCTGTCTTAATAACTGCAATACTAGAAAGTAATGAATTTTAAGATATTTTTCTTAAGTTTGGGATATTTTAAAGTCTTAAGTTTTGGCCAATGGACAAATAAACCTTCCTGTTAATACCACAGCTAATCCACCTATTTCTGACCCAAGACTAGGGTTAGTATCTTCTTCTGCCATGCAATAGTTGAATTTATAGCTGCCCCAACCCTAGAACAAATTAAAGAAAAAGCTGAGAGTTTAACACCTTTTTGCAGAAACTGATGTATAAGAAACAGGAAATGTTAATTTTTAAAAATACGGCATTTCTAGACAGGTACAGCTATTTTTATCTAGCATTAATTAGGAAAACATACTACCTAAGAGCTCACCTTAATGATGCCATCGCAGTGTGCCGAGGCAATTGCTGTAGAAACCTTCACCAGTTTTGTAGCTGACAAGTGGATCTTAAAGTGCCTGTGGAAGTGAGAGTAAAGACAGTCCATGAAGACATCCACCTCTTCCTGAGTGATCTCTCCTGGAGTTTTCTGGACTGTATCCCACAGAGCTTTTGCATCCTCGGGATGAATGGCGTACGAGATATCCAGAGGCTGGGACAGGCAGGGGACAGAGAAAACAAGTTCCATGGCAGATGAAGCTTTGTCCACTTTGCATCCAGTCCACATAGCTGCCATCCAGCTGAGGTTGAGAGGGCTGATGGCTAAACGACGAAAGCAGCAGTCAAAAGTCTTCTGAAACCAGCTTCCAACGATGGAGGTGTAACACTCGGCCCCACTGACAAGGAACAGAGGCAAGCAAGTGAAGTCCCCTGGCAGGTTCTCTGAAAGCTCATCTCCAGCCACACAGCAGAACCAGCCCGACCACAGCAGTTTCTCCTCTGAATTTTTTTTGGAAGCTGCTGATCTTGTGGAAAGCTGGGATAGAGAAAATAAATACTTGAGTGCTAGAGTTTGGGTTTTTTTGTTTATGATCTCAGCTGTTCGGCAGAAGGTTTTTCTCAAGACCTTGCGTGCAACATTCTTTCCTGTAAAGCTCATAGTTACTCAGTCTATCCATTCTATCACAAAGATGTATGCAGTTCTGCTGGAAACACCAGGAAAAGCACTTCACTAAGAACAGTCCTGAAAGAGGAGCTTACATTGCTTAAAAAGAGCAATCCTATATGGTGCATCACATAACCATCACCCTACTGAACGTGGCATTTCAGTGGCATCTTCCACGTGAGACACAGCATTTCAGGAATATTAGTTAGACCTGGGTTGTGGCCAGGAGGTAGGATTATCCCAGCTTTATCCAGGAAGGTAACCTGTCCAACTTCTTGCAGTAAACTGACTGGTGAGCTAGAACATGAGAGGATTGCTCCTTATAGCCTTAACTCTGGTCGTATCAAAAATGCAATTAAACGTATCCACGCTTTATGAGATGTTCAGTTCCAGTTAAAAACACTTTCCCTGACATCTCAGCAGGTACTACAGTTATTCCACACAGCTGGGATTTAGGTCGCTCGGGTGTTTTATTCAAGAGAGACATTTGACGACAGGAAACTTGTGGCAGAACCGCCAGGAGGGCTCCTTACCTGCACGAGAATGGCAGCCTGGTCTTTCTCGCTGCCTTTCAGGTCCGGCAGGCTGGAAACAACCACCTTGATGTCCGGTTCCACCCCTACTTCCACGGCCAGGCCCTTCTGCCTCTCGGCAGCCAGGAAGGCGCTGAGCAGGCGGGAATAATCCTTCAGCCGGGCCGCGCAGAACCTGTACAGGGGGGTGACGCTGTACAAGGTCCACTTCTTCCGCAGCAGAAAGGCCGTTCTCTGAGGATCGAGGATTTCCTGCAAGTCAAATTAATTACAGTTAAAACAAACAAAAAGGGGGGCAGGTTCTCCCGCCGGGCTGAAGGCCCCAGGTAGGCCCAGGTTAGGCCTCACCCCCCC
>NW_009952720.1:38413-38766 GCF_000747805.2 Chaetura pelagica
CGGCACGAGAATGGCAGCCTGGTCTTTCTCGCTGCCTTTCAGGTCCGGCAGGCTGGAAACAACCACCTTGATGTCCGGTTCCACCCCTACTTCCACGGCCAGGCCCTTCTGCCTCTCGGGCAGCCAGGAAGGCGCTGAGCAGGCGGGAATAATCCTTCAGCCGGGCCGCGCAAAACCTGTACAGGGGGGTGACGCTGTACAAGGTCCACTTCTTCCGCAGCAGAAAGGCCGTTCTCTGAGGATCGAGGATTTCCTGCAAGTCAAATTAATTACAGTTAAAACAAACAAAAAGGGGGGCAGGTTCTCCCGCCGGGCTGAAGGCCCCAGGTAGGCCCAGGTTAGGCCTCACCCCC
>NW_009952720.1:39086-50587 GCF_000747805.2 Chaetura pelagica
CCCTGCACCGGGCGGCGCCGGCGGCTCCAGGTGAGGACCAGGCCTTTGTCTTATCCCCGCCGCCTCCTCGGGGCTGCGTGGTTGGGTTTTGTGGCTCTGTTTTTTGGACTTGTAACCGACAGTCTGTAGAGCCGTTTTTGAGGGCGCGCCCGAGATAAATCGTTTCCCCCCCTGGTTAATTTTGTAAAGTGTCGTCTCCACATCGTCATGTAAAATATGTCCAAAGCAACTTGGTTGCCTTTCTTTCTGAGCTTTCATTTTCCTCCCCTCCCCTTCTGTAGCACAGTCTGTAATCAACCGGGGTGGCCTAATAGGAGAAAACCCTCCTTCCCTTCTTCTCTTTATACAGACTGTGAGGAAGGCAGCAAGGGAAACTAGTTCCTATAATCATATTTATATATATATCTAAGTGATAGCATCCTTCAGATTTACCCTTGCAAGCTGCAGCTCTAGCACGTTCTGTAAATGATGTGCTTGGTTTTATAACTCAAGTCACAGTGCCAGGCACTCTGGGGTCTGGGAAGAATCTTCTGTAATCGTGGTTCAGGCCTTTTACCAGCAGTTGAAGGCAGGGAACTGTTCAATTTACACCCCCCTGGTGGGTGTCAGTATGTTTGTGTCTTGCCTTGTTAGGCTTTCTTTTTCCTGCCTCTCCTAATTTCAAGAGTGGAATTGTTGGTATGTCTTGGGACTGAGCTTTTCCTTCTCTTGCCCCTGAAATCTGCAGGGCAACAGTTTGCATCACGCCTGTGTTCAGATTTCTGGCTGCAAGTTTGACTGAGAAACAAATAATTCCTCTTAAAAATCGCTCGGAATAATCTCATGCTGCATTTATTATCCTAAGGTCATAGCAGTTGTATTGGGGAGATATGAAGTAATTCCTTTGCATGCGTCTAAATTATATTGGTGCTGGGGGGCAACTCTGTTTTGTCTTGCTTGTCTGTAAAAGCCATAAAGTTATTTGTTGTTTTTATCCAAGACTGGAACAGCTTTGTCACTCGGACCAACACTTGTGGGGAGCTGCGTTCTGCTCACGTGGGACAAGAGGTCACACTGTATGGATGGGTTCAGTATCAAAGGTAAATGCCAAACAAAGTGAAAATGGAGATAACTTCTTTTCCAGATCCAATATATGGTTTAGACCTGGATTCCAACACTCTTTTCCAGGTTAACTTCAGTTTTTTTTTCAGATAACTTCAGGTTATCTTTATCATATCCTGCAGCTGCCACTTCTGAAGTAAAACAGTTGACAACTCTGCCAGATCAGTATTTAACATTTCAGAGTTTCATCCAAATGTTAATTGAGCCTCAAGCAACACTGTAGAGCTGTTAAATATCATTGCCCTCATTGTATAGAAGAGAAAACAAGTAATGGCATATTTATAGCAAGTCTAATAGCTGTGAGCAAGTAATTTCTTTTATATGGGGTCCTTAAATTTTAAGCAAATGATCTTGTTTGTCTCTTCAGCTGCAAGCACCTAGTGATGCATATTTAAAGTATTCAAGCTTTTTTTTTTTTAAAGAAAGAAGTACTCAGAAAAAGTAAGCAGAGAATGAAATGTTAATTCCAAGAGTTGGCTGTAGGTGGCGAGATGTCATCATTCCTAAGGGGGTTGAACGTTCTGTAAATGTAGGGTGAAAACCATGTCTGCATAGAGCATGGATGGTGCTCCAAAATGTCCTGGGGGATGTGCTTGTAACATGGAGATAGTTCCTGTGGCTTTGGTGACACTGATTTGTGCCAAAAGTCGCCTTATGCATTGTCTGGTTCAGAGAGGCTGTTCTTTACCCAGCAATGATGGTCTGGGTGGGTTTGTTTTCAGGAGGTCCTGAGCATCTTATTTTTGAACAGTCCCTGTTGGAGCTCCAGGAAACAGTGTTATGGCAATGAGGTGGTTGTGCTCTTGCTTTTAAAGGCAGCTGGAGTGTGTTCTATTTGACTGCTTCTGGATGGATTAAGTGCAGTGGTAGCTGTGTCTGCTGCAGGTGAAGTGAGCAGGATTTATGACTAGGCTGAGGAGTGTTCGTTTGTCATGTGAAAATTTTTATTGGACTAATGTTCTCCTTGTTATGTGGTTGGATTTTATTTTCTATCCATGTCAACTTTAGTTTTATTGTTCATCTCAATGTATTTCTCTGCCCCATGTTTCACAGCAGGAGATTGCACATTTTCAGAATCCCTGCTTGACGTGGATTAATACTCAAATTAAAATCCTGCCACTCCTGGTTATTTGAGCATTGTTTGTCTGTGGCTGGGCAGAACCTGAAATTGTTCAGGTTAGATTCAGATGTGGGAAAAGTATCTGTACATACACTGCTTGAGAGTGCTTTGGGATTAGCCACAAGGTACAGAAAGCAACTGGTTGCCACGTGCTTTGGCTTAAAAAGCAGAAGACTATTGAATTCTTGAAAGAAAACAAACCAACATTTTCCCTTTGTGTTTTTCGTGAATTAGACAAGGCCTGTTCCTGGTTTTGAGGGATTTCCAGGGGCTGACCCAGATCATCATTCCACAGGATGAGGTAAGTGCTACCAAAATATTGAGTCTCTGTTGGTTTTGGCTTTTTCCCTTTGGCACCCTGGGTCCAGCAGAGGCATTTTGTCAGACTCACTCACAAGTAGACATTGTGAGAGCACGGATCTGACAGAGCATGAATGCGGTTTCCTCTGCCTTGTGAGGAGTGATCCTGGGCCATTAGTCCCTTGAGCATGGTGCAGTTGTCCTGTTCTTTGAACCATTGGCATCTTCTTGCAGGCACATTCCCATGTGAAGGAGCTCTTGTCTAATGCCCCAGTGGAGTCTGTTGTGCGAGTGACTGGAATTGTGTCCCCTCGGCCGCCGGGGCAGGAGAATCCGGTGAGAATGTTGGGGTCTCTCAGGGTTTTTAATTCCTTGTGGACAGTAGGATTATGGTGGGGTTTGTGTCGTATCTTTGCCATGGTCTCTGGGTGCCTATCCTTGGATAGTGTGAGGAAAAATAGCTATGACATGTAACTTAGAGAACCTCAAAGCACATTAAACACCCACCAATTAAATTGTATCCCAGCCCTTTGAAAGGATAATGGCCAGCTCTTCCAGGCTTTCAAAGTGTGGCTAAGATAATTTCTTTTTCTTGAAAATTAATGTTGTCATCACAAATCCCACAGCATGTGATGACCTTTTTCTCACTAGTAACAGATTTTGCTGTTCTCATTGTATAGCAAACAGAGGTCAAATAATGGTTGGTTTTTTTATGTTGTGCATTCCTCAGCTCTCACTGTCATCAGCCATAGATTAATCTGTCAGGGTTGTGTGTATCCCATCATTGACAGGCTTAAAAAGAGAGCTTGGATTTATAACCATGATTTTTTTTCTGTTTGTTTGCTCTGGCCATGATTTTTATTGTTCTGACCACTTACAGATTTCCATAAATAATGCAGGCTTCAAGCCATGCCTTTATTTCTTTTAATAATTTATCATTTTGTTGGAAGTTTGTAGATGCTTTTCCCTGGTAAACAGAAGGAAATCTGTAGGATTGAACAAACCTTGGTGTGGCCCAGTGCTGAGTGGGGGAAGCTGTCTCTTCTCCCTGGGGATCTAGGAAAAAGGAGGCTAGTTCTGAGAACTGCTGTTCAGAACTGGAAGTTCTGAGAAGTTCCTAACAAGTCGCCTGTTCTGGGTTGTGTTAAGGGACTGATGGTTCTTATCTTCTGGTGCTGCTGATGCACACTAAAATGTATAGTGCATGGATTCATTGAAGCTAATGGAACCAGTATTTTGTGGAAGTACATGTGCCCTAGAAAGGTCTGTGCCTGGCTGCTCCTCTTTGCTCAGGATGTCCTTCAAGGAAAAGGCAAATGAAAAGTAGTTTTACATCTCACAGAGATCATCAGTATCCTACAGGGAGAGAACATGCTGTCTTTCATGAAGTGACTTTTGTTTTCTGAGCAGAAGGCAAATGCAGGAGAAAGCCACCCTTGAGAGAAGTTCTCTGAGTTATGCTGTGCTTGAAGGCAGGGAGGATAATCACAGGGCTTTCTTTTTACCTCCTGACTATATGTAAAATACCTGTGTCCAGTTTTCCCTGAGTTTTGAATCTTAATTTTTTTTCTTGCCTGTTTGCTGCAGAAAATGCCTACAGGGGATATTGAAGTGAAGGCAGAGACTGCAGAGATCCTAAACTCTTGCAAGAAGCTACCTTTTGAAATCAAGGATTTTATCAAGGTGTCTGTGTTTTTCCTTTTCCTGACCCCCTCCCCCCCAAAAAAAGTGGTCACTTTTCAATAGATTAGGAATTTGCTCAGGATGATGGCAAAACATCTGAGAGCTTCAGCTGGTTGTCCCAGGCCTATTTTGGGGGAAGGGTGGTATTTAAAATAGGGGTGCTGCTTACTGGCTGTCAGGATGTATTTCTAGTTAGAGTTAAGCAGAAGACAAGGCTTGAACGATTCCAGTGCACAGGGTTTTCAAGTATCACTCTTAAAGCAGTTGGTAAAGGGAAGAGGGAAAGAAAGGAGGCTATCCTGGACTTTTTGAGAGTGTGAAACAGAACCTGCCAATGAGCTGCTGTGTTTTAGGGCAAGGGTGCTTCTCTGGGCAAGTATCTAGTCAGCCAGAGGATTTTCTTCCTCTGTAAGTACACAGTCTTACAAGAGGCTGGTTTTAGAGCAGGCTCTGTGGGGTAGGAAGGGCATCACTGTTAATTGAAGATATCATCTGTGCCATTGAAACTGTGACTGATACATGGGTGATGGAGCTGGGAGAACTGGGCCTTCTGTGTTACAGGTCCTGGGCAATTCCCATCATCTGCTGTACTTCAGTTTTCCTGTCTGCAGTAAGGATGTATCCCCATTTGGTTGTTCCTTTAGATCTTTGTGTGACACCACCCCACTTAAAAATCAGGAGGATTGCTGCAGTCCATTGCATTTGGCTGAGAATAAGGAGGCCTGAAATTCTGAGCCTTTCTGAGGCAGCTCTTGCCACAGCAAATGTTTTGTTGTTGTTTGCGTTTTTTTAGAGTAATTCTGCATGGAAACACTCCCAGTGGCTGGTGTTCATGTAGGTTGTGAGTAATGAGTGTGTTGTGGCAGCAGAGCAGCAGCCTTTTGTAGCTTCCCCCTTTTGTCCTGCAACTTTAGGAGCAGCTTCACTGGATGTGCAATCTGAATTTTGTCTCTTAATCCTGAAATCTCCTCCTGTCTCCAGAAATCAGAGGCCTTACGGATGCAGTATCGCTACTTGGACTTGAGAAGCTTCCAGCTGCAGCACAACCTGAGGCTGAGGTCACAGATGGTGATGAGGATGAGGGAATATCTGTGTAACCTCCATGGTAAGAAACATGCTTCAAGAGCAAACGAGTGCAGCAAACAACATTTCAGCCCTCCCTTCTTCTGTTTCCCGTTGCTGGGAGGGATTGCCAATCAGTTTGCTACTCCAAACTGGTCCCACTTAGTGAGGACAGATCTGCTGGCAGTGGGGTCTTTAGAGGGCTGTTGGTAGGCCTGAAGAGCAAAGTGTGTTGAAATCTCTTAGCAGACTACAGATCAGTTGTTTCAAATAAGCTGTATCCAGTGAGAAAAGGCCTTTGGCTGGTAGTTTCCCTCTTTTGGTCACCCAACTTGTGGCATGTCAAAGGGATGGATTTCTTCTAGGCCTTGTGCTTATCTTAAAATTGGGAAGTCCATTCTGGAAAAGACAAGCCTGGTTCAAAATGGATGGAGAATTAACAGTTTTTTAGCCTCTGTGGAGCCCTCTGTCATCAACAGTTCTGGGAGGATGATTAGCTCAGAGCCTTTAAATCTGTCATTACACAAGTTACTCTCAGAAGCATCAAAATCTGTAGATTCCAGTGCACAGGGTTTTCAAGTATCACCCTTAGAGCAGATGGTGAAGGGAAGAAGGAAAGAAATGAGGCTGTCCTAGACTTTTTGAGAGTGTGAAACAGAACAGAAATCTGTAGATTTTGAGGGGCTACATGGTGTGCTGGACTACCTGTTGTGCAGAGTAGCTGTAGTCTAGCCTACTTTGTGTCACACTAGTCCTTGCTCTCAGCATATTCCCTATCTGAAGGATGTGTTTGTTCCTCAGGGTTCGTGGATGTGGAAACTCCAACCCTCTTCAAAAGAACCCCAGGGGTACGTGTTCTCTCCTGTGATTGCATAGGCAGTTCATGATTGAATAACAGGTCCTTTCCTGTTGCACTTTTAGTCTGGTTTGTTAGCTTACAATTTCCAGATTTGCTTCTGCAAAATAGCTGTGTCTGAGGCTTTGTTATACCCCATTGCAGAGTCCATACTCCCAGTAATGATCCACCCTGTTTCTGCACTAGATGCAGTGTGAGGCTTTAGTCCTGTGTATGTTTAACCTTATTGCTTCAAAATAATCTGTGATGTTGGCACTAGTTTTGATTCAACAGTTGAGCCAGAACTCAGTAGTAGGGGTATGTCTCTGGTGGGAGCAAAAGATGGGGAGGGAAGGAGTTCTGTAAAATCCATTGAAAATTGTAACTACCTTGGAAAGGGCACCCTGTGCTGCAATTCCTAGAGAACTCTGACAGGACTGTGCATTTTAGTACCCCTTGATTGACATAGCTTTAATTGCTGTGCTGACATCTCTTGCTCAAAAGTTCAGTGTTTCTTGAGTGTTTCAGTCTTCTGGGTGAATGGAAGAAAGTCTATAGCAGAGGTGTGAAAAATTGACTCATAGGTTTGGAAACACACTCACTAATGTTCTTTTAATCTTAATTTGTATGGTCACTTTTGTTTTTGCATAGAGATGAATGCTCAGAAATTCTCAATTCTTTTTAGTTTCTCCATGGAAACACCAACTACTGAATTTTATAGTATTTAGCTTGGCTGACTGTGGAAATAAGGCAGCAATCCCATTGCCCTTCTCAAAAATATAAATCCCTTTGTCATTTCCAAAGCTTTGGAAAACAAGAAGTTCCTAAAGCCTGTAATGGAAGGAATTGAAGCCACTTATTTGCTGAGTCCTGTAAGCTTCTGTCTTTCTTTTGATGCCAGGGAGCAAAAGAATTCCTTGTGCCCTCGAGGGAAGTGGGCAAGTTCTACTCTCTGCCTCAGAGTCCTCAGCAGTTCAAGCAGCTCCTCATGGTTGGAGGCCTGGACAGGTAGTAGTTTTTTGGACTCTTGTTCTCTGCCTGTGATGTCCAGGGTTTGCTTGCTTCAATTTGTGAGGTTTTGGATATTTCCCCAAAAACTTACTGTCATGGCTTTTGTGTTTTGAAGAGGGATCTTTAAATACTTGGGACTTCCCAGGTAAGCCAGACCCTTTTCCCTTCAGCAATAATGCCTGTAAGAGGAAATGCATCCTCTTTAGAGGTTGAAATCTTCACTGTGTTTTGAAATGGAAACCTGATCTGAAGCAGTCTGCCTGAAGAGCCTTTCCAAGAGTAACCTGTAGAACTATTTGTGATGAATCTGGGCAGCTCAGCAGGACTGAGACAAGGAAAACATGTTCTCAGGGTGCATGAGCAAGCAGCTTTTTACTGGGCTTGTGCCTCCAAATTAAACTGAAGGAGAGGGAGACAGTTGCTCATGCAGTGATCTGCAGGCCAGGTCTTGATTGTGACTGAGTTTAGCATGGCCCTTAGCAGGGTCCAGGTTTGGAGCAGAAGGTGGGAAGGGGGTTGAGTGTGTCCCTGCTGGGACACAGCTCACCTGGGAGCCTCCAGAGATGTGGCTGGGGATGGATTCAGTTGCTTCTGAGGGGATGGGAACAATCAAGGCCATGATCAACTGTTGCAAAGGGAACAAACAGACCTCTTTTTTTTTTTTTTTGTGATCACTTCTTTACCCACAATTTAATTTGTTACTTTAAAATGTTTTCTAAGTAAAAATGCTCTTGCAGGTACTTCCAGGTTGCTCGTTGCTACCGAGATGAAGGTTCCCGGCCTGACAGGCAGCCTGAATTCACCCAGGTAACCAGCTCACTCTGCCTTTCCCCTTCTCCTCACCCCAGACAGCTTGTTTTCCCTTCTGGCTCCCTGTTTTCTGTGGGTTCTTATGCTGGTTGGGGCCACCATGTTATTTGCTGTGTGTTTCCCAGACACAGGCCCTTGAAGTCAGTGTGGGAGATGCACAGAGGGGTTACTGTCCTTGGCTGGCTGCACAGTCCCAGGTGCTGTAGATGTGGGAACTGTTGTGCTTGATGATGCAATCTTGTCCTGTCCTTCTGGGTCCTCTTCCTCAGCATTAAGATCCCAGGCAGAGTTAGCCTGGCTCATCCAAGGTTTCTTGCTCTGTCCTTGTCATCCTTACCTCATTCACTTCTCTGAGGAGATTGTTGCCTGAGTCATCAGGCTGTACTGAGGTCATAAGCACATCCTCGGTCTAATGCAGTCATGCTGTGATTTAATGTGTATTGTTTCTTTCTATGCTGGTTCTATAGTCAAGAGCTTCTGCAAGTAGCAGTGTAAAAACCTGTAGATAATATGGAATCCCCTCTGTTTTCTGTTTTAAGATAGATATAGAGATGTCATTTGTAGATCAGTGTGGGATCCAGAGACTCGTAGAGGGCCTCCTGCAATATTCCTGGCCTGAGGGAAGAGGCTCTATTACAACTCCTTTCCCTTCCATGACATATGAGGAGGCACTGGCTGACTATGGGAGTGATAAACCAGACACTCGTTTTGGGATGAAGGTGAGAGTTTGCCCAGTGGGATTTTGTAGCTTCTCCTTTCTGGTGATGTTTGAAGAATAATTTTTGTTTCAATCATGTATATGTGTTTGGCTACAGTTCTTTATGCTGTATCTTACCCAAGGTGTCCATCCCATCAGTGCTGCTTTGTACACATAATCCTGTCTTGGAGAAGGGAGGGTGTGATTATTTGGTTGTGGGAAAATGTATGTTTTCACAACATTTTATTTTAAAATTAATGAAGTGTTAGGAAGCAATGCCTCTTGACTGTCTTAAGAACAGAAGCCCCTAAGGCATCCACAGATCAGTGGTGTTATCTATTAAGAGGAGCAGTATTGAAAAGCAAGAAAGCATCTTGCATTTCCCCAGGGATTAATTTTGGGGGTTTCTTTGCCAGCATACAGCTTTCCTCATTGTGGTGGGATGTCATCATCTCAGGCTTTCCTGGCTGTCTTGCATTTCTGTTCCTGCAGTGTTCAGCCTCCCAATGGTTATTCCTTCTTCCTGTGAACAATCTGGTTTCTCTCCATCTCAGGCTTTCCTGGCTGTCTTGCACTTCTGTTCCTGCACTGTTCAGCCTCCCAATGGTTATTCCTGCTTGGGCCCATTTCCTTCTTCCTGTGAACAATCTGGTTTCTCTGCGCAAAGAAATGATACCCTAGGGAATGATGTTCAAGGTGTTAAGATACAGGTGCAGGGTTTTTGCTTCATGTTCCTACCACTGCTGCTTTTTCCTGTGGTCTCCTCTTTTTCAGATAGTGGATATTGGTGACTTGTTAAGAAGGTCAGACATCCAGTTTGTGCAGAAGGCACTCAGTTACCCATGTGGTGCTGTCAAAGCCTTTTGTATCCCTCAGGGAATGGTAAGTGATGCTTTTGCACACTGCTTATGGTTTATGTGAAATAATGAAATACCAATTTGAATCCCTTTGTTAGTAGGGAAATGTTCCTTGCTTTTCCTGGGGGAGTAATGCCCTTCAGGGAACTTGGGATGGGTTGTGATTGACATCAGGTTGGGCTGGGTGGTGTTAGAAGAGGGGAATGGAGACAGTCAAGTGACAGGAAGAATGTATTGTTCTCAGAAAGAGGAGGCAGAAAACAGAGCTGCACACCCTTAGAGGCTAGGGAAGCCTCTTGGGGTTTCAGCCTGCTTTTGTCAAGGATGGCTTCTGATGTGGATCTCAATAATAAATTGTACCCTGTGATGAGAGGTTGAAATATAGCCAGTTATGGCACAGCTCTGTTCTGGATCAGTGAGAGAAAGGTCAGGTGGCTACAGTGCCCTTCTCATGGTTGCTTTTGCTGCGTTTCTGGGCACAACTTAGGTCTCGTGGTGAGAACTTCACAGACCAAAGCCAAGGCTGACAATTGATGTAGAAGATGATTGGAAGTAGCCATCTATTTTGGCAGGGAAGCAGATTTAATTCTGGCTCTGGGTGTCTTTGCAGTTCGGGCAGTATGGGAAAAGCAAAATCCACTAAACACTGAGTTTGATCTGGGGAATGGAACTCTCTGACCATGGTTTCTCTTGGGATTCCTTAATTCTAACCCAAAGTGCAAGTTACTGGCTTCCCACGTGAGAGAGGGCACTAAGCTGTGAATTTCAGCAAAGCAGAAGTGGATTCTGGACCCCCTCTAACATCAGAGTAGGTGAAAAGAAATAAAGATTTGAGGCAGGTCCTCACATCTACTGCATTTCTTTGCACATGAGAGTCAGCCTTTGCAAATACATGCTGATGTTTAATGTGCCTTCCTTTACTTTTTCTCCAGAGATATCTTAAAAATAAAGATTTGGAGTCCTTAAAGGAGTCTGCAAAATCCCAGTTTAACCAGGTGAGACAGAAACACTGCAGTGGCTTGGAAATGGTGAATAAAAAAGTGTGTGTGCAGGCACTTGCAGGCAGAGGAGGGTAGAAGAGCAGTTTCTGATCGCTGGGTCAGTGCCTGCACCTGTGATGCTTCAAGACACGAGAGGGCAGCACTGAGCTGAATAGAGTCTTCCCTTTCTTTAGGAAATCATGGAAATCATCTGCAGACCTGATGGAAGCTTGAAGTCTCTGCTTACAAAGTTTCTTGGTGAGAAGCAGCAGTCTGAGCTCATCCAAGCACTGAACATGCAGGTGGATGATGTGGTGCTGCTGGCAGCTGGTGAATGCAAGCAAGTGGTAGGAAGCATTTACTGGGTGGCTCTGTGAGTTGAATGTTGCTGATGATGGCTTTGATGTTATCTGACCTCAGTCTGATTCTTCTGATTAATAAAATAGGTCATCATCTAGTTCTGTGTTTCTCTAGAGCTGAAGCTATAGCAGCAGCAAATAATGCATGAAATGTGGCCCTTGCTTTTATTTCCCCCAGTCAGATTCTGGGGATCACTTGTAACTGAAATGAAGGCTGGAATATAAACCAGGAAAGAATCAGTGCCTCCTTTTCTCTCACCTGAATTTTTAAAGTATTGTACCTCTAGAGATTGGAAAACAAGGTCAACTAGGTCATTTTGTCTCCCATAAGCAGATGAATGAAGCTCATTAGCAGCAGTAACAAGAGATTCTGTCCCTGCCCTTCTCTCGTTCTTGCCAGCTTCCATGTGTTGCTGTATGACAAGGTGTCATGCTTTGCTTGATAGCCAAAATTTGGTCATATTCTCTTTCTGTGCCTTAATTTCCCTGTCTGCAAAGTGCAGATCTTACCTGTGCTTCCCCAGTCAATCCACATTTGTGTAGACCTTGAGGTTAGTCTGGGACAGTTCTGTGAAGATTGAAAATTTGCAAGAAAATGAGCTTTCCAGCTCCTTCCTTGCCTTTCTTTGTCAAACCCTGGAGCTGCCTCAGCATGAAGGGGCTATCTGCTGGGAGAGAAAGTGAAA
>NW_009952720.1:51003-65683 GCF_000747805.2 Chaetura pelagica
CAGCAGGAAGGGGCTATCTGCTGGGAGAGAAAGTGAAAGTGCTTAAGGCAGCAATGCATTACATGCTGTCTGTGATACTACCTTTAGAAGACACTTTTCCCTGGTTGGTGTTTGAGTGACTTCCCTGACAGTAAAATTTGCCCTGTCTGGTTCTTTCCCCTGTCTCCTGCAGTGCTCTGCTTTAGGAAGCCTGAGGTTGGAGAGTGCTGACCTCCTTGAGGCAGCTGGGCTGGTACTTCGTGATCCTGCAGCTTTTCACTTCCTGTGGGTGGTGGATTTCCCCCTTTTCCTTCCCAGGGAAAACAATCCCACTCAACTGGAATCTGCTCATCACCCCTTCACTGCCCCTCATCCTTCAGATACCAGTCTCCTCTATTCAGATCCTGCAAAGGTAACTTACTTCATGCCTGTCAGGCTGGCTGTTTTTGTAGCTTTGTATCATGGAAAACTGGGCAGGGAGGAGCTGTTCTTAGTTTTAAAGAAGGTTTTAAGGATCATGGAACTGACTGTGTATTATACAAGTCTGCTTGGAAGAGATGGCTTCCAGGTTACTGTGAGTGGCAAATATCCTTATGTGCTCCTGATAAGAGGGGCTTATAGGAAACAGTTGCTTAAGGGGAGGAGTTATTCTGACCCATCCTGTGTTGCTTCAGGTTTTGATCAACTTTGTAAAAGGTTTTGTACTGTTCCCACCCCTGTCAGCAGCAGTCGGTGACCCCCAAAGTACAGGTACCTGTACTGCAACTGAGAGGGCAGTGTTGCAGTATGTCATGGCTTCATTCCCAGTGTTTTTGCTGTCTGTGCAGGCTGGTGTGAGATGCAGCTGTGCCTCAGCTGTGCCCCAGCCATGCCAAGGTGCTTAATTTCTTTCTGCAGGTCCGTAGCCAACACTATGACCTTGTGCTGAATGGCAGTGAAGTTGGAGGTGGCTCCATCAGAATTCATAGTGCAGAACTGCAGCGTTTTGTGCTGGAGAATGTGCTGAAGGTAACACCTGAGGATGTCTCTAACATCCTCTTGGAGATCCAAATGGCTATTTAATTTAAATAGCCACTTCAGATTCTGTCAGAGACACTCGTGTGCTTCGTAGAGAAATATAACTCCTAGCCCTGAGCCATCATCCCTTCATCTTACATTATGAGTAGGAAGAGCCTTGTTTCTCCAGTGACACTTGGGTCGTTTTTGCAGGAGGATTCTGAGGTGCTTTCCCACCTGCTTGAGGCTTTGGAGTTTGGAGCTCCACCTCATGGAGGAATCGCTTTAGGTAAGTGCTCTGTAGCTCTCCAGGATGCAGGTGTCATGTGACTTTTTTCTTTTCTTGGCATATTAGGTCCCAGGAATGTCAGACTTTTTTTCTAGAACCTTGCAAGTTTGTGGTTTAAAAAAACAACCAAACAACAAAACCCCACCAAAAAAACCTCCCCCAGAAACCAAAGCTGGCATTTTAACCTGTGGTCTTCCAGTGTGATTTCCCTCCATCCACTCACCCAGAGACTCTTGTTCTTTTTTGAATTCCTCCTACTTCTTGTAACCCTTCAGAAGGGGCTGACCAAGAGCTTTGTTTGAGCAGATCAACAGAGCCCTGGCAGTGTTCCTGTGACTCAGCTGCCCTGGCTTGTTATACTGTCTTGGCAAAGACACTCTCTGTCTTACAGTCCTTGGTGTGGTGCAGAATTTTTTGCTAACATTGAAAAGCTTATTTTTCCTTGGCTTTTCTACTCTCGAGGCAATTCTGTTTCTCTGCTACTGCTCAGGGTTCTTTTTTTTTCCCGCTTACTTGCTTCAGTTTTATTCTTCAAGCTCAGTAATATTATCTACTCCATCTTTCTGATTTTTCTGACTCACAGGAAGTAATATAGGGCCATAACTCAAGTGGTTCACCCATTTGTTTTCTAGGACTTGACAGGCTGATCTCTCTCATCGTTGACGCTCCGAGTATCCGAGATGTCATTGCCTTTCCTAAATCCTTCAGGGGACGGGACCTGATGGGCAGTGCTCCAGACTATGTCACTCCAGAAGAACTAGAGCCATATCACATCCAGGTTTCCTGGCCACTTGCAGAAAAAGAGGCAAAACAAAACTGTCTTAAAGCCAGTGATGTCTGCTGATCTGTTTAAGCAGAGGTAGTTACAGCCTCTAAGTACTAGGATTCAGTTCAGAAAACATCAGAGAGGGTGAGGGGCACTGCAACACCACTGTGCTGTGGCAGCTTCAGGACTGAATGGACTCCCCGAGAGGAATTCACCTTTGGATTGGTAATTGGAAGGAAGAGTAGAAAAGCAAAAGGAAAGAACATAATTTTAGCCTTGGATATTGAGAATGTTGGCTTTGGGGTGTCATGCTGGAGTGGCAATGGGATCTTTTTTTTTTTTTTTTCCATGCCCTTTGTAAATTATTTCTCCTCACATCTCAAGGAGTTAGTATCAGCTTCCCTGGCTGATGGTTTGTGTTCCTGATGATCATTGAAACTTGTAGCTGAGGACTGTTACAAAAGGGCAGTGCTGTGCAGGGCCAAGGTCTCTGGATGCTTCACAGCAAAACTTAATGCAACCAGCAGCTTGTAGCATGTTGGAGGATACAAGATTATCCAGAACTTGCCACAGGGGCTTTAAAGAGGGGAAGAGAAGTGTTTTTATAATTTGAAACAGTTCTGCTCATAATGCTCATCAAAGAGGTGATGATCTGTCTTTGGGGCTTGTGGTCCTGGTGCTTTTCAACACCAAGTCTGAAGTTTGTATGTTTGTAAATAAAGCTTATCTGGCAAAGTGGTTTTGACTGAGCTTGGGTTTGGGCTTTCTCTACAAGATCAAGATGCCAGTTTTTCTTTTGTGACCTCTGAGCCCTCCAGGAGGTGAGAGAAATCTGTGACAGCATAGCAGGATTGCCAGTCTTCTGGGAATTCTGCCTGGTCCTGCAAACCTGCAGCAGCAAACAGACATTCCTTGCAAGCAACTGTCTGTCCATCCCTGTCCCACAGCAGAACACCCACAGTGCAGGAGCAACTCGGCACTGGCAGGGCATGGGCTCTGGCAGCATCTTGCCAGACCAAGGCACTGGGCTCTGCTCTGTAGTGTATGCAAGCCCTCTGCAAAGGCACTTCAGTAGGTCTTCAGCTCTGTGTTTAGGTTGGAGAAAGCAGAGAATTGGTGGCAGGAAAGGAGGAAGGTGGTGAAGGAGCTGAGGAAGGGAGAAGGAGGTGACCTGAACTAGGAACATGGCGCAAAGAAAAGGGAGAGCTGCTGGGTCCCAGCCAGAAAGGACAGCAGGAGGCATCTGCTCTGCCAGAAGTGCACGAGGACAGAAGGAAGGCTGCAGTTCTTGTCTCAGCTGATACTGAGCTCCAGCCCTGTGCAGGAGATTCAATCTTGCAGATTCTAGCAGATTCTAACAGATTCTGGGCTGCTCCAAGGGTTATCAGCTAATTCAGCCCCCACACTGTGGGATACATGACATGGTGGTGCACAATGTTGGTGTTTGTAAATACTGGGCTGCCCTGATGAGAAACAGTAGGAGAGGTGGTTCTCCTCGAGGTGGTTTTTTTTGAGTCCTCTGGGCTACAAGTACCATCCAGAGACAAGTGACAGCAGAGCTGGTTTGCTGCTACTTTGCTGTTTATAAGGTGATGGAGTTATGTGTGTATAAAGAAAACAAATCCTTTCATATCCTATGTTATGATTATAATAATCAGTTTTGGAGCATGGCTAAATCCTAATTAGAAAAACAAAACCAACACATTCCTGGACTGTGTTCACATTCATTGTACCCAAACACTATGAATTCCTTAATTTTTTTTTCCCCTTGCATGAGCAGTTAATTCTTATCTTGAAATTATTTCACCTTTGGTTTACTTTTATTTTTTTTCACTGGAGTAGAAGCTGCCAGTAATGGAGTGAGGATCAGTTGTCAGAGAGAAGCTGAGCTGAAATTTGGATCCCTAAGCAGATGCATGTTAAAGAAACAAGAATGTTGTGATTGTTGCTGTTTTTGCAGGAGGCAGGTCACCTTGTGGGAATTATAACAGACACTTGTTCCCTTAACTTACAAGGAGTGTTACGGAATATTGTATGGAATATTGCTGCTAGGAGGCCAAGTACAGTACAAAGTACTGTATTCAGACTGCTGTGTTGGGGGCGTTTTGGGGTGGTTTTTTTGGGTTCTTTTTAAGGAAGGTGCTAGATTTGGTTTCTTTACTGGTAGTGAGATTCAGATGTGCATGAAATTTGCTTGAGAATCCTCTGTTCCCAGAACAGGGATTTTGGAGGCTTGTTTGAGGAGATTGAATCACAGAAAATAACAGTTCTTCTGAGAAGTTCTTTGCTCTCCCCAGACTGGTATTTATAGTAACTGTAAACATAGTGTGCTGACCTTTTTTTTTAAAAAATTGTGAAACAAGGGGTGCTGTATCACTTGGTTAGTAACTGTTTGCAAAGGTAAATGCTATTTCCATCTGAAGAGTCTCAGTTCTTGAAATCAGGATTATCCTTAAGCATTCAAAGGGTAACTGATGCCCTTAAGAGGCTTAGGCAGAAATGTAGCACTGCCTGGAACAGTTCTGGAGAGCACTGGTTAACCCCTGTGAGCAAACTCCAAGGCCTCCACATCCCTTTCTTCTGCAAAGCTGGTGTGATGTTTGTTTGCCCACTGCTATATTAAGGACTCCCTGCAGTTAAGTGTGTGACACAGCTATGATTAGCTAAAATGAAAAAAAAAAGCAGCAACAAAACATGTCATCTGAGTTGTTACAGTCCAGTCACAATTAGGTCAGTGGAAAAGATGTGTTCCAAATTTAGGGAAGCCATCTGTGCTTGGATTTGTGAATGAAGGTGGTTTGTAATGTGTGAATTTGCCAGTGGTTGTATGAGTGTTGCCACAGGGAAGGCATTTGTTTGGTTTAGAGCACTGGATGAGGTTTCACTTGAGCTTCTGTACACCTAATCGACAGGAATTTGCTTTTAAACCACAATCCAATTGGCAAACTTAGCTGCATGTTTTGGTAGAAGCAAGAGTAGACAAGACATTACAATGTAATGCATGGAAATAAGAGGCAGTAATTTTGCAGACTGATAACTCATGTTTGCTGGAGAAAAGCTGCTGGCCTGTGGTCCTGAAAATAGGTTTTAAACCCAATACTTCAGCATGATGCCCATCAGAAGCAACTGCTGAAAATAACAACAGCATAACTGCAAGTTTTCACAGAGCTCTCATTGCATACACCTTCCTTTCTTCTGTATGAGACAAACCTACCCAGTAATGTTGCTACACAAATCCAGCTACACTGGAAGATGGAAAGTCCTGGACTCCTCTGTTAAGAGCTAACCTTTAAGTAACCTTCCATTAGAGGGGTGGTGTGTAAGGAAAGGTGGGTGAATCTTTTGCTGTGTGGTTTGTGTTGATTGGTTTGGTTTATTTTCCTTCCCTGTACTGCTGAGCTCTCCAGGCCTCAGCCACACTGCCAGTGTGAATCAGTTCATCAGCTCAATGTGAGTCCAAAGTTCTTAAGGTGACTTTATTCTTTTTTGTCCAAAGAGCAAGCAGAACCATAGCTGGGATGTGTAGACTCCTCCCTGTGTTGGAGTTAATGAGACTTACCAGGAGCTCCTCCCTGGCACACACTAGCATGGGAGGCTGTTCTGTGTATGCACATAACAAAACCCATATTGTTACTGTCTCTGGATTCCTGCAGTGATTTTCACATGTCATCATGACTCTGCTCTTTCTTCAACCTCTTTTCAAGGTGTATGTGTGATGGACAAAAGAGTTGTCCAGCCTCTCTGGCTTCTCTACCTGGAGCAACTGGCTTTGTTGGGAATAGAATCACCAGCTGGGCACAGGTGCTGCCTGAGGATTTGATTTGGGTCTTTCCTGGTAAGGATCAACTTGTTTGTGCTCCAGAGAACTTCAGTGACCAGCATGGGATGTGAACATTAGGGTAGCTGATAGGGTTGTTCAAGGACTGCTCTTGCAGGAGCCAGAGTTGTATGTAAGGCCTCTGTACTTCTTCTAGCTTCCTGATTTCTTCTGTTGAATCTGGACAAAACATTAATAAAATGGAGAGTTGATTCCTCACCTGCAGAGGACCTGGCTCTGTGCATGTTTCAATAGACCTGACTGGAAAACCTTCTAATAGGTTTATTCCACCCTTTTGTAACATCAGAGGTAAGTTTCTGGTGTGTTTCAGTGTTTTTTTCCCCCTCCAGAACAAAAAATATGGTGTGTTTTGGTTTGGGTTTTGTTGTTTGTTTGGTTTTTTTTTTAAGTTTCCAAGCCTATCCAGAGTATTTCAGATTGAACCAAGCTGTGGAGAGATGGTAGCACCTGATTCCAGCACTCTACATAGCTTGGGTGAGTTTGGCTGCAAGGGTTTTGTGCAAACTGCCATAAAGACAGGAGGTGTTTTGAGGACTCGAGCTGGAGTTTCATCTTACATTGTGCTGGTCTCTCCCTCTTGAGTGAGTCAGCTAAATTACACCAGAACTTCCCAGCAGCTTGGTGCAATCCCGTGCTGTAAGTACCCAGAGGGTCAGGGCACTGATTGCTTTCCAATTCTGTTGAGAACAGACCACAGCTGTTCAAAAATCCCATCCTTTGGAACAAGTCAGCACAAGTTTTCAAAGAATGGCCTCAGCTGTTTGCAGCTGGATTTGTGCCCACTGTTTTTACCCCATGGAGGAAGTGGGGAGAGCTACTGCTCTGGCACCATCTCTCTCCTGTAGCCTGAGTCTGACAGAGGGACATTTGTGTGTCATGTTCTTTGTCTTGGAGAGCACAGGGCTCTCAGCTCGGACCTGCTGGAGGGATGCTCAGCACTGTGGAGGCCAGAGGATGTTATTTGAGGGCTACAAAGCTATTGCTGGAGCTAGATCATGTGCTGGACCCAGTTTTGCTGCTTGTGAGCAGAAGATGGTGCTTTGCACACTGGAGTGATGAATCTCCAGCCCCAGAAAAGCATGAGTCCTTACACCAGCACCTCTTCCCTGGGAGGAATGGAGCAGGTATCGCATTGGGTGCTGCTGATGGGCAGCAACTGGTGACCACGGGCAGCAACTGGTGACCACATGCAGCCTCGGTGATCTGAGGCTACGATATTAGGAGCAGAAGGATAAGGAGAGCTCATGCTCTCAAATGTAAAGCTTCCCATTTTTCCTCTGCTTACTTTGTAGCTTTAGCTTCTTGCACAATGGTTTGTTTTGACCACCCTTGCTTGCTGCTGTCAGGGTGTGTGACCAACCACCTCGTGGGGATGTTCTCCACACGCTTTGGCCCGTGTGTTCCCAGCAGCAGAGCAGGCCTGGACAACTGACAGCCACCTGAAAGGTACCAGGTGGAAATCCCCCCTGTAAGCCTCAGGTGACTTACCTCTCAGTGTTTGAGTTCTTATTTTAGACTTGTGTTGTGGTTTGTTTTCGTTGTGTTTTTTTTCAGAGCGTTGTTGTATGTAATTAAAAAATGTTGATTACATGGAGTCACCAGCTGTGCCAGCCAGAATTTTACAGCAAACAGAGCTCTGTGACAGGTACATTCAGCCTGCCTGGGTCACATTTGCCTCTAATAATCCATCAGGCTCCAGCTTTCTTGTTATACTTTGGTAGCCTTTGTGTTTCCTGTAGTGCTAACGCAGAGTTGTTGAAAAGTGCTGTGGACACTCCTCCCATTCATCTGGTCATATTTTAAATATATTTGTATTTCTGTGTCCAAGAGTTCTGCTGCTAAATTATGTGTTGTTCTATGAAGTACTTCCTTAAGTAAATCTGTCATCTGAGGAGCCTTCCCATTTAGGTTATAGAAGGAATTAATAATCAATCCCCTCTGTATTTTCTCTTCTGCTCATCATTTCACCAGCTCCTTTCTTCTAATTTTCAATCACATCCATTTTAAGCTGTAGAGTTTTAGGTGATTTCACCTGCCTTCCTGGGGAGATCCCTCCATGCCTCCTGTGCTACCAGCAGTGACATTCTGTACACCCACCAACAGCTGAAGGGGCCAAAAGTTGATGCTCTTGTAGGTTGGTTGCAGCCTTCACCCCCCCTGTGTTACTGTTTGTACTTAGAAACCTTCTCTTTCTGCTCTGGGCAGGAGTACTAGATAATATTTTGGGGGGTGCAATAACTAGTATTAACCACGTAGTTCAATTACTATTTAAAAAGACATAAATTATCAGGCAGATCACAAAGTACCTGAAAAAGAAAGCAACAAGCTTTGGCAACACCTTATGCTTTCCCTAGTAACAGGTGCCTACCAAAGTGAGTGATACAAAAACATTTCTGGGAACAGTTAGTACAAGGGGCAGGTAGTGGCAGTTTTCTCTGGAACAATCACTGTTCTATTGGATTTATTTTTTTTTGTGTATTATCCCCTATTTAGAGAGTGATTGATTTAAAACACAGTCCTGAGAATTTTACTTGTTTGCTTAGCAATTTGAAGATTGTACATGAAGGCTTCAGCTATTTGGTGGTGTCCCTTGAAATGCAGGCTCCTCATTTGTCATCTGTTCAGTTGTTCTTGTCATTATGTCTTTATGTATAAAGGAAAAGACATCTAGTACTGTTTTGTAAAAGCAAAGCCTTAAATGTGGTGAGTTTGGTGTGGGGGGTTTTTTTGGTAGCATGAACAGAACTAATTTGACAGCAATTACAGCTCCAGGGTTCTGAGGAGGGTGGGTACCCAGGGACCCTCATCCTTTCAAACAGTATCATGAGTGGCAAAATGGTGTCTAGGGCAAAATGGGATGTGACATTTCTCCTGGGGGATACAGCCCCCAGTAATTGTAGCATGTCATATCTGAGAACAAGCAGGAGAGGTGGGTGGGTGACAGGCTGACTAGCTCAAGGACACACAGGGTATTGTCCCAGAGGGAGCATCCCAGGAATGCTGTGACAGCTCCCATTGGAAGCTGGCTAATCCCTGGCCTCCCATACTTCTTTAGAAGGAAGTAGAATGCTCTGGTTTAAATAAAAAGTTCTATGTCATAGTAAAATTTATCAAAAGCAATTATGGAAGGCAAGAGCTTGATTTGGATGTTTAGTATGTCTTGTAAAAATCCAAACAATGTTTTAAATAGAATTTAAAGTGAAGGCATATAAAGCCATCAGTTCTCATTTGATATGTCACTGTTAGTAGGGAAGGACAGGCCCAGCAAATCCCTGGCAAGTGTTTGAGGGGAGGGGAAATGGTTATTTGAATGGGAGGAGCCTCATTTTTGCACACCTGCCCCAGAAATAGACAGGACCAACCTCTACCCACAGTTGCCCTTGGAGACAACTTGCTGGTTTTAAGGCAGTTCTGCAGGAGCCACATGGAGAAAAGATCTGGCATGCTGTTCCTGATCTCATTTGGGGAAGATAAGATAAATAGTAATTACTATAAACACCCATTAAATGTGGACTCGCCAGTGAAATAACGATGCTGACTCCAATAATATACAGGGAGGTACTTTGTAGTCAGGATGACATTCAGCTGGAATGATACTCTCTGAAAGGCAATGTCAGCAAGTTTATTATTTTATTAATGTTACCTGAACAACTTTCTGTTTCAGCTGTGAGTCTGGAGACCTTATTCTTCACGTTGAGGTAATTTCCTTCCATCCTTCCTTTCTCCTCCTCACTGCTTCCTTGGGAGCACCAACCAAAGTGTTTGAGGGATGCCTGATGAGCAGCACTTCATGATTTCAACCAGCACCAGTTTTTGGATCCAGCACACTGCAGGGCCTCACAAACAGCTGCTGCAGCTCAGATGAGGAGTAGGAAAACGTGGCTGAGCCTTGGGGAAGACAGGAGAGAGGACTGCTGAAGCTGACTCTGAAGAAAACTGATGTGCAGTTAATTGGTGCTGCCAGCCTGTGCTTCCTGCTCTGAATGATTTTACAACATGGAGAAGTGTCCAAATAATCAGGATCTATTGTGCAACAGTAGGAAATACTGAAGCTGTTCTGTAAATAGCCAGTGACACAGAAGATTTTTAGATGTTTTCTGAGGGGTTACTATTCCCTTTGAAATCATGGAGTAAGTTGCCATTTTATCCCTTAACCTTTCACAAGTGAACTAAAAGCTGGAGGTGTGCAGTGTATTTATCTTCTCTGATACACATCATGTGCAATTATAGGCATTTTTATACATGTTAACAAATTTGTACACAGAAAATGGCATTTGATGTGCAAGTGGGTTTAGCGTTCAGTTATTTATTAAGTATACCCAGAGGATAAGTAAAATGGAGAAGTCTCACCAAAGCCTGCTGAAGGCTTTGCCCACCCCAGAGTCATAGAAGAAGAAGTGAGGAAGGTAGATCAGGAGGAGGGTGAGTTTCTTCACTCTCCTTGCTTTCAGCAGTCAGGGCTTGAACATGATGCTACTGAGCAGTAGGATGTTTCTCATCGAGCTTCAAACTTTCCTGACCCCTTTGGCAGCTCTTGCGTTTCACTTGACCTTGCTCTTGAACTGCTGCAGGTTTGTTTTGGTTGGGCTGGTTCCCACTCCCTGCTTGGAGCTGGGGTTGCTCATGCTAATGTCTCCAGTTTCTCTGTGGATGCCTCCCTCCAGCTCCCTGAGTGGCTGCTGTCCTTGCTGCAGGCAGAGGCAGGGACTTCAGCAGCCAACGCCTCCTGGCAGCTCCAAGGTCTTACCCACATCATTTCCAGGGCTCTCTGAGATGATACAAATGGTTACCACTGTTGGCATTTGTCATTTATAACATTTAAGGTACTACTTGATAGATGGGGCATTGGACTGCACTTTGTAGCTTGCATGACCTAGTGAGACTTAATTTTTTATTATTCCAGGCTTCTATTCCAGCTTTACAGTTTGGTTTCTTCCAGGTTGTCTGAGTCAGAGCTTGCCTCCCCAGCAAGCCTTTGGTGACAGTGACCTGAAGTGCCACTACTAAATGAATAACCACACTTCTCCCTTTGCAAACGTGGGATTAGTTTGTGTCTCTAAGCCTGCAGGACAGATGCTTTTTGCTTCTTCATGATCCCTTAATGTAAGAGAGACTTGTTATGGCTGTGACAGCCTTTCCTTCCTAGTCCTGGTAAGCATGACAAATGAGCAGGTCAGCTCTTTCCTTTGTCCTTCTCCTACTGTTAATGTACATGTGGGATAATGGTGGGAACAGAAAGACCTGTTGAAAAAAATGTCAAGAGGGCTCAAATGTTTAATGCTTTTTTCATGCTAGAAAGTTGTTAGAAAGTGCAAGGGAAAGAAGTGCTGACTGGCACTGCTGCTGCTGCTGATAAATGGTGACATCTCTGCTTTGAATAGAGGGGAAGAAAAATAAGTTTGAGGAGGCTCTTGGGAAATCAAAGGGTCTCTGGGTGTCAGGAGTCTTACTAAAATGCTGACTGAAGTGATTTAGGAATAATACATGGTGATATTTAACACATGATGGTGGATACTTGAGGCACCTGACTGCTGTAACAGTTGTGCAGTACCTGCCCCTGGAAGGCAAAGAGAGAACCTGGATAATTGCAGATCAGTTTGCTTTTCATTTATAGAAGAAAAAAATATGAGACAAGAGCAGCCTGAAAGGTGTGGGACAAGGAAACCATATGGGGATTTTTGGAGGAAAAATAATCTCAAACCAGAGTAATATCATCCTGTGACAAGATCAAAAGGTCTCATTGCTGGGGGAGAGGCAGAACGTGACAATGCACCAAGTCTCTTTGGCACAGTCCTGCATAATGTGACTTTAGGTGAAACTGGGTACAAAATGGTTGGATGATGCTTCCCAGGGGAAACAAAAGATAATTAAATGTGTCATTTCAGGTGCTTGTCCCAGGGTAGTTTCTTTCAGTCCTGGCTGAGTATGTGAGTATTAAGGAACCAATACAAATTTGGAGAATCAATGGGCTGTTGGGAGAGGGATGTGGCTGGGATTCAAACCTGGAAAAATGAAGGAATGGTCATGGGAAAACTAGGATGCCATGCAATGAAGATAAATGCAGGTTGCTGAATTCAGGAGGGGACAAAAAAAAAGGCTGTGCAGGCAACAGCAGCCACCGGCTGTTCCGACAGCAGAAGCTGCTGGTGTTTATAGTGGGTCAGAGCTAAACATGAGTCAACAAACTTGTCCTGTTGTGACAAAGCAAATACCACGCTGGGGTGTAAACAGAGCAGCCTGGCTGCCTCTTCATTCTGCTGAGCTGGAAGCCCTGATTTGGGGGTTTGGAGCTGTGCCCTTGGGGTGCCCCTGCAGGCTGCTCGTGCTGCTGCCTCCTGCCTTGGGTGCTGAGTGATTCTCTTGGAGACAGCAAAGCTGCTTCCTCCTGCCTGCCAGCAGGGAAGGCAGAGACTGGTGTGGGAGCAGCCTGGGTGAACAAATGGGGCTCTTTTTTTGGTGTTGTCCTAAAGCTTGACTCCTGGCCCATGCAGAGCTGACCTGTAGTGCTGCTGTGCTCTGACAGTTTGACCACTACCTTTGACTGCTCAGTCTTGTTTAGTAGGTGTTGATATTTTCCAAGAGGGAGAGATCCTGATATTCAGGTAGTTGTGAAAGTCCATGCTTGTATTTTTCACTTAATCTCTTTGCATATTCCTTAGCTTTAGCCTTACAGACCCAGCAGATGATCACGTCCCCAATACTGGATTTTTTTTAAGAGGCTGTTTACATCCTGCCTTTGCTGCAGATGCTGGGTGCTGCCTGAATTTCCAGGAGTGTGGATGCACTCCTGGAACTTGCATCAACACTGCCTTTGTAGACGATCTGAGCTCAAGATCATCTGGGTCTGGATCAACCAGGGGGGACTTGGGAGCATCTCACCTGCCTGGTGTCAGACAAATAGTGTCTTTGCAAAGGCAGATGATGAAAAATCCTAAGAGAGAACCTTTTCTCTCTTGTGGATCACCTTGTTTGTCATGCCCAAAGGAGACTTTAAGCAGGTTATGTACAGCTTGGCTAATAAATGCAGCATTATGGCTTTAGCACCCAGTGAAGGCAGGCAGGTTTTAACAAGCTCCTAGGCCAGGTGCTTCTACCCTCCTCTCCTGAAGGCATCCAAAGAGTCTTTGCTGGCCCTGGAGGCACTGCCAGGAGCAGAAGGGTTGTGCTCCCTGCAGCAGATCCTTGATGGTGCTCCGTTGCTGTCTTCTGCCTCTGTGAGCATGTCCCATTTCAATGTCAATATTGATGTTTTTCCCCTTGAATCTTTGAGCTACTGACTTCCCATCCTGGGACTTTGTCTTATCTGCCATAGCTCTGTTTCCTGTTTGTTGGTTTTTTTTACTCCTTAGCAATTTTTTCTGCCTGTTTTAGGGGGCTGGGCTGCATTGACATTAGATATTGGGCCTTTGGATGCTGCCAGACCCCTTGGAGAGGAGGTAGAAGGTTTAGAGAGAGAAGATTACATTATCCCCAGCTTTGGAGGCAGTGTTGGTGAAGGCTCAGCAGGCAGCAGTGTCCATGTCAGGCAAGTGATGGGTTAGACTGGCAGTGAGGGATGAAGGTGAGAGTCACCTTCAAGCACCAGAGCCAGCCCTATTTCACCATGGGTATTTATTCTGGAGGTTGCATTACCTGCCTTCCTAAAAGACAGACCTTCCCAACTCAGCAGAAGAGACTTTCTGCTGCCTCACAGCCTGGCTCTAAGTTTTGCTGAGCTGCAGTGATAGAAATCCAAAAGAGGAGTGAACCTGCAGGTACTTAGAGCTGACATGTGGTGTAAGCCAGTTCTCAGGGTCAAAATGGCTGGACTGCAGTTGGGCACCTTGGCTAGTGTCATCAGAACATCTAAATGCAACAGCCTGGTCACTGGAGAGGGATGACTTAGTTCCTGGGCCTCTTGTTCTTTGCCAAATGATACCCAGGTCCACACCATCTTCCCCAGAGGGGAAAGACACACGTGTCTCCTCTCCAAGTGCACCACTCTTTAAACAGAGGCTCAGCAGTTTCCCCAGATGTTAGCTTAGCAATGCAAGGGCTGAACAAACAGCAACAGATGGGAAGTCCCCTGTTGTTGTGCACCACAAAGCCAGAATCTGTCTCCAAAACACATTTTGCAGAGTGGCTGCTCACAGTGGGTTGGTTGCAGTGACCTACAGGCATGAGGCAGTGTCCATGTCAGGCAAGTGATGGGTTAGACTGGCAGTGAGGGATGAAGGTGAGAGTCACCTTCAAGCACCAGAGCCAGCCCTATTTCACCATGGGTATTTATTCTGGAGGTTGCATTACCTGCCTTCCTAAAAGACAGACCTTCCCAACTCAGCAGAAGAGACTTTCTGCTGCCTCACAGCCTGGCTCTAAGTTTTGCTGAGCTGCAGTGATAGAAATCCAAAAGAGGAGAGTGAACCCAGGTACTTAGAGCTGACATGTGGTGTAAGCCAGTTCTCAGGGTCAAAATGACTGCAGTTGGGCACCTTGGCTAGTGTCATCAGAACATCTAAATGCAACAGCCTGGTCACTGGAGAGGGATGACTTAGTTCCTGGGCCTCTTGTTCTTTGCCAAGTGATACCCAGGTCCACACCATCTTCCCCAGAGGGGAAAGACACACGTGTCTCCTCTCCAAGTGCACCACTCTTTAAACAGAGGCTCAGCAGTTTCCCCAGATGTTAGCTTAGCAATGCAAGGGCTGAACAAACAGCAACAGATGGGAAGTCCCCTGTTGTTGTGCACCACAAAGCCAGAATCTGTCTCCAAAACACATTTTGCAGAGTGGCTGGGCCCAGTGGGGTGGGTGCAGTGACCTACAGGCATGAG
>NW_009952720.1:65737-75709 GCF_000747805.2 Chaetura pelagica
GGCTCCCCTCTGAGCTCTGTGTGTGGCTGCTGCAGCAAGGGTAAATGCAGAATTAACAGAGTGGGGCTTTTAAGACTATTTTTTTTCATCCAAAAACACTTTACTGAGAGAGTTGCTCTGAGGAGCATTTGCTTTAGAAGAGAGAGGTTATCTCAGAAGTCCTTCCCCAAAAGAGTTCTCTGTTATGTGATGTTTTAGCAAGAAAAACCTTCTCTGCAGACTAATCTTTGCCTGAGGAGATGCATCTGTTTTGTAGAGTTTTTTCTTGTACATTAATACATATATATATAAATATATTTCTGTCTTCATTTGTTTGAAAGCAACACTTAACATCAGTTGTAGTCCCAGGTCTGTTGGTCCCTGTGAGTTGGGGGGACACACACGTGTCTCTCTTACCTCCCAGGCTGGACTTCACTCACACAAAAGTGACAACAGCCCCATGTCTGCAGTCAGTGCCTTTGTTCAGCCCTGCCCCTGGCTTGGGCTCTGCTTAAAGACACTCAAAGCCCTGGCTCACCATCCTTTCTGGAAGTTTCTTCCCTTTTGCTTTCACATAGGTATCCAGGAGCTTGGCCACAGGATTAGGGATTAGTAGAAGCAGAGGTTACACAAACTTCCAAAATTCCATGCTTGGAGTTTCTCTTGGTTTCCCCATTTTCTGCCATTTGCAAGCCCAGTTTAGCCAATAAAGGGCTTTCCCAGAGCCCCAGGGTCATAAATTCAAAGACAGGTGAGTAGTGTTATCTTGCTGCTTCCCACCAGTGCCAGTGCTTCCCCGTGATGGTTTCTGGAGCTAAAAGACCTCTTAGGGTGTGAGGCATTTGAAAAACACCCGAGAGCCCTGGGGTTTATATTTCCAAGGCTGGATTAACAAATTGGTTTAAGTAGGGCAGAAGGTTTGTGTGTAAGGGGAAGGGAAAAGAAATGCCAGGTGCAGATGGGCTGCTGGTGAAGCTGCCTGCCCCTGCAGAGACCAGGGATGCTGAGGTGGATCTGAGCTACCTGCTGATTTCAGGAATGGCACTGCCCTGGCTGCCTGCTTGGCAAGATTGCTGGGGTTTTGTTATGCACAAGGGAGTGGTGTTTTGTGAGTGCACCATCCACCACGGGGGATGTCTCTGTGAGCAAAGGGCCAGCACTAATGCCATCCTGTGTGGCTGTGAATGAATTCACCCTTTATTCAGCCTCCTTGGCCCTTGCTCTGCTCACAGGGCTCCATGGATGCTCCCATTTGCAGGGCTCCTTCAGCCAGGCTTCCACACCCCAGTGCCTCTAATCCCAGACAAAACTCGGGGCTGTGGAGCAGCAAACACAACAAGACCTCTATTCTTAGCCTCAAAGCTGGTGCTCTGGGGTGTTGGGTGATGAATATGCAGTTCCTGGAGCTCTTGACAAAGCCGAGTGAATAGCAGCATTTGTTGTGAGCCCTGTACATGGGCTGCTCTCCTGCTGGATCCGTAGCCTTCACTGCAGCTTTTCCCAGTTACATAAATATGGCCTATTTTTCCTCTCACGAATTAGCATCTTGCTTGCTAAGTTTAGGCTTTTGCACACGCAGAGAACAAACCCTCTCTGATTTTTCACGCGCAGCTGGAAATCCTGGCTCACCCAGGGAGAAACCAGCCCTGCCCTTAAAAAGCCTTCACTGTGGTGAGAGGCAGTGGTGCTGGCAGGGTCTCCTTGAGAGGAGCAGGACTCTGCAAAGCACTGGACACCACTCTGCAAATCAGCTGAGGTGCCTTGTCCTTCCCCCCCCCCTTAAGGTTGGATGCCAGGGGTTCTGCATCCCTGGCAGGCTGCACAGCACCCTGAAGCATGGGTGCCTGGCTGGATGCTTTGGGGCACAGAGCAGATGGCTCCTCACCCCTCAGAAGACACAAATGTGGGCATTATTTTCCCCAACAATGGTTCACCACCCACCTCCCCCTCCACTCCAAATGTCCCGGGAGGTTGCACTGCAGAATATCTGTGTTACAAAGAGCCCTGTAGAGAATGGGTGTCATTTGGAAATCTCCCAGCCCTGAGGATGTAAGAAAGGTGCCATGAATCCAGCAAGGCCTTGGGGTGGCTTTTTTTAGTGATACAAGTGGTACAGATGCACAGGGCTGGAAAGAAGATGCCCACAGCCCCCCTGGCAGTGATGTGACTCCCTGCTTCAGCAGCATAAAGGGATCCTGCTCCCCAGTGCTGCTGGGGTCTCTCTGTGGTGGGGAAATGGTCAGGATCTTGACATACCATCAAGTCTCAGCTTCTTGCTCCTCCTGTGGTGGGAATAAGGAGACCTGGTTGTAGGTCCTGACATGATCATCCCCTTGGGCCAGTGTGGCTGCCTCTTCAGTCAGAGGAGCCAACTGAAGCTACAGATCCACAGTGAGACCTTTTCTATTCCAGGGCTGATGGCATGCTGTGCCTTGAAATATCTTCTGACAGCTCCTGGCAGAGTGACCTGTGAGTGAGATGTTCCCTGGAGCTGGGCACCAGTGTCCTGAGGCCAGCTGAGCTGGGCAGGCAGTTGGGCTGCCAGACTTTCACTCAGTAGGATGGGATCCTCTCCTGCTCTGCTCTAGACGTGTGTGTGAGCTCAGGTGAGTCCTGAAGGTGTATTGCTGACCACAGGCACTTAGAGATGGACCTGGCAATGTGGTGTTAGCTGCTGTGGAGGGCACTGACTTGGAGACTTTCTGCAATTCAGTGCAGTTTTTATTAATAGCAGCCTTGTGGCCAGGCACCCATGTGTCTCTGAAATCATCAGTGGGAAACCTTAGAGCTGTGGTAAAGGGGAGAGCAGGGCCCTTTAGGGGAGGTTAGAATACCTTAAGCATCTGCCTTGGCTTTAGTTTTAATCCTTCTGATGAAACTGAGCACCTCAGGTGAGATCCAGCCCCTCCATGGGGGGCAGAAGAGGGGAAGGGGGGTGGGATCTTTCCCAAAGCTGGCAGAGGCTGAGGCACAAAAGCTCTCTCTTCCCTCCCGAGGGGCACGTGCTTCTGAGCATGTGATGCTGTAGAAAAGCACATTGTAAAAATCCATGGAGTGAGGAACTGGTGCCCCTTCAGGGAGGATCTAGATCTCTGAGTTCCTGGTGCTGTGGGTCTGTCACTGCAGCAGGTCAGCAGTGTCAGGGGCTGCAGGCAGCTCTGCTCTCAGCTTCATGCAACGTGCAGAGGGGAGGTGTTATGGCTGGAGTGTGTTTCCACACCCTCCACCAGCCCTGCCAGGCCTTGGGACCTGTATTGGCACAGCCCAGATACTGGGAATGACGAGGGAAGGCTGATCTTTCAATGGTGCTGGTGCTTTGGGTTTGTGCAGCCCATGTTCTGCCTGTCTCAGTGCAAAGCCATCATTCCAAGCTCTTGGCCGGGCTCACCCCCCACCCTCTCTGAGAGCAGCTGAGGACTGGGATTGGGGATATTTTTTTATGTTGAAAGGAACAGAGAGGTCATCAAGGAGAAACCCTCTTGCTACAGTCCTCCCTGTCCTCTAGTATGGCCCTTCTCCTCCCAGGTAAAATCAAACCAAACCAAGACACTAAAACCCCCAGTGCTCAGGCAGGAGTCTTGTTTTGTTGTGTGTTTGTTTTTTTGTTTTCTCTGATGATCCATGAGGCCCTGATCTCTTCCCTGTCCCTTTTCCCCTACCCTGTCACCCCCAGCTCCCCAGGGGCAGCAGGCAGCCTGCAGCAATCATGAGAGCAAGGCAGGCAGTGCCACCCTATGCAAGCCTCTCTCTGCTCTGCCCGGGCGCATCGCGCTCCCGCTCCCCCTGCTCTCCCTTCCCTCCCTTTTCTAACCCCCCTCCTTCCACCAGCTCTTGTTCTTCCCACGAAGGAAGGAGCCAGGAGAAGTGACACAGGGCTGCTGCACCTCCAGAGATACCTGTGGCTGGGCTGGGTCCTTCACCCTCCCAATGCACTGGGAGCCTCCAGACACTGCTCCCCGGTCTCCCAACCAGCCACGTCCATCAAGCCCCAAAGGCCACGTAGCCACCACCCTGCTGCCACCTGCCACACAGGTAAGACCTAGGAGGGCCTTGCTGGTTCTTCTCTTGGTTACAGGGATTTTTTTTTACTTCCTGCTGCCCCAGTTTTTTCCGGGGGGAAGGTTGGATCTGCAGGCAGAGGGTGCTGCTCAGAGGTGGCCCCTGCTGAGGTCGTGGCAGCTCTTCTGCCACTGCATCATCTTACGAGTGGTCAAAGGGACACAGGCAGGGCTTCTAATTATTAGGTGGGGAAAAAGCAGCATATTTCTTACATGAACCCCAGTCCCTTGCTGAGCTGGTTCTGGGGTGATCTCCATTTCAATGGGATTAGCCACGGGCCTTTGATGCTGGGAGAGAACATCAGGCTGTGCTGATGCCTGCAGCTCTGAGATCTTCACCATCTTTTTATAATTTCCTCCCCCCCCCTTTCACTATTGTTGTGATTTTAAAGTGGTGGATTTTATTTTCCTTTGGGCGTTTGGCTTTCTGTGCCATCATGGGTAGGGGCTGGGCTGGGCTCTGGGGCTGAGCTAGTTAAAAATAAGACTAATTGGAGCGAAAGGAGAACGTGATGGAGGCAAGAGAAGCACATTGAGCAGAGGCTGGAGCAAAACCTTGCAGATGGCAGGAGCATGGATGCTTTTTTGGGGGAAGAACAGGGGGCTAACCTGAGAGGGCTGGTTCTCCTGCAGCCTGAACTGCAGGGCTGCTGGAACTTGTGGAGACCTCTGCAGCAGCAAGGGCCACCTCTTTGCCACTTGATGGGGAATAAGCTGGTGATTTGGCACAGCCAAGAAAGACCAGGGACTCGTTGTGCCAGCATCTTCTCTTGGTGGCTGATTAGCACTGCACCTGCTCCCAGAGGAATGCAGTTGCATTCCTCCATCTGGGGAGCATAAGGGGCTGCTGTGCTATCACTGTCCTGTTGTGCTCCCCTCCTCTGAGACTCACTTGTTCCTGCAGCCCCAGGTTCCTTCAAAGCAGAACTGTCTGAGCTGGCAGGACAGCTCTGGCCTCTTGCCCTGCAGTCCTTCCACCTGGCTCTGGAGATACTGCCCAGTCCTGAGGGCTGGAGTGGTGCAGGAGTTGGCAGAGCTTGGGGTGCATCTCTAGCCAGACTGGCAGGACACGAGTGATGGTTGCAGGTGAGATTGGTGCTGGGTGCAGCAGACCTTTTTTAATGAAAGAACCACCATCTGCTGGAGAAGGAGGATGAACCCATCCAACTCGCTTCATTTATGTTTTAATTAAGGCTACAGCAGCAGCCTCCAGGGATGAAAGTGAAATCCCAGCTCACCCATGCAGTTAACTCTGTGTTTCATTGTAAAGATCCACTCAACTGCTCACATGTTTAAAGTTAAGCACATGCTCAGGTGTTCTGCTGCAGTGGGAAAGATGTCCCAGTGCCACGCTGGGTATCTGTATAGCCATTAATAGCCCAAATAAATCCTTGCTCTGGGACCTGGATGCCCAAGTCCTTGAAATAGCAGTGAGGAAAGCACAGACCTTGTCTGTCATAAATGGCTTTGTGACTGCAGCCCTGATATCCTGGGGCTGATTTCTAACATTCAGTAAATGACTAGTTTGCAGTGTTCTGTGCTCAAAATACAAGCTGCTTGCAAGCACCTGAAGTGATATCTCAGCAGAAAATGAACCCCATCTGTCAGCAAGCCTCACTCCCTGGCCTGTGTCGAGCATCAGGTCTCCCTCAAAAACCTGCAAGGGATGGAGCATTTGCAGGAAGGGATCTTTGTGGAGCTCTGACTGCTGGGCTGGATCTGTCGTGGCTTCCCAGCCATTGACACTGTCACACTGACAACAGCCGTGATGCTGAAAAGCTGGGAGGGCTCCAAGGCTGCACAGAACAGCTCCGTGTCAACTCCAATCCTTTCTGCCTCCCTGCTCCACACTAACAACATCCTCTCCAGGGCACGTGCCCAGGCACCCACAGGCTTCTTGATGTCTCACTGCTCCTGGGCACTGCGAGGATGTTTCTCTGGAATGGTAGGAAAGTGCTTGGAAGGGGCAGTTCTTCCCCTGGGTTCCTGTCTCCTGTGCTGGCCCTCTCAGCCAGGAGCCTCCCACGCTGCTCAGCAGTGTTTTATGTCCTACCTGCCTGGAGGACTTGGGGAGGGAGGTGGGCTCAGGCAGGCTGGGGCCAGGAGCCATCTGGCATCTGTTCTGCTGCAGCCATCTCAGTGCCCCAGAGCCACAAACATGTCCAGGAGGCACTTTTATCAGAGACACAGGAGAATTTAAATAGCTGCCATGCTCTCGAGCTAAGCCATAGATAGAGCTGTGGATCATGCCTTATGTAACTCATTTTTATTTTTAAACCCAGTCTTTTCTTTCCAAGGGGAGTTCAGCTCAGTGGGTGTCTCCTTAACTCCTGCCCTGCCTTGTGAGCACATGTGAGGTGGCTTCTTTTATCAGCCTCTCAACCAGCATATCCTCTGCTTGGTTTCCTCAGGTACACCTGAAACTCAAGCTTTCCTTGTTTCACCTTTCAGGATTTCCTGCTTGCCTGGGTTGATGTGTAAAATCATCTGAGGTTTAAGATGAATAGAGAAATTAACCCCCTCAAAGCATTGGGAGCTACATCTGCGGGTGTTTCCTGATGTTCAAGGAGCTCCTTTTTAAGAAGGGGGAGCTATTCTCCTGCCTCCCCTCACAAGTAAGACAAACCTGTGGTTTGTTTTACAGCTTAGGAAGCTTTCCTTGTCAGACAGAATTCTATCCTACCAAGACAGTCCCCTTGTGCTGGACCAAGTGTGTTTTTCCCTGGGCCCTCCAACAAGCAGTGAGCAGAGCGTTGCCCATCAGATGTCAGTTACTCACAACTTTCTCCCAGCTTTAATTGCAACCCGAGGCAGAGAACAGCAAGCTCTGGAGATAATGACTGATTTGAATTCCCTTGGGGCTGTGTCCATACAGGTACCTGTCTGGATTCTGGATAAGTTTTGATTGACCATGTGTTGGAGGAGATCAAACCACACTTTGTGTCATGGGAGCTTTGTTATTCCAGGTCAAGGGGGGGTTGCTCCTTCCAGCCCTTCAGCAAAAAACCAAAGTCTCCCTGAGTGACAGCAGAAGTGGACAGTGGCTGAAGGCTTCTGGTTGAGCCAAAGGCAGAGTTTGCAGCCTGCAGGTCACCTGGATTCCCAAAGCAGGAGCTGCTCTGGGAGGCAGCTGCCCACGTGTAATTGGTGTTTTGCAGTCACTGAGCCTACATCACTGAGCATCTTTCAGAAACATCACAGAGGCACCAGGAACTCATGAAAACATATCAAAGGGTGACTATACTTGTGGGGATGTCACTGCCAAGCATCACAGCAGCCTGAAGAAGCACTTTTTTGGCACGAGGGTAAAAGCTCTTGGACTAGCAAGTCACGAAGCACACCCTTGAGTAAGCTCCTTGCAGCACGGTGCTGGAAAAGAGAGAAGCTGGCACAGACCCAGGGAAAGTTGCAAAGTAGGAGTGAACACAGCCCCAAAGAAGCTCAAAGCCCCTGTGGCAGGGATGACTGTAAATATGACAAGGCCACACAGGCAGAAGTGAGGAGTGGAAGCGGCAGGAGGCTCGGCAGGATGGCTCCTTCAGCATCCAATAATGGAGTTCCAGAGTGGCAGCAGGTCCTCAAGGGAAGAGCAGGAGTGAGAAAATAGGGAGAAATTTGCCTAAACGTCAAGGTGAAGGAGGTTATTTAAGGCAAACACACTGGAGATGTCAGTGTAGGCATCCTCCCATCTTCCAGCTCCTAACTGAGAAGGGTGAGCAGCTGCCAGCCCTGGGAGGAGCATCCCTGTACCTGGAGAGGTAAAAGCCACACAGCTCCCAGCCAGAGCTGCCTTCCTAATGGGTGGACATGGGAGAGCAGCTGTACTGGAAGGGACATGCAATTCAAGGCCATGGAATTGCATCAACCAGCAGCTGGGAGGCAGAAAATAGGCCCGAGTGAAGTGGTGGAGGTGTCTGGTCCAAAAGCTGCTCCTGGGTAAAAAGCACTTGAATGATGATGGATGGGCAAAACACATGGTGTAGTATTTAAAATAATAGGGAGGGTGAAAAGGACCCTGGAGATGGTGGAGAAAAGATCAATGCTCAGAGGAGAGGCTGGGAAATTCCCTTCCAACACTCCCAATGCTGCACGTGTTCCCTGCTGGTGTGTTTGCTGCTGGCAGGTCAGGAGGGAATTGCTTTAAAGTCTTTCTTGGAGAGATTTAAACTTTTGGATGGGATTCAAACCTAATATCAAAATGAGAGATTTGATTAAAAGCTTTTAAATAGAAGCTACAGGGTGGGCAGAAGCAGGAGAGCTGTTTTAGAAGGAATATGCCATAAACCTCTTCTCCTACCAAACAGAAGCTTTCTAAAATATTACCAAGTGAAAACAAATAATTCCCTTTAGCTGCAATTTAATCACATTTCCCACGGTCCCTGTGTCAACAGAGTTCACTTCTTTTTTTTCTCTATTAACTAACACCTGGCCCAGGAAACTAGAAGAAAAAGCTGATGATGTTCAGGGATATTTGTGGGTTGCTCCAGGGTCTCTCTGAGGTCACAAAAAGGTTGCACTGCCCTACTGGAGAAATAGGAACTGGGGTGTCTGTCCATATTGGTGATGGCTATGAAATGGCAATATATCAAACTGGCATAAAAGCAGGAGGAGGAGGAGTGGGAGTGTTCCTGTGGTCCTCTGGTCTGTCACATCCAGAGTTAATGGATCAAAGTTTTTGACCTGCTTGAGACTGCAGCAAAGTCCAGGGAGCTGAATAATGGATCAGAATGATCTGGGGCTTTGTTGGGTGAAGATTTTGTTGCTCTCCCCCACTCCCAATGTGTCTGTGTGTGTAAATGACATCTGAGGGATGTCCTGGAAGTCTTATGAAAGTGTCCCTTGTGACGTCCTGCAGATGTCCAGAGAGAACCTGGAAGTGTGGAAACACTTTGAAACAAAAATTGCACGTTAGAAGTTAAACCTTTGGTGACGTATTCAATTTGGCTTGGGATTTTGGGGCAAGGGCTGAATCTGACTGTGATTTAACCTGAGCAAACCAGCCTGTCATACCAGAGGTGTAAGATGAACCTTAACTTTTGACCTTGGCTGAGAGGAGTTTGTATCAGCTGTGGCATTTATTTTTTTTTTTCAGTGCTTATCTTTGATAACTGGAGAAGTGTTTCATCTAACTCAGGCTGACCTGGGCCTTGTGATGGGAGGATGAGAACAAGGCAAATGTTGCCTTGCCTAGTGGAGCACTGAAGGAAGGGTTCCAAGGTGATGGAGAGCTGGGATCCATGCTGCAGTGCTGCTAATCCCTGTGCTTTTGGAGCAAGTTTTGCAGGACTCTGCCTCTCCCCAGGGGTGTTGCCTGGTGATAATGTGCTATATCAAGACATTCCTCCTGCTAGTAGCAGCAGGATGTTGAGCCCAGCAGGGTTTTAGCAGAGGAGAGGCAGGGGGACTAACAAGCTTCTGGGGAAAAGGCAATGACTTAACTGCAGAGGGGTTATTTGTCTTATTATAATGGATACCTATTTAATCAATCAGCTTGGTTGGGATGAAAAAAGCCATGGAGATCTGGGTGTGGCTGCTGCTGACTGAGCCCTGAGCTGGGGGCTGTGCTGTGGGTCAGGCTGGTTTCAGGGTGACCTGGGTGTCCTGGGCACCCCATTCTGAGGGTGGAGGTGCAGGGAGGGAACAGGAGCCTGCCCAGGGGTGAGGCTGTGAGGCAGGGGCAGAGCAGGACCTGCCCAGGGGTGAGGCTGTGAGGCAGGGGCAGAGCAGGACCTGCCCAGGGGCTGAGGGGGGTGGGCTCGGGGCTCGGGCATTGATCTCTTAGCTGGAGTTTGTTTCTCCCCCTGCCACCCCGTGCCCTGCAGCGAGGTGCTCCCTCGCCTGCTCAGTTTTGCTGGGGGTCTTGAAACTCTCCCATCCCTCCTGCCTTCCCGGGGATCTGCACTCCGAGGGCAGCAAACCTGCTCTAAACCTCCGG
>NW_009952720.1:76497-77279 GCF_000747805.2 Chaetura pelagica
GAGGGGAGGGCAGGGCAGGGCTGTCCAAGTGTGACTTTCGCCCTGTGCAGGGGGTGGTCTCTGAAGAAGAGCGCTCTGCTCTCTCCCCAGAGCCTCCCCGGCCGCGCTCCCAGCACAGCCCGCCGGAGAGGGCAGCCCCAAGGCAGTGAGTACCTTCTCCTCTGTGTCTGCCCGCAGTGCCCCTCTCTTGGGTTGGTTTTCTTTTCCTTTCCTGGCTTTCTCTGCATGTGAACGGGTGGTCTTGATCTCTGGAAGCCCCTGACATCTCACGGTTTGTTGTTGGTGTTGGTGTTGTTGTTTGGTTTGTTGTTTTTCAACCTTTGTGCTGCTATTTCTTTATTTCCTGCTCTCGGGATGGCTTCTTTATCTCTGCTCAGGTGATCCCCTGGGGTGGTTTGATAACCTGGATGTCATCATCTGTCTCCCAAGGAGAAACCCCCAAAGCCCATCCATGATGAGACTGGCAATTCTCCTTGACCACTGGGGTCATTTCCTGGGAGGGGGGAGGTAGGATGAGCTGTGGAGCAGAAGGCAAAAAAACCCCTCACCATGGACCAGGATGCCTTTGCCAGATGCCACAGATTGGATTTCTGAAGTCATAACTGAGTGACTTGGTTTGCAACCAGAGGAAAAAATCCGTGGGGAATGTCAGCCTAGCAGTGGGATTGCCCTCCTGGGAAATGCAGGTCTCTGCACCCCTGAAGTCAGGCAGAGTTTGGGATCACAGGGAGGGAAGTTTGGTGCTGCTGAGCTGCACAGGTTGTGGCTGCAGGGGTGGGAGG
>NW_009952720.1:77675-93427 GCF_000747805.2 Chaetura pelagica
GGTGAGCAGGAGGTTGTTTCATAACAGCACCCCAAAAATCAGGCTGCTAGAGGAGGCTGTGAAGGAGAGGGCACCAGCTCTGCTTCCAGCATGGCTTTGGGGAAGCAGTGGGACAGATGAGTAGGGGTTGCTGGGCTCCAGGAAATCATGTGCTGTGGCCCCACAACGGGTGGGGCTGTTAATGAGGAAATTGAAAGGGGCTTAAGGAATGACAAGGATTGATTTCAGCTGAAGCACATGGGAGCAGCCGGGCAGGGTGGGGATTAAGGACATGCACTCCCTGGCATGGACTGCAATTCCAGTTCCATTAATTTAGTTGGGAAGAGGCTTTGTGCGTGTTTAATGTAATCAGGTTTTAAAAGGGATGTTGTGTTGGGCAGCCCAAGATCTGGGAACTCCCCAGGCCCCAGATGAGCAGGGTCCTGGCTCCTCTGCACGCAGTCCCTGCTGTCCTCAGTTCCTTTGTCTCCTCCTCAGTTGTTCCCTCTGGGCAAGAGGACATGGAGGTTACCTGGAAGTTGGCCCTATCCTAGCAAATAAGCGACCTTTGCTCACTGTTCAGTCCTGCTCTCTGCCCCATCAGTCTCTCTTGCCTAGTGGACCTTCCCTTCACTCTCTGATGTGAGATTCATGCAACCAGCTGCCCACATGGGGACTCCTCACGGGGACTGTGCCATCCCCTCTGTCCCTCCTTCCTTCCCTCCCCTTGGCAGACTGTGCCCCCCACAGGATCCCACCCCCCTGAAGAGGAGCTGCTTTCCCTGAGTTATTTTTGTGTGCGTGATTGAGCCTGTGATGGTGAAAGGACCAGCATCTGCAGACACATGAAGTCCTGTTGTTTTATTTGCAGTGCCAGCTTTTCCATGATGCCTGGCCAGTAACATCAGCCATGACCTGGAGGGACAGGGACAAGAGGTAGTTTGGTCTTCTTAGAGAGGTCAGCCTGGAGCTCTGCCCGTTGAGGAGAGACCATCAGAGGTGCTGACTGAGGAGTGTGATGATACCAACTCCTGCTGCTCCTGCTGAGCTGTGACGCCAAACTCAAATCACTTTAGACCTGAAGCTGGACTTCACCTGCAGCCCTGGTCTTAGAAGGAAATGCTGGCTCTCCTCTGTGATCAACCCTCAGCTCTGAACGTCTGCCATTGAAAAATCGACCTTCCAAGCCAGGAGGGAAGGATCACATGGGTTGAGAACAACCATCCCTCCTTTTTTTTTTTATTTATTTTTTTCCTGCAGAGGAATCTTGGATACACTTTTAAGTACCAGGACATGAAACAGTAAATCTCTCCCTTCTGCACTCCTGCCTCCTGCAGACAGTCCTGACTGCTACCCAAGCCAGCCAGTTGAAGGGTTAACCATAACTGGATGCCTGAATGGCTGCCTTGCTGATCCCACGGAGGTAACTGAAAAGAGATGATGTGTCCCTCACCCCTGCCCATCCTGTCACTGCCTACCATGTCCAGTGAGACTTAAAGCTCACTGCAATGTCCCCTCCTGCCCTTCCCTTGCCTCCCCACCTCCTACAGACCTGGTTTCTTTTCCTTTCTCCTGTGTCCTGTCTGGGAAGTCCTCACCTAGAGGTTGGTGTTCCATGAGAGACAAGCCCCTTGCTGATGGCACAACATCTCTGTCCCCCGTACTCATCCCCTGCTGCAGTCCCTTGATCTCAGGCATCAGAGAGAAATCTGAGCAGCACTGCAGTCATGCATGTCACACCTCTTGCTGGGGAATTCGTGAGCTTGCTAGAACAAACAGGGCAGGGAAGATAAAGGTTGGGGGCAGGAGGTATCAGGAAAGGTACCAGAAAGATCCTATTGTGGACTCAACGTCTGAGCACAGCAGGTCCAGCATGTTCAGCCAGGAACGTGACACTTTGTAGGCTGTGTTTTGGCTTTGATGTCTGAGGTTTATCTGGCAGGGCATCCTGAGACCACTGCTCATGGGTCCGTGCTTTGGGGCTGTGCAGCAACTCCTGCTGCTGGAGATCTCCAGGTTTTTGTGCCTGTTAGAGGCTGCAAACTGCCTGTGCTGCACCAGGGAGACACTCCTTGCATTTAATTAGAATTTCATTTGCTTGAAGATGATATTAAAGTGTGCAATAATAGAAACTCTCCCAAGGGAGGGAGGAGAAGGGGGAAGCAGCCGTGCTACAGACGGGCTGGGCTGCTGCTGCTCACGGGTTCTGCCAGAATTACACTTGGAAGGGAGAAATACTCTGCTCCTCTTTGCAGTTACAGAAAGTGTTTGGCATCTGTTTGGCAGCAGGGCTTGGAGAGGGGCTTTGTCCACCTCAGAAGTGTGTCCAGCAGCTGAGAAGTAGAGACTGGGGTTGGTAAATCCTCCTGTCATGGTCTGGGGGAGAGGAAAGGCCTCATTTGACATCTGGTGGGTCTAGTGGAAAAGATGCCCTTGGGCAGGAGAGGCAAATCAGAGGCTCTCCCCTTCCAGGTGCCCATTAAAACCATTAATGGGCATCTATCTATTTTTGGGAGGAGACAATGCCAGTCCCATATAATGCCTTGTGTGTCGTGTTTCCCTCTCCCTTTGTGCTCCTCCCCATCCCAGGTTATGTAAGGAAGGATGCTGTGAACACACTGGCCATCCCAGGAGGGGGCTGGCAGGGATGTGAGGGGCCAGAGGAGGAGCAAAGGCTCAAGGGCTGGTTTGAAATTTAGAGGAAAAAAAGCAATAAAGCCATTTTCTGCCTGAATAAGCCTGTCGGGAAAGAGGCAGCTCTGGTCTGCTTATGTAACCCTGAGTCTAAAGAAGTTGCCTGAGATCCTGGCTGGGTCTCATGGCTCTGCAGCATGGGCTTACCCTGCCAGTGCCTTGCTCCTTCCCAGCCTCCTCCAGCCCCTTCCTGCCCCCAAGCCCTGGCATTTCTGCTTTTTCTGGTGCTGGTGGATTGGTGGCAACAGATTCCTGGTGTTGCTGCCCTTTGCTCTCCTCCCACACCTGAGCAGAGCAGGTCTTTCCAAGAAACCATCCCAAAGCTCAGCCTGGAAAAGCCTTTTTGCCAGCCAGAGCAGCTGAATGACTGCTGGGGCTGAGCCTCCAGCTGCTCTGCTGCTGTGTCCATCCTTAGCCTCTGCTTGGCATCTCCCTGGAGATGTTTCAGGGTCCCTCCCACTGCTGAGGGAACCAAGGACATGGGTTTGATGAGGCACAAAACCACCGAGGTGTGGGGGTTTGTTTTTTTGGGGGGGGTTTGTTTCGGTTGGATTGGATTTTTTATTTTTTTCTCTGCCAAATTGATAATAATCATCATCTTCTTTGGTTTTCCCCTTGCTCACACCTCTGCTCCCTCACCCCGACCACAGGAACAGAGGGATGAGGACTCGCCTGGGCTGCCTGGCTCACAAATCAGACTCATGTCATGATTTCACAGCTATTCTTCCGGACAAGCCCAACCGGGCTTTGAAGTGAGTATAGCTGCAGCATCCCCCCCCCACACCCCCTGCCTGGCCTTCTCCTCCTCCCTGCCCACCACCCCTTCCAGTGTCACCTTCCTTTTATTGCACCCTGGAGAAGCTTTGACCCCTTCTTTTAGCCACAAGGGAAGGGGGACAACCAGCCAGCAGCGATACAGCAGGAACAGCCTCAGAAAACACCTGGCTCATTGATGTGAGTTCTCTCCCATGAGACAAGGACACACATGTGGTCCCTGCTGCTGGGACATATCTGCACACGTTTGAAGATACCTGGCATCACAAAACAAAGTCTGAGCTGCTGACTCTGTATAAGAGGTGACCAGCAATCTGAGGTCACAGCCTTCAGCCTTATCTAAGCTTGGTTAATGACACTACCAAAAATCCTTTCTGAGTTTGCACAACACTTAAGGAAGATGCTTCAGACAGGCCAGAGTCCTGATTTGAGATGAGTGGCCTTGGATTCATCTGATCACAAGTCACTGCTGATTTCTCAGCTAAGAGTCTAACTTACCTCTTCAAGTCAGGAGAGACAAATAAACACTTCTGCAGGGGTGGGTTTCTTTTCACTAAACTTCTGGCATGTACAATGTAAATGTCTACATCTGAACTTGTTCCCTGAGCCTCTGCTTAGAGTCAATGAGGAAAAATTGGTCCCTTTTTGGGGGTGATTCATCTGGCCTGTTTTACCCGCCTCCCTGGGGATGTGGGGTGAGGAGAGTCAAGTCCCTTGGTATCTCCTCACTGACACTAAAGGGCACACAAGGTGACATGGAGACCTCTCCATTGCAGACCTCCAAAGTTAGATGAGCAGCATCCAGCCTTCCCTGGTGTCCTCTTCAAACAGCCTCAGAGGGGAGCAGTGCCCAGGGGTTGCCTGTAACGTGCCTCTTCCTTTCACAGGAGGCTGTCAACAGAAGAAGCAACAAGATGGGCAGACTCTTTTGATGTCCTTTTGTCCCATAAATGTGAGTAGACACCAAATCCTACCTTTTTATTTTTCCCCTCTCCTACCCTTAGTTGTGGCTGTGGCAAACAAAGTGTGTGCATTGCACACACTTGTGAGGAATAGTCCCTGGGGTGGGGACCTTGGACAACTTGCTCAAAGCTGGGGAGAAGGCAAAGTGAACTATTTTCCTGCCATTAGGAGCTGTCTGCCTTTCTTAGAGAGTGAGGGGTTTTTTCTGCACTTAGGTTTTAGAACAGAGGAGTGGAATTGTATCATTATTGTAAAGAAAGTGTAATTTTGCTGGATTTCTCTGCTGAGATGACAACAGTTTTGGCAGTGAATTAAGTGACAACTTTATGCAGTCTGGCTGTCCAAGGCAGAAGAAGCAAGATGTAATTTTAGCAACAGTGTATTGTTGAGATCATTGCTTTTGCAGCCAGTAGAAAAGAAATAATATTAAAAAAAAAAAAAAAAAAAAAAAAAAAGAAAAAAAAATGTAGCTGGGTAGTGCCCCCAGGGAACATTTCTCTTGTCAAAATTCCAAGCATGAAGGCAAAAATGCACCCAAGAGACTTTATAGGTTACCTGGGGAGGGGACAGACCATTCACACCAGTGTTACAATTCTGTACTTGAGCCCCTGTTCCTCCTTCACCAGTGCAAAAGTCAAAGTTTCCATCAGGAGGTACAGGCTGCAGCACAAGTGCTTTGGTTGCAAAAGCCAGGGAGTTGATGCATTTATGTACTGACATTATAGACTGTTCCCTCTTCAGCTGACTGCTGTGAACATGAAATCAGACCCTGCTTCAATTATTTCATCCAACAGACTCCACGAGAGTGTCTGCTTTTATTAATAAATTAGCCTTATAGAGTGAAAACCAGGAATTCTCAGGATTTTATTCCTGTCTCTAGAATGGAAAGTAAATCCTAATAACTCTCTGGCACCTAAGGAAAAATATTCAGTTCCTAATAGCAACAGGAGACAATCTTCCCAATTTAAATCAATCTTTTTTTATCAGCAGTCATGGTGACACTGCCTGGTGTTCAGTGAAAAAAAAACAAACACCCAACAATTGTTGTTTAATAAACTGCTTTCTAAAGGAATATATTCCAACTCCTCTGGGCCTGAAGTTTCTGGAATTGCCAGCCTGGCAGCCTTAGGGCTGTAAGGATGCAAATACAAAAAGCTCTGCTGAAACAGAAGTGTTGTTCCTGTTATACTGGTTTAAAGAGGAGAACACCTGCAAGAGGAATAGTCTTGTCAGATCATTGTGGTTTTGCTTGCATTCTGTTCTGAAAAATGGAACCAAAGAGGTTCCCATTCATGCTGTTAGAAACGTGCGTTGAGGTTGGACAGGTCAGGGAGTCTCGTGCCTCATCTGACCCAAATTTCAGAGTAAGAAAAGCAGTGCCTGGCCTGCCTGCATCTGTCTGTAGTGAAGCTGTCAGCTAATATTCTGTTCCTAACGCCAGGAGAAGGACAGAACTGTCTCAGTCTAATTCTCTGTGACTGCCCAGGTGAAAATTATTAGCCAGGGATAATGTGAATTGTTGCCTGGGGGCATGGGCTGAGCATCAGCTGGGCTTGGGAGAATGTCCCCTGGGGTTTACAGCATCAGCAGGTAGATCATTTTTGCTTGACACATCTGCACATAAACTCTTCCTTTGCTAGATGGAGAGTTCATTTCTTTTGGGAGGGAGATTGTGATGCCTGTTTCAGGGGGCTGAGGGGCACTTGCTGCTGCAGGCAGATGTTGTGGGGGTTTTGGGTCCCTTCCAGATCTTTGGGGAAAAAAAACACAACAGGAGGTGGACACAGCAGCTGGTGATGGGGGAATTTCTGTGCGTAGTATTGCAAGGGCTTGTACAGATGCAACAAGAGCTACAAGGAGCAAGAAAATGGATCAGAGCTCCTTCGAAGACTCTCTGAAGTGCCAAGGTGAGCAGGCTGCCCTTGCACACAGAGGAGGCTTGCAGGGCTGCAGGATTCCTTGTGGGAAAGGCAAACAACCTGTATTCTTCTGCTTCTCCCCCCTGAGCAGGTGTTGCACTTCATGCAGACTCCATGGAGAGTGTCTTTCTGCTCATTTTGGTCAAATATCCCTTGAAGAGGGCTGGCCCTGTGGAGCCCCTTCCTTGCCTCTTCCCTGATTGTTTTAATGAATGACCTCTCTAGGTAATGTTTGATCCTGATAATGCTGCTTCTGGCAGCATCTTGAGTGGAGGGTTCAAGATCCCTGGGTTTTGGAGCAGCTGCAGGTCTCCAGACATGCCTGGGGCTGGGCAATGCCCCCCTGTGTGGAGTGGAATTCCCTGGTCATTGAAACAGTGATTTGTGTTGACATGGGCAAGAGACTGTGAGTAGGAAAGGCAGAAGGCCTCTCTCTACCACACCCCCACCTTCCTTTTGCCCTGGCTTTGGGACTCCAGCACCCCTCAGCCCAGCCCTCTCGGGGTGACCAATGTGGAATGGCAGGATGCAGCTCCTCTCTGCTTCATTGATAGCCCTGGGTGAGCAGGTCAGTGCCCTGAGGTCCTGCTTGGTTTTGCTAATGGGAGAAGCAAATAAGCTCAAAACCTTAGGGACAGCCAGTTGATCCCCCTTTTATAGCAAGAGCCTTGTCTGAGTTCCCTGCAAGGGACACAAGCTCAGAGCTGCAGTGTTCCCTTGGGTCAGGGCTTCAGAGTGTGGGAAGCAACAGGAGAGAGGGGTTGGATCCTACTTTGGAGCAAGAGATAGATCATACTTACCATTTTTTCCTTGGGTGCTCAGGGAGCAAGAGCAGTGGGTTTAGCATGCTAGGTCTTGGCATCTTTTCTCATTCTGAGCCAGTCCTGGTAAGATGTGGCTCCCAGGGAAGTGGAGCTCAGTGTGGTCCTCAGTGTGGATGCATGGGAGCAACAGAGGAGTGATCCCTGCTCTCTACCCATGCCCAGGAGGTACAGGCTGGTCAGGCAGATGGAGATCTCTTTTGACAGGCTGCTGGAGGGAAATACAAGCAATGACAAGTCTCGTTCTGCATCCCTCACAGGGCTGGACACATGGCTTGTCATTTGTCCAGATTCCAGCAGGACAGTCTGTCCTCAGCCCTCAGTCACTTTGCAGCAAAGCATCCAACAGAGAAAACCTTCATGCTGAATTTCCCCTTTCATCTCAAGGGAGGTTATTCCCCCCCTCCCACCACGTTTGGTGGTCTTTTTGCTCTTCTACACAAACTTTATTGCCCTTCTTTTGTCTACACGTTGCTCCTCTTCCTACACAGCTCAGGAATATTGCAGCCTACCCCTGGTTCTGTATCTAACTGAGAACATTAGCATCAGCACTGTGCTGGTGCCAGGCAGCCAGTGTTCACCAGAGCAGTGAGAGCTTCTACATATGCTATACTGAGCATTGTGGCCTTGTCACTTCAGCCCTGGACCAAACATTCTCCATCCAGCTAATCCCTTCATCTGCCAGCCATAAGGACTCTGCCTTTATTCCCTCCATGAAGTGCTGATTGCCCTGATGGTCTGAAGCACATGCATTAAATACATGATTGTTGATGGCTTCTTACTCTGACAGTGGCTGCTGCTTGGTTATTAAGCTGCCTGCCTGAATGATTCAAGCCACTAATCTCAGCTCTTCCTTGCCAGCCTGAAGCCACAGTTAGGACCTGTTTGTTGTGGTTTGTGCCTGGCAGTTCAGTCCCTTCTTCCACAGCCTTTCTTGCTGGAAAGGATCCACTCTCCAGGGCCTGGAGGACAACATTTCAATGGGGTGTCAGGAGCATCTGAAGCCCCATCTTTATGTAGTAGCATCTATACCAGAAGATCTCTGTCTTCTTGAGTGGCTGTGCCTTTAGGATGTGCATTTGATGGGCATCTTGTGCTGCTGCATCTGTAGACTTCTAATCCTGCTTTTCATTTCTGTGCTTTTATTTTTTTGGTCAAACATCCCTTTGGAATTGCACTCTGACTATCTTCCAGGGTATTTCAGGAGGTGATGCTCTCCTGAACACATCACACTGCAATCCAGTGGTGCTTGCTCCAGCAAAACATCTGTCCACTTGGGTGGGATGAGCTTTGAAACACTGTGATGCTTCTTTGATAGCCTTGATGTGCAGGAGGAGATCAACACCCAGGTCAAATTCCAGCTCAGATGGTGACAGTCCCTATGCCTAATTGTCATCCTGCCCTTTCAATTAGATTTATCACTGTTCCATGGTAAACTTGTGGGCAGGGATTTACTCCTGTGCAGTCATCTGGGCTCCCATCTCTGAGCTGTGGCTGCCAGGCCCAGCTGTGTGTGCTGGCAGAGGCTGGAGATGAAATCTGTGGAGAGTCAGGCAGCCTCGAGCCAAGGGTGACCTCTCCTGCATCTGAGGCCACCTCTGCAAGGTCCTGCAGGTCCAGCCTCATCATTTCTAGCTCCCCAAAGGCTGTGAGGAGGGCATGACAGGAGTACATAAAGGAGTGGAGAACAGCCAGACACTACTATTTATCTATCTGCTGTCTAAGCTTAATTCAAGGAGCTGATTGACATGAGAGCAGGAGGCAGAGCATATGGAAACCCTTTGGTCCCAAGAGGGACCTGCTGCAGGTTCTCTCTGGGGCAGGAGTGAAGCAAATGCCTTTCTCACCTCATCAGTCATGACACCCCCTTCTTTTAGCAGATGCTATGTTTTGCAGATATGATATTTGACACAGAAAGCTGCTATTTCTGTGAGTGATCCTCTGTCAGTGCTTGGGCTCTGGGACTGTCAGAGAGGAAAGGAGGGGATAAAAAAGACCAGGGCAGAGCAAAAGGGAGCAAGACATCTGTGAGGACACGGAACAGAGACTGTATAGTGATAGCAGTGTGCTTGGGTGTTGGAATATTTAACATCCTAGGAGCTGATGATATATAAAATGACATATACCTCAGGGAACTGCTGCTTTCTCCCTTTGGTACTTGCTGAAATCTGTCAGCCTGCTGCTGTGTCCTCTCCTTTTCCTCCTGCAAAGACTCCCTGCTCTTCTCTCAAGTCCTCCACTTGCTCCCACTCAGGCTCTGTGAATTCTCTAGGCAATTTGCACTGCTAACTGCTCTGCAGTGCTCACGGACAGGAGCCCAGGTTTTACCCACCAGTAGCAGCCCAAAACCCCAATCTTCTCCTAAAAGTGCATGAATCAGGAAGTGGCAGGGCCAGCTGGTATGATGCAGCTATTTCTTGCCCTCCCAGAGCTGGCTGAGGAAGCAGGTGCAGCCAAGATGGGACGTACCTGTTTGACTTCCCAGCTGCTGGGCTCTTTGCAGTGCAGATGCTGGTGGAGCTTCAGTGCAGAGTCCATGGAGGAGCTTGGAGAAACACAGAGGAGAGGTTTAGCCTGTAGTTTGGTCCTGTCTGACTTCATATCTTTTCTCCTATTCCCATGGAGACTCTGGGCTCTCAGACATCTCCACCAACTTGTGTGCAGGCAGAAATAGGATCCTTAGTTGCTGCTCAAGCACCTGGGGCCACCTCTTAAGTTTTGAAGCTCAGGACCAAGAACTGAAAAATATCTCCAAGTTATTCCTGGAAATGAGAAGCAGGAATAATAGTAGGGAGAAAAAGGGCAGTGTTATGTTGCTGCTTCTCCCTACCTACCTGGTGCAGGCAAGAAACCAAAGACAAAGATGTAAGGGAGTTTGTGATGGATCCTGTGACATAGACTGGTTTGGGTTGGAATGGACCTTAAGGATCATCTAGTTCCAACGCCCCTGCATGGGCAGGGACACCTTCCACTAGACCAGGTTTCTCCAAGCTCCATCCAAACTGACCTTGAACACTTCCAGGGATGGGGCAGCCACAGCTTCTCTGGGCAACCTGGGCCAGGGTCTGGCTACCTCACAGGAAATAATTTCTTCCTAATATCTCATCTAAATCTCCCCTCTTTCAGCTTAAAACCATTCCCCCTTGTCCTATCACTCCATGCCCTTGCAAAAAGTCCCTCCCCAGCTTTTCTGTAGCCCCTTCAGGTACTGAAAGGTGCTCTAAAGTCTCTCTGGAGCCTTCTCTTGGGCCAGGGCTTCCTGTGGATGTGTGGAAATGACCCACACCAAGTACTGGGCATCACCCCTTGAGCTCCATCCCAGCTCCCATGCCCCCTGTGACAGGAGGAGGGAGGGAAAGCAGTACTGCTGAGTTCTCCTACAGCAGAAAGTGGGGAGAATGAGCCTCCAACCTACAGCATTGGGGGAGTTCAGATCCTACAAACCCTCATTAGTCTTTGTCCCTCTTTACCAGGCACACGTGCACTTGTTCCCCTCATCCTTTCAGGGACTCTGACCTTGCCAAGTGCATTCCCAGTTCCATCCATATTTTTAGACACTTGCTTGGAAGTAGCCAGTGCTGATTCAGGAGGTTTCCAGTCATGAACTACAAATATTCAGGCCACATAGAAAAAGACCAGGAAAAGTTAGAAACACGTTCCCGGAGAAAGAAAAATCAGGAACCAAATTTATTCCTAGGCTAAAGGCAGGAGAAAAAGGGCACGTGTGAAACCTTCAGCTAATTCAGCTCTGCTGGTGCCATTTAGGGAAAGGAAATCAAAGCCTACAGCTGTGTCCATAAATACACCCAAGACAGGGCTTTAAGAGGACACAGATTGCCTCATAAATTGGTCCATATTTCAAATCTGCCCCAGCTGACTCAGATGACATTGCTGAAATGTCAGAATTGCTCAGCACTAACAAGTGATAAGAACACTTTTATCACCAACCAGACAAGTGGTAACTGCGCCGCGTCCTTTCCCTCTCCCCTTCCTCCCAGCTGTGACACTTAGGAGCTCCAAGATCCTTCCTCTGTCTAAGTAAGAACTAAAAATGTGTCACAAGGCAATAAAGGTGACAGAAAACACGGGAGACAAGTCCACGGGTGCTGTGGTTGATGAAAGGTTTGTCTTGATGGCAGAAAGGACGTTCCAAAGCGCTGTGTTAACACGCACCACCTGCTGGGACCAAGGGGTTGTGTCGTTGAAGCTTGATGTTTTCAACAGGAACTTCTCAAAGGTTTGGTGCCCCAAGCCCCCCCCAGAAAAAAGCCTTTTGCCATGTTAGCTGGTAAAATGTTTTTTCAGAGCAACAGGAAGTGGTGTTTTGCTTTGTGGCAGCTCAGAAGGAGCCAGCTGATGGAATAGTCTAAGTTATGGGCACATCCTGGGGTCAGAGAACTGAGGAGAAAAATCAAATGGTCTTTGGCAGGCAGGGCTGGGTGGAGGGATGTCTGTTAGAGAGACTTCTGTTTCTCCTCCTGTTTGAACTCCCCACGCCTCCCTTGCAGATGGGCTGGCTGCTTTCCGTGCTTTCCTGAAGACAGAGTTCAGTGAGGAGAACCTGGAGTTCTGGCTGGCCTGTGAGGACTTCAAGAAGACCCGCTCGACAGCCAAGCTGGCCTCCAAGGCTCAGAGGATCTTCGAGGAGTTCATCGACGTGCAGGCTCCTCGGGAGGTGGGTAGGGCAGCACCCTGAGCATCTCTGTGGCACAGGGAGCAGGTTCACCTCCTCCAGCTGGGACCTGTGGGGTGCTGGGGGGGTCAGGGAGTCCTCCCTTCCCTCCCGGAGGTGTTGGTGAGGAGGATGGGGATGCCATCCAGCCTGCCTAGGGCTGATCTGCTTGTGGTGACTCAGCCCCTGGGGAGGGCAACTACTTTGATGATAGTAAATGAGTCACAGCCAGTGAGTTCATGGGCAACTGCAACCTACATTTCTGAACCTCTATGAGCTTCCCAGGAATATTTCACCTCGTTCCTCTACTATCAATCCACAAACAGACTCATTTGGGCTCATTTCTCCCAGGACATTTTGTGTAAGAAGCACCTCACGAATGACTAACTTGTTGACTCTCCAGGGAGGAGTGTTTATTTGCTGACTAACTCCCAACCCCATCAGACCTCTAAATGAAACAGCTCAGAGGTAAAGGGCAGTCACATCCCAAAGCCTGGAATTGTTAACTGAGGGGCTGAGGTGACTGTCAGACCCTGTGATGTTGGGTTGTGTTATTGTACCCACAACTCAACCAGGGGGGCACTCAGTACACCTGCTCTGCCATGTGGGCCTCCTGGGAGATTGCCCCCCAAAAGGGGCTCTCTCTTCACACCACCTTTGAGCTAGAAAGGCTCCTGGGAGGCCATGGAGAAGCACCCAGATGGATACCAAGTGGTGGGGGCATCCCAGGCCAGGCTTCAAACCCCAACCCAGCATCTTCCTGCTGCTGTTCAGGAAGCTGGGAAGGATTTTTCAGAGCTGCAGGGCTGAATCTGGATTAGAAACACAAGCACAGTTTGTTTGTTGTTGTGTTGTTTTTTTTTCCCTAAAATGTGGTCCTGTTGTCATCATCTTGGCATGCTGGAATGTGAAATGACCCTTCATGACAGAGAGAGCTGGTCTGTATATTGTTGTCTGAGTTAAGGCAGACGCCTTCAAGTTTGGACAACAGAGTTAATAGCAAGAAATAACAACTTTTCAGCCAGCTTTTAAACAAAACCCCCAACAAATTTGCTAGGGAAAGGAAACAAGAAGACTCAGGTTGTTGGTCTTGCAAACAAGCTGCAGTCATAACACCAGAGTGGTTTATTTCTTCACGTCCCTGCTCTAGATAATGTAACCCCAAGGGGTTGTGGGAAAAATCAAACCATTTGTTTTATAAAACAGAATGTAAAAACATCTAACAGGAATATGCCAAGAGTTCAAACCCAGCTAAAAGCTCATTCACCCTTGGTTGGGCGTGTAGTGAAGAGTAAAATGAGTAGAGAGATCTTGGTCAGCAGGAGGGAGGTCAGGCTGAGTCAGCATTTTTAGAAGATGTGCTACATCAACCTGTGCTGAAGAGCCTGGAGAGGAGTCATTTGATTTCAGAAGTGCTTATGGCAATATAAATCTAGTTCAAGTTTCAAAACAATTGGGGCAGGATTCCTAACACTGGGTTGTCAAACCCCACAGAGATTTTTGGGGGTTGTTGAGACGTGGACAAGTGTAGGACCTTGGTGCTGCTGCTGCTTTTATGGACACGACTGAGATGGAAGATGCTGTTTGGAGCAGGTGACCTGGCCTCTCAGAACCAAACTCTCCTCTGCTCCTTTTCCCAGGTGAACATAGACTTCCAGACACGGGAGCTGACAAGAAGAAACATGCAGGAGCCCTCCCTCTCTTGCTTTGACCAAGCTCAGGGGAAGGTGCACAGCCTGATGGAGAAAGACTCTTACCCCAGGTTCCTGAGATCCAAAATCTACACAGACCTGCTGTCTCAAACCCAGAGGAGGCTCAGCTAGAGCAGCAGGGGGGCTGTCAGAAACCACCTGCTTTCCACAACAGCCAAACCCCACGTCTCAGTGTGAAACTGTCTTGGTGTTAAAAGAGGTGGGAATGAGAAAAGAGGTAGAAGGGGAAGAGGAGGCTTCCAGAGAGTGACCCAGAGGTGGCATTAGGACTCTGTGAGCTTCTGTGCTTTCTTCAATTCACAGCAACATCTTGCAGTTGTTGCCTCTCTCTAGCACAAACCCAACACCCTCTCTAGGCACGGGGCCATCTCGTGGGCAGGCAGGTTTCCTCTGAAATTGCTGTGCTGGTTTGTGTGTAAATAACATCACTGCACCTTCCTACCCTTCCAGACACCTCCTTGGCTCTCACCTCTCCCCTGTGTTTGGAGGGTCCCTCAGGGGCAGTTCTGAAACCTGTGAAGCCAAGTCCAGTCCAAAGCATTGTCTCCCACACTGGCTGCTGGGGTCTGGATCCAGAGCCCAAGGGGAGGGAGAGAGAAGGAAAAGGCCCATGATTGATGCTTCTTCCTGGAGCAGAAGAACTCAGCTCACCTTCCCACTTTAGTTGTACACCTTGTGACACCAGCCCCTCCACACCTCTGACCTGCTTATCTTCCAGGCATGCAAGACTAAGTGTAGTTTTCCACATGAATGTCAAGGAGCTGAGTTTTTCTCATGAGGAAGGTAATCCCAAAAGCCCTTGCTGGACCTTGTCAGGCAAGTCTGCTAGTGAGAATGGGTGTTTTTCATTAATATGATTTATTTGCACTGTAGTTCAGCCCCAGGATCCCAGTCATTCAGGCTTCGTTGTGCTCGGCACGGCACCAAAACCTGACACAAGGAGGCTCTTGGCAGCCAGAGGTATGAACAGGCTTGGTGGCTTCTAGGGAATGACCTGCCCACTGTCAGGAAAGAGCAGAAAGAAGGAACATTCCATCTGACCCATGCTGAGAGGTAAGAAGAGCACAAGACCTGCCTGCTATGGCAGGTAGTGTTTTTCATGTCCTACCTGGCCAGCTCAAGGCAGGGAGGGGTGACATGAGAAATCACCCATCACAGTTTTGTTATTAACTGATTTATTGACTGTTGTTGTTACCCACCGATTGTCCCCTGTGGGTTGGATGCCATGGAAAGAGCTACTGAAGACACAGCCCTTGCTGCATGGTGCTTGCTTAGAAATAGGACCCAGGGGAGCACTCAGGGAGCAGGAGGAGCATCCAGGTGGGACCTGGTGTCTGAAGTGTCCTTTGGCCCTGTTCCCATAGCCTGGCTATGCAGAGAAGACTCTCTGCAAATGTTACTTGTGCAGCAGCACCTCCTCTGTGCTGTGCAACAACACTTCCCATCTGCAGCCCCTGTTTCTATGGCATTCCAGCTTAGCTGCTGTCAGATTCCTGCAATGTGGAGAAGCAGACAGCCTGTCCGGGGATTTGAGCCTCCAGACCAGAGGTCTGTTTTCCTAGTTTTATGAAGGCCTCAAAAATGACCCTATGGATTTATTTTTTTTTCCTTCTCTCACCCTCAGAGCAGAGGCTGTAAAACCCTGCCCTAGTTTAGGGTAGGTTTGATACATCAGGAAGCTGGTGGTAATTATTTAGTGTAACGTGGTGTCAAGCAGGTACCCTGAACTCTAAAGCTGTGTAAGGATGCTGTGCAGGACATCAGACAGGTGACTTTAGGATCAAGATAGGGAGGGTGAGCATGTCTGGTTTATTCTGGAGGTGTGTTGCTGTGGTCTCTGAGACACTGAAGTCTAATTACAGTGCAAATACAAAATGTAAGTTCAACAGGGAAACCTGTTGCTCAGCACCTGGTTGGTGGGCTCTAGAATTCTCCAGTTTGTAGGGCAGGATCAGTGAAAGGTGGGCACTAGAAAGTGTCTCAGATTCACCCAGGGTTTTTACACCCTGTGGTGGCTCAACCAGCCATGAGTTTGGCTGTTGATGGGCTTTATGGCCAAGAGGGTCAAGTGGGACAGGTCGCTGGGGAAACTTGTGCAGTGCTCTGGGAGGAGTCACAGACAGAAGCAAAGGATAGAGTCATGCATCCAGTGGCTGTCCCTGGTGGTATCTGGGCTATATGAAGTGGAGCAGAGTTCCATCACCTCCATGGCCTCCTG
>NW_009952720.1:93455-100970 GCF_000747805.2 Chaetura pelagica
GGAGGATCCACAGCCACTGCCTGGGAGCAGGGGCTGGAGGGACTTTTCCTTCCCAAGAAACACTGTGTCTACTGCATCTGCACAACACTGGATGGACTGGGATCCCTCAGGGTCACCATTTGCTTTGGCTGAAATGGTTTCCCTTTGAGATGGTGGCCTGTGGTGCCAGTTGTTCCCAGTGTCACTGCAGCTGCAAAATGGCAGAGGGACCAGTGATCCAACTGCTGCAACCTGACAGCTCAGCTTCCCAACACAGCTTGGAGTCAAACAAGAGGTGCAGGGAGGTCACCTAGTCCTGTCCTGCCTTCCTCTGCTTCAGCCTCCTCTTGACTGCCCAGCCCAGTGCTGCCCTGGCTACCAGAGACAGCAGCAGGTGGCTTATGCAGTCCCTGCTTTTAAAGAGAAGGCAGAAGGTGATGTTAACTGTCCTGGGGTATTTCTCCCAAAGCCACCAGCACGCCTCTGGGAGAGGGCTGGGTTGGTGCTGAGCTCTGGTGCCAGCTGATGCATCCCAGTCAAGGCTTTTCAGCACACACCCACGGCCATAAGGGTCACAGAGACAACCAGATGATGAGGAAACAGCAGAACCAAGATGTTTTTGTCAAGGAACGGGAATTCAGAAGTGAGGACACTTCCTAAGCTTCCCTGGTGGCTACGAAGGCTGGTCCTGTTCTGAGTGTGATTCCAGAAAGGCCAGGATTGCACATCTCCCAGCAAGCTCCTGCAGCACCAGTGCTGGCATCCAACTCACAGGGACAAACTTCCAACCCTCTGTAGAAACCAAGCTCCCCCCTCTCCTCCAGCAGCCTGGGGAACAGCTTTGAGCAGGCACCCTCAGAGGTGGAACTGCTGCAGTGGTGACAGGAGCTGTGTCCATGCAGGCTGATGCAGGACAAGTGCTTTGCCCATGCAATTGGTAACAGGTCCCATCCTCCATGGGAAACACTCTCAAGCACAGAGTGGAGAAGAAGGATTGTCTGAGGCATGGGAGTCCATCACAGTTACTTTTTGCTGCTGCTCTTACAGTTTGTCTCTCTTGCAGGAGAGCAGACTAGTGATTTGAAGTAGTCTTTATTTTTTGAAAGCAAGCAATTGGCACCAGCTGCTTCTCTCATGCTGAATGTCAGTCTGAAGTGAATTAAAAGAGGCAGTTTCTAGCTCTTCCCCTTAAACCAGGGGCTGATTAAGGAAATAATGACTGAGCCAAAGCTTTGGAAAGCACTGAGTGATGATGACTAATCCCTATCAAGGACAAATATCCTACTCTTCATTCATCTCTTCCTGATGTGAAAGGGATGCTCACAACTTACAAACCCCATTTCCCCTCTCCATGGGCACACACCTTCCAGATTTTCCTCCTGTTTCAAGTAGTGTCAGAGTGTGACATCACACAAAGAGAGGAGGGGAACAATTGTTTTGCTCAGCTCTTTTGTCCTGTGTGTTTGCTGCCACGTATCCTGCCAGCTCCCAAGCCCTTTGGCAGCAAAAGGGGAAGAGGAGTTTACAAATTGCCTGTCCCCTTTTCTCTGAGCTTCAGGTGGTAACTCAAGAAGCAGATGCACCACCCAAATCTGCTTTGAGTTTCTTTCTCCTGGTTTGGGATGATTTCCATCACTTTTGATGGACTTGTTCATGTACTGGGGTGTCCCTGCTGCCTTTGGTGGGGAGGTGTGAAGGGCAAAGTCCTTCAAAGGGAGGGAAATAGGGGTGTGTGTCTGAGTGTGGGTGGCTTAGAGTGCATGTGAATCCACGTGTGTGTTACTTAGTGTCTCTCCTACTAGAGAAGCTTTTCTGAGACATAGATGTGCATGTTAAAATAGGAGAATTAGGCATAAATGCCATAAATGAGATTATTATTTTTTAGCCAGTGTTGTGTTTGCCTCATGTGTAAGTTTGACTAGTAATAAGAGATGTAAAACTCTGCTAGGCTTCCAGTTACCCATCAGAGCACATGTATCAAACTGAACTGAATGTTCACTGATAGACACAAACCTAAAATGTTTACAGCATTCAGAGCAATAGCAAAGCATACCTCATGCCAGCCCTGGAGTGCCTCTCCTCCTCAGTGCAAGCTCTCCCCTCCCTGAGGACCTCTTGCTTCTTCCTCCCAACCACTCTCTCTTTCAGTCCTGTCCTTGTGGACTTCCCTCCTTCTCCTCTAGGGTTTCCTTCCTGGAGCACTCCTGTCCATGCCAACCTTCTTTTCCACCAGCAGCACTGCTTGTCCCCATATATCTGAGCCTTGGTCCCATGTAACCTCTTCTCATGCCCTCCATCCCCATCTACCCCTCCTCTCTTCTTTGCCTTTGACTTCCCCAGACACCTCTGGTCTTGCCATCTCTCTCTTAGGTACCTCCTACTGTTTCTAGAAAGCTCCTAGTAGCTATTTCTTCCCTGTTATCTAAGGAGAAAAGGCTTCACATAATCCCTGCATTATCTTTCATTCCTGGGGCTGCTGCAGTTGTCTGCTTCCTTGGTACCCTGGCAGCAAAACGTTATATCCCAGAACTGGAATTAAAGCACATTTTGCTGCTAGACTGGAAGGCTTTTCTCTACCTTACAGCCCTTGGGGCTTTGCAGAGGCTCACCTTGTCCCCAGCATTGTGTTGTCTTCCTCCACCCACGCTCCATGTGCTGCACTTGTGGCAGGAGCTGGTGAAGTGAGAGGGCTGTGGGGAGGGTCACAGCTCTGCTTCCTCTTGGCTTTCAGGAAAATATATATATATACACTTATATATATATATATATGGAGTGTAAATAAAGGTGTGTGTGTTGTATTTGCCTATTAAAGCCAGTCGTTCTGTTCTGTGCCTCTTCTTGGTTTTACTGGAGGGATGTACCTCTGATTTGAGACTGTGGTGAACTCAACTGGAGTTCAGGGAACCGAGAGCACAGGAAGGAGGTGGCAAAAGGGGATGATCTTTCTACTGAGGATAAAAAACTTCAACAAACCCAAATAATTCTGGAAGAAAAAAGAAAAAAAGGCATAGAAGCAGCAGTGTATGTTTCTGGAGGGACCTGGCACACCTGGAGGAGCAGCTGTGGTGTGAATCACTTGTCTCCAGTCACAGCTCCCAGTTCACACCGTTCACCATGTGGTACGGGCTGGATGGAAAACGTGACAGCCAAGGAGCTGCTGGAGTTGGCATTCACAGCACAGGTAATGGTGTTATCCTAAGAGAAATGCCTTCCTGTGGTTCCACCAGTGCCCATGGTCACCAGACAGAAAGCAGGGAGGGGAAGGAGGCATCAGGTGCTGTGCTGTGTCATGCAGCCCTCGTGGGGTGATGGGACCGAGGAGAGCAGATCCCCAGCCCTTCCAAACCACAACTGAAGCATCTCACCCTCCCACAGCCTCTCTCCCCTCTCCTCTACAGGCAAACCAAATCAGAGACGCAGAATTTAGAACATTTCATTTAGCTTTCTGGCCCCCACTGGCAGGAAGGGTCTTGCAGGACCCGACCCCAAACCCAAGCATCATCCCCAGACAAGGTGCAGTTTGAGATGTCCTTGTTCCTTGGGAAACACAAACTGTAGTGGCTCAGAAGAGATTTAGGAGGGTGTTCATGTATCAAGTGAACTCAGAACTGAGCCACTAGGTCCCTGGATAGAAAGATCAGCACTTTTAAAGCCTTCCCAATCCACTTTTTCATTGTAGTTATGCTGTAACTGCCTCTGCAGTGTCTGGGGGCTGCTGGTGTTGGCAGGTAACAGCAGGGGCTGTTTGGGCAGGGCTGTTCAGTCTGATTCCTTCCCACCCAGGGGAGGACGTGGGCTTGGGTTCTGTTTGTCTTTCTCTTTGTGGTAGCTCCTCGTTTGCCAGGCTCTCCTTCCCCTAAGGAGGCTGGAGAAGCTCCTCAGCCAGGACAGGTGTCCAACCATCGATGACATCCCCACTGAGCCCTGTCACACACTGAACTGTAAAGTGCTACTCACGTCTGCTGTACAGAGACTGGGTGTAATAAACAGCCTGAGGGTACTTGCTCTGTGTCTGAGGGTCTGAAAAGCTGCTAGTCAAGCCTGTTTCCCTGCATGGAAAGTGGGATTTGTGGGCCTGGGGATGGATGGGGTGTCTTTTAGCAGGACTGCTGAGGAGGAAACGTATGGGGGAAGTTTGTGCCTTCTTGGCTCCTGCCCTCATCCTTCTGTGAGCTGGTTTCAGTGGGGCAGACATCCTGGAGGGGGTAGCAGAGAAGGGATGTGTGAACACTAAGCAGTAAGTCTCTGCTGTTGAAGCAATTCAGATCCAGTCCCCCCCTGGAGATGAGCCAGGAATGCTGCCAGTAGGATCTAGGAGGCTGCAAGGAAGGTCAGTCTGAGGAGCTTCACACCAGAGCACTGCTGTCTTGCTCTGGGTACACCCTGCTGCTGCCTGGGATGGATTGCCCACCTCAAAACCCAAGAACAAGCAGGGTCAGGAGCAGTCACCCTTGGAGAAGGCTGCAGCAAAGCTGCCCTGGCAAAGCCCAGGGTGGGAGCTGGGAGTGGGGACTGGGGGGGGGTTATTGATCACAGAATCGTCGTGGTTGGAAAGGACCTCTGAGGTCAGAGTCCAACTGGCAACACAAAAAAAAGGAAAGGGAAAGGCAAGGGATGGCTTGACAGGCAGGGAAAGCACATCTGGGGACCTGGGCGTGCACAAGGTAGAGTTGGGCAGCAAGAGCTGGAGAAGTCAGAGTCACTTGGCCAGCCCCAAGGACCAGTTCAGGGAGCCTGGAGGAGCCTGGGCTTGCTGGGGAAGGATCAGGCAGCAGCTGAGGGCAATCCCAGGTACTAAAGGGGCAAGGGGAGGTGTTGGCAGGGGCAGAGACCAGAATGGGGGCAGCTGGGGAGATGTCTGGGTGTCAGCAGAAGGTTGAGTGGTGGGAAATCTGCTGCAGAGCAGGGCTGCAGCAGCACCGTGGAGGCTGGAGCTTGCCTGGGGAAAAGGGTTCAACAGGGAAGGGCTGAGGCCAAGCAGAGCATCTCCTGAGCAGCTCTGGGAGGAGGGGAAGAGCAGTGACCTGAGTCTGGCCTGGCCCTGGGTACACAGAGGGCACTTCTCACCTGGTGCACAGCCCGTTGTCCCTGCCAGAAGGTGAGTGTTTGCTACGTGGTCTGCACAGGGTTGCATTTTAAAACAACCATTAAATGAGCTTGTTTTTCTCTGGGAATCGGTGTCATGTAATTTATCAGTCCCTCTGTCTTCTTTCTAGCCTCCTTTTTTCCCCCTGAATTCCCTTCTTTTATTGTTTTTGCTTTTCATCTGCTGCTGCTTCCCTCTAAGCCTGTCTCTGAGCCAAACTGATTTGCATGCATCCAGGGAAGGATCTGCCATTTGTGCTGCTCTGCCTCTCCTCTTACTCAGGATATATTTAGCCATTGCCTTTGGTGGTGTTTTTTGGGGTGTTTTTGTGTGTGTGTTTTGTTGCTGGGTTTTGGTGTTTTTTTTGGCTGTTCAGTGGCTTTAAAGAGCAGGTGCCAGGAAGGGAAGCAAAGATTAAAAATACCTGCTGTCAGTCCCCCCTCCCCACACACAGATGTGCTGCTGCAAAGCCAGCACGTGAGCAGGGTGGGTAACAGCTGCCCCTTCAGCTCATTTGTAATGATAATTCTTTTATTGCTATTTCAACCACCTCTTCCTGCACTGCTACCGATTTCCAGAGCAGCTATTTCCTCTCCTGCCCCAGGTGAAGGCAGCCTGGGCTTCAGTTGGGTTGTCAGACAAGCACCTGGTGGGGGGGAGCCTGTTGTGGCACAAGTGCCACTGGAGGGAGGGGAGGGTGGAGTGAGGCTCACCTGCAACCCCACGGCATCCCACAGCAGCCCCTGCCCCATCAGCAGTGCCCATGGCCAAGACCCAGCTGTGATGTGGCTCCTTGGGGACCCCCTGATGTGTCCCTGCTGCTGTTGCAGCCTCGGTGGATTCCCTGGCACCTTGGCCAGCCTCCTGGTGATGCCACACTCCTGCCTGCCCAGCAGCATCCTTCCCTGGGTCACCCTCTGCCAGCATCCTTTCTCCCCATCTCCTTTGTCCTGAAATGCCCCCAGAGCTTGGCAGCAGGAGGGGGGGGCTTTGCAACACCAGCAGGGCCTGCAAGTCTCTCCCTTCTGCTCCTCTGCATGCAGCATCTCCTTGATTTCATGCTGGCAGCTCCAGGGGGCTCTGCTGAAGCAGTGCAGGGGGCACAAGGTGCTGTCTTCAGGTGTTACCATTCCTGATGGCCACCTCTGCAGGTCCCCATCAGTTCAGGAAAAATCAGGTGTCAGGCTCCTCTCCTTCCCTTCCAGTCCATTTTTGCATCCTCCCCTTATTGAAGCACTAAATATATAAAACCACATTTTTATATATGTTCCTCAGAGCCTGGCTGTGCTCTGGGACACCATTCCCACCTTCTCTGTGTGGTTTTGGGGATAGGAACTTTGTTTCCTTATTTTTGCCAGGTTGCTGCCACTTCACCAACACCAACCCAGAACCTTCAGGGGTGGTAACTGGGGGTAAGCTGAGAGATTTGGTTTGGATTCTGATGGGGAATCTGGGAGCTGTTCCCCTGCAAACACCAGTTCAGGGTTGCTGGAACCTCCCTGATGGAAATGTAAACCCTGATCCCCATGATGGGAGGTGGGTTTCATGCTGGCAAGGCTGTGACACAGTTAGGGAAGAGAGCCTGGCCCTGGGCCTTGTGACACAGATGAGGTTTTTTTGTGTGTTCCAAAACAAGGACTGATAATACAGGCAAGTGAGCTGGAGCTGCAGGAGGCTGCTCAGCTAAATGAGGCAGGAAGCACGTAATGAAGTTAGATAGAGAGCAGCATAAAGACATCTGAGTGCACACATGGTGTTGGGCTCAGGGGCTATTGCACAACCCCACTGGAGAGCTCTGTGTTAGAAAACATTGCACCTCCTGCATCCCGTGCTGGTGAGCTGCCCAGCCTTGCACAGCAGCTCTTGCCCCACTGATGTGGGGGGGGTTGTTCTCTTCTCCCAGGTAACAAGAGGCAGAACCAGAGGAAATGGCCTCAGGTTGTGCCAGGGAATGTTTAGATTGGATATGAGGAGCAATTTCTTCACCCAGAGGGCTGTCAGGCCCTGGAATGGGCTGCCCAGGGCAGAGGTGGAGTCACCATCCCTGGAGGGATTGAAAAAGCCATGGAGATGTGGTGCTGAGGGACAGGGCTGCCTTGGCAGGGCCGGGTGAATTGTTGGATTTGATGATCCTAAGGGTCTTTTTCCAAGGAAAATGATTCTATGCTTCTGTGATGGGGAGAGTCACAGAAGCTGCCCCAAGGGGAGCAGAGCTGGTGGCTTGTGGAGGGAGCTGGTGGCTGTGGCAGAGGGTGCATCTTGGCAGTGGCTGGGAGGAGGTTTGTTGCTGGAGCAGCCCAGTCCTGCTCCTGGGCTCAGGGCTGGACACATGGCACTGGCACTGAGCTGTGCCCCAGAGCCAAGGGTGGGGCACATTGGCAGGGGCTCAGCTGGGTTTTGCTGTGGCTTTGTGCATCCTCTTGCTGAGAGGCTGTGCTGCCCAAGGAGAT
>NW_009952720.1:100986-101436 GCF_000747805.2 Chaetura pelagica
TCCCACTGAGGTTTTACAGGGATCTCTTCCCCCCTGTGGGGGCTGCAGGGACTGTGCAGTGTTTCTCCCCTCTGGCTCACATCTCCTGTGCTCCTCTCCTGTGGGTTGTGGCTCTATTTTCCCCATCCCAGCTATGCTCCTGCCAACCCAGCTTTGGGGTTTTTTTGCCATCCAGTTTCTTTTTCCTGGCTGCCTCAAGCAGCACGTGGCTCCCAGCACAGCAGCTGGTCTTGGGGACTGTGGTCTTGCTGCCAGAAGTCACCTGCCCAGCTCTGTGTCTGTAACACGTGCCCAGCCTCCTGGAGATCTTTCCTTCTTGGCACAACCTGCTTGGGGGATGCCTGAGGCACTGGGAGAGTCACCAGAGCATCCCATCACTGCACCCTTGCAGGTGGGAGAACGGTCTGCAGAGAGTGAGCACAGTTTGAGAGGGGAACAAAAGACAGATGA
>NW_009952720.1:101900-103094 GCF_000747805.2 Chaetura pelagica
GCTGAACACTGGGCATCCCCCTCCTGTGGGTAACAGGAGCTCATACCCATGTCAGCATGGTCCTGCACTGTGTCACCAGCCTGATGTGGCCAAGTGCTTGCCTTCCTCTTCCTCTTCTTCCCTGTAAATCCACAGCAAGGATCACAGCTCTAATAATGGTTTTAAGGCAAAGATAGGAACGAGGGCTTTCTGTGTCTGCAAACGTGTCTGTAGCTGAATATCTGCTGAGAAGCCTCAAACTTATTTATTCAAGGGAAAGAAAACAGAGCTGTTGGGAAAGTGGCTGCTTGTGTAATTAAAAGCTGAGACAGGAGCTAAAAACATGAGTTTGGTGTTTAGCCCTGATGCATCTTTGCTGGGTAGCCATGGGCAAGACACTCTTTTGGAAATGGTGGGAGAGCTACAGGAGTCCCTGTTACAGTTCAAGGGAGCTGAGGTGCCTGGTGTTCCTCCAGAGGCCCCAGCCTGAAATCCTTGTGCTTCTGCCCAAGAGGAGCCTTTCTCCCCAGCCCACAGCCAAGGTGGCTGCACGTGCCGCTCCACCAGCAGCTCCCATGGGGAGACACTCCATCAGTGTCCTGCATGTGATTGATGCAGGCAGGGAGGGCAGGAGACAACCTGGCCTTTGGAAAAATGCCTGTGCTGGCTGTGGAGCTGGTAATAGCAAGAACAAAGTGGGGGGAAGGAGGAGGGTGAGGAGCAGAGATGGCAGCTCTTGCCTTGGCCCTGGGGTGGCCACAGACAGGGGGGTTTGGGGTTGCTCCCCCCACCTGGGTGAGCTTGATCCCAAAGCCACTGACAAGGAAATGGGAGGGAGGGCAGGTCTCAGGACCCTGGCTGAGCCTGACCTTGGCACTGGGGACCTGTTGGCTGTCACAGCCCTCTCTGTGTGCTGCACCAGACCCAGGTTGCTGCCATGTGGTGTCTGACACTGCTTTAACTCTTTCTCTTTATCCTGCTTCAACCATTCCCCTCCAGCTTCCAGCCTCTCCCCTGCTTTTAGTCTCCCCTTTTGTTCCACCTTCATCAGACGCTTTCCCACCCTTTGCCCAGACTTTCTTTGCTCCACACCTCCTCCCCTCCTCTCCTCCCACCGCTGACCCAGCAGAGGAGCAGTGATGAAGTGCAACTTCTGCCGGCTTGTGGGGTCAGACACCAGCCCCTTCATTATCCTGGCAGCGTGATTTGGGTTGG
>NW_009952720.1:103891-104601 GCF_000747805.2 Chaetura pelagica
GGGGGGGGGGGGGGGGGGGTAGATGTGGAAACCCCTCCCCCCTCTGCCCTCCATGCAGCACAAGGTGGGCGAGTTGCTTTGCCCTGGGGCTCCCCAGGTGCTGTCCCCAGGCTCTGCATCCCGGGGCGCTGCACAAGAGCCCGGCTCTGATGGGGACGGGCATCCCCTTTGCTTGAACCACCCGGGGAGACGCGTCCCGCTGTGTGATGCCTCCGCACCAGCCCTCGACAGTGCCGGGAGGGTCGGAAATCCTCGAGCAGGAGGACGGAGCTGAAGAATTGCCTGGAATCACCGGTGTCCGTCCCCTCCCCGCCCTGGTTACTCAGCGGGCTCCGCACGTCGGTGCGAACGAGCCTGGTTTGTTTTTTTCCCTGTTCTCGAGGACGCAGCTACGACTGTGATGCTCAAGGACAAGCCTGAGCCTCCCACTCCCCCTCCCCTCCCCACCCCATCCCCGAACAGCAGCAAAAACAAACCTACCTAAGCTGTTATCAGCGCCGGGAGCATCTTCTGGTTGGCTGGAGCGGTGCCGGGTCCCCCTCCCACCTCCCAACCCCCTTTATAAAGCCCGTCTCCCCTGCACGGCACAGGACGGGGCTGCCACCCTAAGGGCCCGATGGGTTGCTGGGTGCCTGGGTGCCCGGCTCTCAGCGTGTGCCGGGGCTTAGCCACGCTCCCCATCACTTGCCTGGAGAGGTAAGGGTGGGTGG
>NW_009952720.1:113483-122385 GCF_000747805.2 Chaetura pelagica
GAGTAGGTAGGGAATGGCCAGCCGTGCCCCCTGCTCTGGGCACAAGAGCCATGAGGTAGGTGGGTGGTGCCAGGGGGGTGACAGGTTCCCGGGGGCTCAGGGACACCCCCCCCCCCAAGAAGGAAAAAACCCCACCCAAGGAGCAGGGGAGCAGCAGCCCCGCAGGAGGGGGATAGATGCTCCTACTCAGCAATTGTGGGGTTTTCGGTGTTTTGAGAGGGTTGTCAGGAGAGAGGGAGGGGAAAAGGAGCTAGGGAAGGCAGGGGGGTGGTTCTGGGGGGGCTCCAGCATTCAGCAGCTGCTCTGCTACCTGCCCCAGAGGGACAAGGATACTTTGAAAATGTATTCTGTTTTACCTGGGAGGAAATGCCCCCCCCCGGGCTTAATGCACTGCTGAGCTTGGTTGCCAGGGAGCAGGGAAAACCATGGAGGGAGCATTTCTTTCCTACAGCAGAAGGCAAGGCAAGCAGGGAAGCTGTGCCTGGTGTGTGGGGTGCAGCCCCTGCGAGGGAGAGGGGTGGCTGCAGCAACCCCGCAGTCACCCCCCCGCTTCTTCTCACTCCATTCCAGAGCCAAGGATCTGAAGACCCGCTTAGGGATCCTGCTTCACACAGCAGAACCGGGACACAAGGCGGGGGGCTCCAGCAGGCTGCAGTTGGGCTCCAGGAGGAGGTAAGGCGGGTGGTGCTGCATCCCAGCCTCATCCCAGGACAGCTCCCCCTGGACCAGGATGCTCCCGCACATCCTCCTCGCAGCAGGGAGGACACAGCTCATCCTCCCCCCTGGTCCCACCCCGGCAGGCAGGGAAGGCGGATCACTTCCCAGCTTCCACCAGTTATAAAATCAGACTGGGGAGCGGGTGCTCTGGCATTAAGGCACAAGAGAGCAGGGCTTTAGCAAAGAAACCTGGAGGGCTCCAGTGAGTCGTGGTGTCTCCAGGGACCCTGGGACCTCCAGGGAATGAGGCAGCATTAAAGGCAAGATACTAAATATTGCTCCTGGGGACGGGGTGTCTTCTTGAGGAGGAAGCTCTGCTGGGCTTGTACCAGTGGAAAAGGGCTCTTCTGAGTATCCTCTGGAGAAGCTGCACAATGGAGCTGAGGTCTGGCGAGGCGTCGGGGAAGGCCAAAGAAAGGGAGAAAGGAAAGAGAGCCCACAGGGAGTGGGTTTGGTTTCCTACCAAAGCTGCTGCCCTTCTTGCTCTGTCTCCCATCAATGGGGCTGCTTGGCTGAGGTGCTGTAGGAGCAGGAGAGGTGCTGCTGGTGGGACACCAAGCCTCACATCCTTTTGTCTTCTTCCAGAGACTCCTCACGAGAGGTGCTCGAGTGGAGGGAGTCCTTCGACCAGCTCCTCAAGAGTAAAAGTGAGTAGCACCTTGTTTTCTTCCCTTGGTGGTGGAGCCTGGGACAAGGACAGTCCCAGTGAGCAGGAGGGGGTCACTGTCTGCCTGGAGCCAGGGTGTGAGGAAACCTTGTCTCCTCCTCGGATTAGATGGTTTAGGAATTAGGAGGAGGACCCTCTCCTGCCTTCTAATGCACTGGGTTAATGGCTTGGCTTGGGAAGCTGTGCCCTTCTCTTCTGACTGGGTGTTTTGGGAGGGGGGGGGCACAAGTGCTGTCTTGCAAAGCCTCCCTGCTTCCTCAGGACATGGACATTGTGGTGGGCAACCCACGTGGAGCAATCCAGCAGGGAGACCATCACACCACGGTGGTCAGGAGAAGGCAGGGTGTCCACTCTCCCTTTCCTCCCTCTCTTTGCACAGCAACAAATCCACCCCCTCAGCGGCGTTTGTCGCTCAGAACACTGCATTGCTGCCCTGTCTGTGTGTCCTGTGCCTCCGAGGTTCCCTCTTCCCCAGGGAGAAGGAATTCAGCTGCTTTTACTGAGTTACCTGCAGCCATTTCCCCCTCCCAAATTTGCTGCACCTCTGGTGATGTGCAGGGTTCCCTGTTGTCTCCCTCCCCAGTACGTCCGGACCCAGAGAGGGCATCCCTTTTTGAGTCCTGCACTTAATCCCTTCCTTACACTGGGACTTTACAGCAGGTACAGGTCAGTAGGAGAGCCAAATTTTAATATAAAAATAGCTGTCTACCTTTAAAAGCTGTTCAATGGCCAGAGAAAGTCCTCCCATAGCTCTGGTTTGGGGCTGGTATTTTTTTCCCTCACGTGCCGCGATGGCTGATGAGCAGCTCCAGCTTTGTCACTTAATATATTCCCCCAGCCTGGCTCTGAAATCCTTGCTGCAATTACTCTCCCATACTCCTCAGCATCTTGTTTTTCCCCTAGAGCTCAGCTGAGACATAAAATGAAAGCTGCTGCTGCTCAGTTCCTGCAGGCCCATCGATACCTCTGTGTTATTTCTCCTTAGTCAGAATTAGCTCTTTTCCGAAGCTGTAAAGAAAATACTCTGGAGCCTCATTACAGAAAGGTCAGATAAATAAAACCAGAGGATTACTTGTCTGTGGGAAAGGATTTTATTGGAGTCTAGAGGCCAATTAGCAGTCTCAAAGAGTGGAATTTGCCCAGAGGGAAAGGAAATCTGCAGATGTCACGGGTCTGAGCTCCCAGGGCAATGCCTGCAGGCAGCTTTTGGCAGCCATCCTCCTCTTCCTCCCCTCCTACTGCCCCCTAAGTGGTTCTTCTCTCTCTTCCCCAGGTGGGGTGACTGCTTTCCATACCTTCTTGAAGACTGAGTTCAGTGAGGAGAACCTGGATTTCTGGCTGGCATGTGAGGACTTCAAGAAAACCAGGTCAAAAACCAAGCTGGCCTCCAAGGCCAACAGGATCTTCGAGGAGTTTGTCCAAAACGAGGCACCCAGGGAGGTGAGAGCATTTTCTGCCTTGAATGGCACCAAAAAAAGGTGGGAGAGGAATGAAATGTCCTGGTGGGTTTTGTTAGTGTGGGAGGATGTGCTCTTGTTCATGAGAGCTTTCCTTTCTAACCTCACATGTTCAGCATGAAGGGATAGCAATGCTCGTGCCCATCTTCACCCCCATCTGAAGGTGGAGGAAACAGTTTCCCCGTCCCCATGAGAGTTGTTAATGGTTGTGGCTGCTGCCTCCTTACAGGTGAACATAGACCACGAAACCAGGGAGCTCACCAGGAAGAACCTCACGGGTGCCACCTCCGCCTGCTTCAACGAAGCCCAAGCCAAGACCCGCACCCTGATGGAGAAGGACTCCTACCCCCGCTTCCTCAAGTCTGCCTCCTACCAGGACATGACCAAGCAGGCCACCAGCCGTGGCATCAGCAAGAGGTCCCATACCTGACCCCAGCCCCAGCTCCCTGCGGGGGGACGAGCTGGGGGAGCAGGCAGGGAGGCAGTTTGCAAGGGCTGAGGGCCACGCCGCGGGGTTTCGGCTGGAGTCCTGGTGTTTCAGAGGGATCCCCAGAACCTCAGGTGCTTCCCGCTTCCCACCGAGCTGCTGGGATGAGAGGTCCTCCTTCCCTGGGAGAGCAGAGCAGGCAGGAACTTGACGTATCCCCTGGGAGCACGGCTGGAGAGCAGCACCACCACAGGGACAGGAAGGAGTGGGATTTGAGTTGCCATCCCTGGAAAAAAAGAGACTGGATTCCCCTGAGCATCTGTCACCAGGGAGCTCCTGCCCCTGACCTGCAGCATCAGGCTCTGGAGCCCCCTCAGAGCAGGGAAACCTCCCCAGACCTGCTGCAGGGCTTTTCCTATGAAGCAACATCCAGAATAAGAGCCCAAAGGCGTTTCCAGCTGGAGGGACCTGTGCCTGCCTTCTCCTGATCCCAAGATCCTGCTTCCACCCTTTCCCACACACACCCTGCAGCAAAGCTTGGCACCTTCTCCCAGCTCAGCATGTCCCTCTCAGTGACATTTTTATCCCTCGCTTAAGGCCTTTAGATTGCACCTCATCTTAGGTCACCTGCACAACTTTGAATACTTCATTGTTATTTATTTTTCCATTCTCATTTTATATATATATATATATATATATTTATCAGGAGAGCACTACTGAGAACATACACACATGCCATGCTCCAAGGAGCTTGTAAATGACATTATTGTAGCTATTGTAGCCCCTTGCACGTGTCCCCCCCTTTTTCTGTCTGATGACATAGGAGAGATGAGTGGATGGATCTGCGAGGTGAGTGTGGACCTGGGAGCAGCAAGAGCTGCAGCCCTGCAGGAGGCAGCTGGTTTCCCGTGGGCTGGGAGGATGGTTGATGGCAGGAAAAGGCTGTTTGGTGGCCCAGGCTGGTTCTTTTTTTTCCCCCAAACCAGAGTTTTGTGGACATCATCTTGGCAGCCTCCTGCTTTGTGCTAGGCAGAGAGCAGTGAGGTGAAACCTGTGCTTTGGTGAGGGATCCTGTTGAAGCTGCTGCTTGAAATCTGTGGGAGAGAAAAGCTTGGGGATTTGCCCCTGGTTTCAGGTGGGGTTTGGGGTGTGTGCCCTTGGCTGGTGCATCCAACTCTGTAGCCACAACACTTCACCAGGAGCCTGGGGAGCCAAGAGACCATCCATGTGTGCCTGGAATTCAGTGTCCTGGGGGGGTGGCAAGACCTTCCATCAGCTCAGTCTTGTGGGGGTCTGTGGAAAAGCCCCTCTGAGCAGGGATATCTGGGTTCTGCAGCCACCCCAGAGAGCTGTGGGTCCCACTTGGCAGCACTGGTGCCAGCAGCTGAGTGGGTGGGTGGGCAATGGGGGGACACTGGCTGTGCTGGCTCGTGGGCCACGTGCCCCCAGCTTTGTTTCCCACTGGGGCTGCCATGTGTGGCTTATCCCTAGAGACCAAACCTGAGGGACCTTATCCCACTGGTGCTCACTCCTTGCTGAGGGAACCACCTTTTATCCCAGCCCTGGCTGCAGAACAGGATTTGTAAGGCTTTTTGTGGCTGAGCAGAGCAAGGGACTGAGGACCAGTTTTGGGGACCTCCTTCTGAGTCTTCTTCCACTCTCCCCACCCTGGTTCTGCCTCTGAGCCTCAGGGGCTGCATTTCCAGGAAGATTTTTAGCTTTTTTTTAATTTATTATTTATTTTTACAACTGGAACCACCTTTGTTGTGTTACTGAAGTGAATGATGCGCAACGAGCTGTTCTCATTCCTGGCACAATATTGTCATTAGGAAATAAAACATAAAGAGGAAAATACTGTGGCTACATTCTTGGGGGGGGTTGGGGGCTTTTCAGTGGATTTTTACATCCTGATTTTGGTTGACTTGCAGAGCACATTCAAGCAAGCTGCTTGTGTTGGATGGCTTGAGGGGCATTTAGAGTCACTTTGAAAGCCTCCATGTCACAAAGGGGAAAGGAAGGGGAAGATAATGCAGAATAAAGCTGCTCGGTGGTATTGAAGAGAACTGACCAGTTCACAGGAGGGATGAAAGCAGACCTTAAGTTCTGGGTATATTCACAGTCATGGTGTTCAGTCCTTGTTTGTATTGCTCACCATTTTCTGAGCACTTGGCAGGATTGCAGCTCCCAACACCTTTAGTGTCACTAAGACAAGGTTGTCTCAAAAGCACGAGAGGATTCCAGGTCAGGGCTGTTTGCAAAAGCTGCTTTGGGGTCAGTGGCATAAATAAGATTTGATTTTTATCCGTGACTCAGCTGATGATTGAATTATTTTACAAGGGGCTGAGGGGGAAGTATCCAGTGTTAGAAGGGAGTATTAGGAAACATCCTCCCTCTGTTGCAGCTTGTGCTGTCTGTGAGGTCTGACCAGTCCCCCTGTGTCCCCACAGGATGATCTGGGATGGGGGTGGATGGTGCCTGCATCCCCAGTGAGCATCCTTGGTGTAGAGGGAGCATCCAGGTGTAGCTCAGACATGGAAATGCCTCCAAGAAAAACCAAACTCGACATGTTCTTAATAAAATACATCAGCTTTTCTTCAGCCATGTTCCATACAGCTGCCATCCACCTCATCAGGCAGTTTAAATTCCCCCTTATCTTTAATTAGCTCTTTAATTAAGTGTGGCCTTGTCTTACAAGACAGGCAATTCAGAATGGCAGCAGTTGGGGTGTGTACTTAGAGGGAAGAAGGGAGCTGAAAGATGTCTAGGAAGCATTTCAATTACCTGTCAAGAAAAAGTTTGAGCAGTAAAACAATCCAGAAGCAACTAGAAAAAATACAACAACCCAACATTCTTGTGGCTTTTTTTAAACTGCAGCTTCTAACTGGAAAAAAAAAAAAAAAAAAAAAAAAAGAATATTTTTTCCTGCACACCTTGAAGTTCATTCAAAATTGATGTTTCATTAAAAATAGTTTGATTGACCAAGAAAAAAAAAAAGTAAGAAAAAATTAGAATGAAAATATTTTGGAGCTTTCTTTAGAAAGAAATTCAGGACTTTGTCCATTCTTGATGCACCATGCTTGGAAATGGATGGCCCAGTTTCATCTCTACAAGGCTAAGATGCTTCCCAAAGGGGAAACTTGGTCAATAAAACCATGTTTGCATCCAGTGATTTGTCCTCCACGATTGCTGGCAAAGCCTGGTGGTCATATAATAGAACACTTAAAGCCTGGGGAGGGGGAATAAAAAACCCCAACACACCAAAGAATGTTGAGAAAGAGGAACTGGGGCTTCCCCTTGGGCACGGCTGTGGTGGCTTCCAATAAACCACGACCAAAGTTTCCCAGGGTGGAGGTTGTGAATTTGGAAGCAGCAGAGAAGATCTGAGCTCTGAGGAGCAAATGTGGGGGTTGGTGCTGGCTGTCCCTCCCCCCCAGGGTGTAACACATACTTGCTCCAGGGCCAGGTTTCCATGAGCTGGGATGGGAGGTGGATTTATTTGGTGGAAAAAAAACCAACACCCGTTTCCCTCTCCCCTGGGACCTGGTGTGTTCCCAGCAGCAGCTCCATGGGGTGGCATTGCCCCATCTCCTCCAGTGCCCAGTCTGGCAGCCTCAGGCACATGGATACATGCACGGGTGGCCCCAGGAGGACACATATTTGGGCAGGTGGGTGTGCACATGTAGGGGGTAGAGATGCTGAGCTCCCTCACTGCAATGGGTGCACGTGCAGAACAACAGGCAGGTGCAGGCCAAGCCATATGTCTTTGCATGTGTGGACATCCCTGGTTTGATAGTTTTAACTTTTTTTTTAAGCCAGTCTGCCAACAAATGCTGCAAGATGTAGTTGAAATGTGGGTTTTTTTGCAGGCAGCTCAAGGGCAAAGGGGCTGCCCTGAACCATTGCAAGTACTGCCAATGCCTTGCCCAGGGTCTTGCAGGGCTCTGCCAGCCCCTGTGCCAGCTGGCAGTAGAAGGGAGCAGCTGTGCTGCACAGTTTCCTGCTCTGCAGCTTCCATCTTCGTGGCTTTGGCTCCCACAAAGCTCCAGAAATCACGTGTGATGTGTTTCCATCCAGCTCGTGTCCCTCTCACCAGGTGTGTGGCTAAATGCCAAGGCTGCCAAGCCAATCCAGGTGCAGGCAGGGATTTTTACCCTCAGGAACCAAGAGAAAATTAATTATAATGTTCATGCTTTTAAGTGTTCAAGGCCAGGTCGGATGGGGCTTGAAGCAACCTGGTCCAGTGGAAGTTGTCCCTGCCCATGTAGGGGGGTTGGAACTACATGACTTTGCAAGTCCCTTCCAATCTAAGCCATTCCATGGTTCCATGGGAGGCTCTGCAGCCCTCCTGTCCCACCCCCAGGGCTGGGCTGCAGGTGCTGGATCTCAGCTCTGATCTGGCACAGCTGCAGCCTGGTACAGGGCTTAGCTCCTGGGGAAAAGCACGGGATGAGAAGCAGCTGGGAGAAATGCTGCTGAGGAGCTGCCTCCAGTGCTGAGGACATGCATTTAAGCTCATGTCCTCAGCCTGGCTCCTTGTTTGATCTGTTTTGGCTGATCTAGGATGCTTTTGGTGGACATGCTTTCTTCTCCCTGCCCAGGACATGATGCTCTGCTTGGTGAGGTTCCCTACTGCACTGGTGCCTTCTCCTCTTTTTTTCCAGCTTGTTCCTGCAACCCTAGAGCCTGGGAAATGCAGGTAAAAAATGTAAAACCACCTCATGGCAAAGTGAAAGCTCTGCCATGGGTAGCACCACCTGTCTGTGTTTCAACCACATCCTTTTGTGGACTATTTTCCAGGGCTGTGTTCCAGCACGAAAGGTCACATCAGAGTGGCCAAGCACATAAACCCTGGGATATTCCCACTTGGAAATTTAAGAAGGAAGCAAGAGCAGGGAACATGAAGAAAACAAGCCATCCTGCTATTCATAGCCACTTTTAAAAGGATTTTGACTTCTGCAGGCAGTTTTTGCTGCTGTGTTTTAAGCTCATGTCTGGTTGTGGCTGGTGGTCGGGGCGTGGGTGCTTGGAAATGGTATCTCAGGGAAAGGGTTGCAGGAATGGGTGTAGGTTCATCAGGATGGAGGGAGAGGAAAATTCATTGTGCCCTTGATTTCCCTGCTGACTGTGTCTCAGCAGGCCATGTCCTGAATTCCTGTGTGCTGGGGGGCAAGTAAGGACTCTGCCAAAGTCCAAGCACAGCCTGGAGGCTACAGGGATGGTTGTGGAGAGGAGAACTGTGCTTCCCATGCTTTAGAAGACCTTTGAGGCCCTTGTATTCACCATAAATTGCTTGTTGCAGAAACTGAGGGTTTAAATGTGGGACTCTGGAAAGGAGTTTTGGTCAGGGATGTGAGGTAGGAAAGGCATTATTAGGAAATCCTTGTCTGGTGGTGAACACACATAATTCTGCCACACCTTTGGGTTTCACTATCCTAGGGTTTCATCTTCCCACCAGGAGATAATGAGCTGCTCTAATTAAAATCAGCCAGCTGAAGGCTTTTGGACTTGGGTGGCTAGGTGAGGTGCTATTGTTATGTGTTGTACTACTTACTTTTTTAAAAAAATGTCCTTATTGTTGGCCCTGAGCCTGTGACGTGTCCCTGCTGAGCTGGGTCATCTCTTTTCCAGCTTGAA